>NC_143014.1:426752139-427069639 GCF_055824585.1 Amblyomma mixtum | reverse complement strand
TTTTTTGCAAACAGTGCTTTTCGTTCTGTACGCCACTCCTGTTCTTTTACTTGATAGGGGATGGGAACCCGTCAAGCTCCTTAAAAGAGCACCTTGCTTTTTTTACATCCTCGCATGTTAGTGGTGAGGATAGAAGAAACATTTGATCTGACTTGAAATAGACACAAAGAATCACTGCTGCCATGTGTTGCTACAACCAACACCTTAAAATGTCTTTTTTCCCCGCCCCATAATCGAGTGGAACCAGTCATTACAGCGTTCCTTACTAGCGCTCATGCTTTAGAACGGACGTTCGTTGACTTGCAGAACTGGCTGAGGTTATGCTTTCTAGGTTTTGTTTCTATTCAATATTGTGCCCCCCCCCCCCCCCCCTGCCGGGGCGTTTGAGTGGATGAAATAAAAAATATACCATTATATCTATGCAGTTGAAAGCTACTAGCGTCTCCGGTGACCATATGCACGTATATTTTTCTTAAGAAATACCGGCACTGTAGCGTTGAATGAAATCCATTAAGGTTATCAATGTGACCCTCCATAGTTGGAGTATTTCCAGAACTGAATCCTGGAAAGTGCCAAGTTTCACCTTTAGCTTTTAGGGGGCAGTACGACGCCCCACAAAAATCGCATGTCTTTTTGGCAGCTGAGAGTCATCTGGCTTCAGCAGGGACATCTTGATGTAGGAAGGACCCCCTCAGTGAGGCATTTTTGTCGATTTTTTGTACATGCCCGCCCTATCTCAAGACCCAAGGCCGGGATGCTGGTCGAAACGTCCACATTAAATGGCTCACTAATGTTTCTCTCTTTTTCAAGTATATATATATATATATATATATATATATATATATATTGCGATGAAAAAACTTGCTCGACTGCTGATCACATAAGAAAAGGGTTGAAATATACTTCTTACAGAAACATTTATTTTAACGCCGGTTTCGGACGGTGGACCGTCCTTCATCAGGGTAAGGTTGTTTGTGAACAAAGACGATCCTCTTGCTCACGACACCGTACACAGATGGAGATAGGAAGACGCTCTCCTTTGAGGAAACAAAACAAAGCACGAAAAGGAAGAAAGAGTCGCGGACAAGGGTGTTCCTGCCGATTAAGGGGGAAAATAAGAGCTTCAAAGCGAGCAGACAAACAAAAAAGAACAAATTCAAGAAAGGGGAAAAGAGTGGGTGGGGGGAAGGGAAGGAGGCAAAAGGTTGTAGCGGAAGTGGAGAGCGGTGAGTTGTCTGCGAGGGAAAACGTTGACAAGAAATATTGTTTGCAGAGGCTTCCTTCGGCGGGAGCGGGACGTTCGAACACGAGCGAAGAAAACACTATCGCGCCTGTTGCACCGCAGTGCCAACCGCCCGACAGAAATGTGGTTACTGACTGTTTGAATGTGAGTTACGGCGGCGGCGCGATCATACCGACGGAGAGTTAACCAGCCAGACGACGGACGGAAACCTGATCCCGTGGCTGGGCCACGCGGAGGCTCTGCGCCAGCCCCCGGCCGCCACTCGCCAGCCGCGCGCCCCCTCGCAAAGACACTCTGCGCTGCCGACGAGGTGCCCTTTTCAAGGAGCGAAGTGGGGGGCAGAGGAACGAAAAAAGAAAGCGAGGGCGTACGAACAGACGAAAAAATAAAAAAAGAGTAAAGGAAAGAAAAAGGGGGGAGATGAAAACTTGCAAAAAATGAAAAAAAAAGTGAAAAAAAGGGGGGTTGACTCGCTAAGTACCTCCCTAATCTCCCTCACCTTTATGAAAAACACAAAATAGCCCAACTCCCCTTACGGCCCCGGGTTACGCCGTGGGCCTTCGTAAGGCAGGCAAGTAAAAAATTGGCTATCTATGTGGGCGACCGACGAACGCGATTCACAGTGATCCACAACCATATTAGTGTATAGCAACACTCCTAATCCTCGTTCGCAAACCAATGTAATGTATTGAGTATCATTCCTTTCGTTCTATTTGAAATGGCATGTAAAAAAGGGGGGGGAGGGGAGGGGGAGGCCTCCTTATGGTTTACTGCAAAAGTCGTTTCAGCAGCAATGTTTGGGCATAAGGAAGAAAAGAAAGGTTGGGGTAGGAGACCGGCGGCATGTAGACGCAAACGCTCAAAATGGTATGACGTCAGGCGATGCAGTCGAAGAGGCTGTGAATCTCACTGGGCCTCTGACATCTGAAGTGCGGAGAGAGCGCCGGAGTTCTGTTCTATACCGGCGTGCACCGTATTAAATTTGAAAATAAAGTAGGACTCCCGTTGTTCCCGCTCAGGGGTATTTTTGAACCCGCTCTGTAGCAGAGTGACTTTAATTCTGTCGAAATCGTGACTTTCTTGACGAAGGTGTTTCGACAGGGGGAGGAGAGGAAGTTATTTGGCATGCGCGCGGTGATTATTGAATCGAATTCGGGAGGGATTCTCCGTCTGGCCAATGTATTGCATTTGACAGTTGCCGCACTCTAGCATGTACAGTACGTTACTGCTGTCACAATTCAAGTTCTCTCGAATGGAGTGTTGGAAATTAACAGTGTGTGTTCTGAGCCAACGTCGTTTTCTGCATGTGCTTACAAACTTGACACCAATTCTTCCCGCAAGGCACGCAACCTACAGGCTCTTGTTTACTGATAGTAGAGTGAACCACATAATTTTCAAAATTTTTTGGGCGTCTGTAGGTGACCTGTGGAACCGTTGGGAAAATCCTTGAGAGTTAATCGCTTTGTTCGATGATGTTAAAATGTTTTCTTAGAATTTTGTTTACATGGGAAGGTTGTTCGCAAAGTTTAAGACTAGATTAGAGCGGTGTTCATTGGGAGCTGCTGACCCGCACACACGCGCACACACGCGCACGCGCCCACGCGCGCACACGCGCACACGCGCACACGCGCACACGCGCACAAGCGCACACGCGCACACGCGCACGCGCACACGCGCGCACGCGCACACGCGCGCACGCGCACACGCGCACACGCGCACGCGCACACGCGCACACGCGCACGCGCACGCGCACACGCGCACACGCACACACACGCACACACGCGCACACACGCACACGCGCACATGCGCACACGCACACGCACGCACACACACACACACACACACACACACACGCACACGCACATATATGGGGTTCAACTTCCCGAAGCGACGCTTAGGCTCTGAGGTTCCTTGCATTGGAAGAGTGCGGATTAATCAAAGCCGTTTGTGACTAATTACCGGGCGCTTTAATTGCAGACCACACGAGTGTTTTTGCGTTACGCCTGCCTCGAAACTTTGTCGCTCTGGCCGGGATCAACATCCATATATCATGCTTTGAAGGTTTTTTATAGGAAACAAATTTAATGTGCGCATTAAATTGTCTTTTGATATCGGAAGCCCATAAAAAGTGTTCGAGAGCAGTGCTCGATGCGTGCCAATGAACTATCGGGGACAAAAGTGGTATACTCCACGCAGCGGAAGCCGAAACAACGGAAAATGCGCCAATTTGGCGAGCTAAAGCACGAAACATTTAAACGAGCGAAGCGACATGCCTGATGATAATAAAGGTCACACATTGGCTGTCTCGATCCCAGATGCCACCTGTAGATGGCGCTGCAACGCAGTTTTCCGTCGCTTCGGCTCCCGCCGCGTGGAATATACCACTTTTCTCCCCGATAGTACATTAAATAACGCTAGTGGTGCATCAACTATTCGGGATGCTCTAATAACGACGAGGTTCGCGCTATGTGAACAGACTGCAAGGGCATGCATTGGAGTGCAAACACCTGCCGGGGTACATTCGGCACCGGATGTTTCTGGGGTGACAGGTCCATAAAAAACATGAACAGCCATGACCCGCAAACAAAGAGCCACAAATGCGTGCTAGTACAGCTGCACTTTTGCGGGCATAGGGGCGCCTGACTCAATTGAGAATGCAAGCGCACATTTGTAAAAGTATTCCAAGGAAATGGCAGTGTTACACGGGGTAATAATGCCCTGAAAATGCTCTCGAAAACAGTTCCGAAACACCTTGCTTATGGAACACAAATCTGGTATTCGACAGCATCACCAACTATTCTCTTTTGAAGCAACCAGCTTGCCTTGACAATTGTAACATTTGCTTTGATTGGTTTATTTTCACAAAACTGGTATTTCAAATGCAAGAAGACCAGTCACAGATAGTTTGCAAATACTCCCATGGTCAGCTAGGCAACAGGCATTTAGTGCGCGCCTAGAGAGACCACGTGTCCGAATACATAGGACCCTTTGATACAATATCGGCTGTTCGTGCAATGAACAGAACCCGCATGGAAGCAGGAATGAACTGTATTAACAGTGCACATTGAAATCCGATTTGACCCATTCATTACACAGTATATATACCCTAACAGAAAGCGAGAGGAGAGGGCTGAGTCCAAGTCAGACAGTTGTCTTGTGACAGCTGGGTCATTCTCTGGATTGTTTTTTCGCTTCACAAGGAACATTTGAAATAGAATACAAGACAACCCCGCGTGCACCGCAACAAGGCTGATATTACGTTTTATCTGAAAAAAGTTGTTTGACTTGTGTTCTATAGCTACTTACTGATTTGATAACAAGCCATACCAAAGAGGTCCCGAAACAAGTTTAATAGTGCAGCACTTTAGTAATTATTTGACTGTGTTACTGATAGATGCTGTGACCAGTTTTGTAATATACGTTACTTTCGTGATGTTGCAGACAAATCAGTACGTTCAAATCTATCGAGAAATACAGATTCATCACATTTCATTTCACGAAATACACGTAGTGCATGCTGTTGGAGAAATATTTCAGCAAATTCGAGTATTTGTTTCTAGAAAAGCCTTTGCCTATATTCATGTACTGATAAGTTCTCGATAAATTATGATGAGCGTTTGAAAAGAAAATTCAGTGCTTGGCGACCATGGATACAGCTGGGAGCTGGCAAATGGCGTCATGCTCGGTACGCTTCACGTAAGCGGGAGACAAGAGTCCGCAAACGTGCAGCGAGTGGAATAGAAGAAGAACACATTCTGAATGTTGGCAGGAAAACCTCTGGACTAGCCGATCTCGCCGGTACCGCAATCCAGATTTAATATCGGAGACAGTAGTGCACAGGGCATGGATTCTGAAGTGGTGAAGTGGTTGGCTTTCAATACCATGCCGTTAGTTTCGGTTCGCGTGATTAGCTGGCGCAGGCTGTATAACGACAACCGCAGCATTTGAAAATCACGCGAGCCGGAGACAACTGGCTCAGAAAGCCAGCCACGCGAGTACCCTGTCCGAGGACGCGCGAAAGCCCCTCAACGATTAAGGGGCTTTAGGACGCGCAGGCGCTTGCTTAAATGCGTCGCTCCTTCACAAGAGTCACCTAGTGGTGCTAGAATGGAGCGTCGATGTTGCGCTTGCCAAGGGGTGCTCGTCTGGATGCGTCTTTTCTGCATAACTTTGGTTTGTTGCAAAAATCGACCCACACAGTGTGTCCTCAACATGACGCGCTTCTCAGTGTATGCCGCCACTCTGATAGGAGTGAATAACCTGTATTTGGATTGTGCCGCCAGTTCGGTTTTGCGGGCTGCCGGAGCTTTGCTTCGCGACCGGCCCTTCTAGCAGGAATGGACCTGGCGATAGGAAAGTCTAGTGCCGCCGGCGATACATTTTTGCGGAAGGTCGCACGTCCTGGGCACTTCTGTTCACGATAGTACATGCCGTCGACATTGATGCTAATCAAAACAGGTGTGAACGTTCAGAACAGCGTGCTGCAGGAGGTGTAGATGAAATTCACTTTTCAGTTTTGTAAACATTTTGTGGCTTTTTTCACTGAGCCCTCGGAGAACTGGCATTCACATATGCACGGCCACCTTTCTTGTGTTCTGTGGCGTTTAAGGGTATAGACATTTGGATCGGTCGAAAGGGTTGTCGAAACGCCTCCTGTCTGTCGCAAACTAGTTTCAGTTTCACTCAGGGAGCCCTTTTTGGAAAGGTTTGTACTGTAGCGTCAAGAAATGGTGTGGTGCCAGTCTAGCTGGGCACGACGACGGGCTTCTGTTAGGCGGCGAAGTGCAGGTTATCTCCCTCGTCAGCAATTTTCCAAGAAGAGCATCGAGGTATGGCCGGATGCCCGAGCTGAAACGTAGTCATCTGGTGTGTCTGAAGGGCAGCGGCGTTGAGCCTAAGGCCACGTTGTAAAGCACGGCGTCCCAAATCTTTTACTCGGCGCAGATTTGCATGGCGAAAATTTCCTCACTGGCCTTGATCAATTGCTCCCTAAGGTCGTTAGTTTGCGTATGGTATGCAGCTGTTCCCAGAACAGTTGTGCGACTGTCCTGCGTTAGCTTGGTCTTAAACGCTGTTCCACTGTCTGTGATATAAATTTGGAGCGCCATGGAGGTGGCAGTGACAAATTCGATTTGGAGCAAAAAATAAAAAAAATGCCCTGAAGGGTGACTTCCTAAAGGCCCAAGAGTCCACGGTCCTAGGCTTCACGGAAAACGCTTTCCACTAGCCTTGTTTTCCCAGCTGGTTGAGCAACTCGCGGAGCAGGCTCCCGTGAGGGGAGGATGGGTTGGCTACGGAGGGTACTTGCATTGGCTGGGGTCATTCCCCACAGGTGGTTTTGTTCGACTAAGAGCGATCTAACTTAAGTGGCACTATCGTTTTATGGAGTTTTCGCATTGGCGCAATCGGTCACATGGTCGGTCACTATAATGATCCACTTTTACTTGATCTAGACGTGAGAAAACAGCCAAGTGGATCAATTCCAATCCAACGTTAAGCTAAAAGTGACTTGGCCTCAACTATACGCTCAGGCTGGGCCAGTCCTGTGCGCATTACAGAAATTAACTAACGGATTACAGATACTGTATCTAAAGTAATCGATAGTGTATCGATACTGTATCAAAGTAATCGAATACTGCTCCGCTATTTTCCTCTATACTGCTATTGCCTTAACTCAATTTTTTTAGACCGCAGTGAGCTACTGTGGCTTGCTTGATGCTTTGTGAGATGTTATTACTTTCAAGATATGCAGTTCTTCGATGTGGTCGTCGCTAATTTTTCTACGTTTCCTCGTAAGGAGAACCACAGCTACGTTTAACACACACTCTATGTAAGCGCTGCAGGAAAGAGCGGTATTATGAAGTATGAACACCTTGGGCACAAGCTTGTTTTTGCTCAGGCATGCCGGCCGCTGTGGCTTGCATTGCCAGTAGCTTACACCCGAACAGAGAGCGGCCAGCTCACGAGGAGCTGCGCTACCCTGCCCGGCGTATTTATGTACTTGTGCTTAGTTTGCTTAACTGCCACAGCTATCACTGCTGACGCTGCAAGGCACCCCCTCAACTGTCGTGATGCTGCCTGCTAACCTCCATCTGCAACTGTGTTTACGTGGGATTGGTTCAGTGCGGTAGACTGTGTAGGCGTGTATCACGCGTTTTAAACTGTTGGCTGCAGACAACGTGCTGCGAACTTTTGAAAGGGCTCGCAATATTCCAAAACAGTTACCTCTAGTGCAATTTTTTATTGCTGAGTTTGGCTGCTATACATGCCGGCCGCCCATGCAAGAATCCTAACTTTTTTTTCACGAATTTCCTCTGACTGTCGTATCCTACCGACGGGTGATAGGATATCTTGAGGAGCTGACAAAAAGCCAATGACTGAAACACCCATGAGGGACTGGGCTCACACGAGGGTGGCTCACTGTGGCGGGATTTGAAGCCCCGGCCTCTATTCCAAAGCTGTGCTCCTAGGAAAGCCGAACACTAGGTTGGGCCATGACTTGTAGCCATCTGAAAAACCCAGTGGATGGTACCGAAGTCCAGAAGCGGTGGTCTTGTTGTGAGAGCATCCTGCCTCGTATTCGGTAGTTGCTCGGTTCGATAGCCAGTACCGCCGGGTACCAAATGTTTTTTAATAAGTACAAGGTTTTCCCCAACGAGGTGCTCGGCTGTACAGGGGGAAGCGCCTGGGAAAAAGATCTTTTAGGCCAAACCACATACAGTGAAAAATTCAATATGTTCTCAATTAGAAATTTTTGCGGGGGTAGTTGGTACATGGGTTTTTTATCATAACAAGGAGAAACATAAAACGGACACGAGAAAGGTGGGCAGGACGACGTGCTAGTGAGAACTCATTCCTTCATTGGAAGACAGGATCGCCACACCACCTATCGGCAGCAGCAAACGTAAAAATTAAATAAGGAGCCATAAACACGATATGAGAAAACGCGCCTAACAAAAGACATCTAAAAACGATAAAAATGAGCGATGAATCGAAGAAAGAAACGGCAAAGATGAAATGGTGTAGAGGGCCAAAATAACATGAAAGAATGGTATCTGACAGGACAAAAACGGAGTGAAAATGGATTAAAAAGGTAAAAACCGGCAAAAAACGTGTAACATCATAAAACCTTCGGAAATCGTTTCTTGCATTGTTCACTTCAGTCATTATCAGGAAAAGCACTCGTACACGTGGTCCTGACTCAGAGGGATCTTCTTAAAAAGTCTTCTTAAGGCTTGCACAAAAAGTCGTATGCATCGCTAACGCAATTGAGGCCCTTTTTCTGATCAAATGAGCTTCCTTCAATCAACTGGCAACACGTTCACCTCCTCTATCTAAGACAACTGTTTCCTCAAGGATAAGTCTGCACGGGCGTTGTTCAGAGCCCTTCCCATGAAGCAGCAGATTGCAACCCGTTCCATTCCCCATCAAGCGTTCATGTTCCCTCAATTTTTCATTTAAACAACGCCCTGTGTGCCCATTATATACCCTACCACATGTGAGGGGGATGTGATAAATAACGCTCTCATTACATTACATGAACCTATGCATGTGTGATACCTTCAGGTTTTATCCTTTGTTCTTCACGCATTTATGCGCGGACACAACGCGACCAGTTTACATGAAGCAGAAAAGCTGTTGGCACCTAGTACTTGGAAGCTACTTGTTTACAGGTTTTGAGCAACCCGGGAGGAGTAGGGAATCGCTTCTGGCTTAACTATTTCATCATCGATACTGGACTGCTTACGTTTCATGCTTTTTATGCTTTGAAGAAGGGACTCAACTACTCACGTCGGGACAGCCCGTGCATTTCGAAGCCTCATCATCTGCAAATATAAGCTCATGTGCAAATAATGACAGCGACTTCACAATGGCTGCACATAGACCTGACGTGGCGATGGCTCGCTTCACTGTCTTCGAGTGCGCTGATTGGTAAGACAAAAATTCTTTTTCGGCACGAGGGCTGTACATGCAAAAAATCTTGTCGTCGGCTTTGGAGAGCTCCAAGTCTAAAAACTGCAATTTATCACAATCCGGCTGCCCTTGTGCAAATACTAATTGCTCTTCGTGCTCACTAAAAAGTCTTAGAATCTCATTCACTGTGCTCAGGTAGGTCTGCGAATCCTGTTTGTTCAGACGAATAAAAAATTTTCGATGTATCTAAAAACTTTCAAGACCCTATCCTTATCCAACTGCTCGTTCACGCTTAGACTAATCACTGACAAGAAAGTGTTCTTCAAAACCGGCGCAACGCAAGATGCAATGAAAATACCCTTTTTCTCTATAAAGAAACCACTCTCGAACTGTACAAGTGTTACCTTCCTCAGTGGAACGTAGGCACCAGAGTGAGTACGCCGTGCCTAATTAGATTTTAAAGGTATTCTCGAATTACAGACATTGATGCTCATTCCAATCTTTGAGTACAAACGGTAAGATATGTCCAACATTTCTGGAGAAAAATTTTGAATATTTGGAAACTTTAATGTACAGTTATCGAAATATTGAAGGTAATTGTCCCTTCTTCAGTTGTGTACACAAATATTTCTTTTAAATTTTTTTCTTCACTGGCATAGAGGAGTTCAGACCACCACAGAAAACCATTGCGGAACAATTTTGACGATCGCAAAATGACAATCGCGATGTACTAGAAATGAAGTTGAACAAGGCTGTTTCTTGGGCTGGTTGTTTGCCCATGACTTTGGTGAAATTTCGTTAATATTCTTGGTAACGCATCTGAGATGGTACTGCCACCCCAGGGCCAACAAACCACTCCTGGCTTACTCTTCGTCCCATACGAAGCTTGTAAGAAGGGCAATTGTGAACATGTGCTTCACCACCAATGCTATGACAACACGTTTCCCCCTCTTGATCACCCTCAGCCTCAGTGAACAAGCCAGTCGCCTTTCTTCGGCTGCGTTTTCTAAGGATGGGCTGATTTCAGTGGCTGACGGCCTATTGAAGAAATGCAAAAAGAGCCAATCCGAGCAGTCCACCGCAGCAAGAAGGATGGTGCTGATACCGTATGTACTACATCTATGGCATTTCGCACAGGCTTAAGAGGGTTGCCAATAGAGCAAATGAGAGGTTTGTTTTGTCTGCCGTAGGTACGCTGTCCAAATTGTTTAAGATGACCAACCGGTTTCCCAGCAGCCCAATGGCATGCAAGAACAAACATCAGAGTAAGTTTGTGGAGAGCTAAACAGGTGTGGTTTAGAGTGTTCCTTTGACTTGTCGTCAGACAGACTTACAGATGTCTGAATGAAAGACTAGCGGAACATAAGCACAATTGGCACAACCAAGAAATGACCACCTGTCAGAACACTGCCATGAATGTCCCAGCAAAACTCGCGAGGCTTTGTTCAGTGAGTGCACGGCTGAAGCGAAGAGCAAGGATCGACACATGCGTGAGATTATAGAATTAAGAATGATTCGCAAGAAGGCAGCCGAGTGCGTCATCACACCATCAGTTAATCTCTCGGATAATGAAATAACGTTCCTGGATGGAGTTCGCTAGCACATGCGTTGATTTCTTCTTTGTTTTTTTATTGACTTCAGTACTTATATGGTTCCGTGCCGTCAATAAAATTCAGTTGCAAGTTACCGCTTTGTCTGGTATCTCGAAGAAAGGCGACTGGCTTGTTCACTGAGGCTGAGGGTGATCAAGAGGGGGAAACGTGTTGTCATAGCATTGGTGGTGAAGCACATGTTCACAATTGCCCTTCTTACAAGCTTCGTATGGGACGAAGAGTAAGCCAGGAGTGGTTTGTTGGCCCTGGGGTGGCAGTACCATCTCAGATGCGTTACCAAGAATATTAACGAAATTTCACCAAAGTCATGGGCAAACAACCAGCCCAAGAAACAGCCTTGTTCAACTTCATTTCTAGTACATCGCGATTGTCATTTTGCGATCGTCAAAATTGTTCCGCACAGGTTTTCTGTGGTGGTCTGAACTCCTCTATGCCAGTGAAGAAAAAAATTTAAAAGAAATATTTGTGTACACAACTGAAGAAGGGACAATTACCTTCAATATTTCGATAACTGTACATTAAAGTTTCCAAATATTCAAAACTTTTCTCCAGAAATGTTGGACATATCTTACCGTTTGTACTCAAAGATTGGAATGAGCATCAATGTCTGTAATTCGAGAATACCTTTAGAATCTAATTAGGCACGGCGTACTCACTCTGGTGCCTACGTTCCACTGAGGAAGGTAACACTTGTACAGTTCGAGAGTGGTTTCTTTATAGAGAAAAAGGGTATTTTCATTGCATCTTGCGTTGCGCCGGTTTTGAAGAACACTTTCTTGTCAGTGATTAGTCTAAGCGTGAACGAGCAGTTGGATAAGGATAGGGTCTTGAAAGTTTTTAGATACATCGAAAATTTTTTATTCGTCTGAACAAACAGGATTCGCAGACCTACCTGAGCACAGTGAATGAGATTCTAAGACTTTTTAGTGAGCACGAAGAGCAATTAGTATTTGCACAAGGGCAGCCGGATTGTGATAAATTGCAGTTTTTAGACTTGGAGCTCTCCAAAGCCGACGACAAGATTTTTTGCATGTACAGCCCTCGTGCCGAAAAAGAATTTTTGTCTTACCAATCAGCGCACTCGAAGACAGTGAAGCGAGCCATCGCCACGTCAGGTCTATGTGCAGCCATTGTGAAGTCGCTGTCATTATTTGCACATGAGCTTATATTTGCAGATGATGAGGCTTCGAAATGCACGGGCTGTCCCGACGTGAGTAGTTGAGTCCCTTCTTCAAAGCATAAAAAGCATGAAACGTAAGCAGTCCAGTATCGATGATGAAATAGTTAAGCCAGAAGCGATTCCCTACTCCTCCCGGGTTGCTCAAAACCTGTAAACAAGTAGCTTCCAAGTACTAGGTGCCAACAGCTTTTCTGCTTCATGTAAACTGGTCGCGTTGTGTCCGCGCATAAATGCGTGAAGAACAAAGGATAAAACCTGAAGGTATCACACATGCATAGGTTCATGTAATGTAATGAGAGCGTTATTTATCACATCCCCCTCACATGTGGTAGGGTATATAATGGGCACACAGGGCGTTGTTTAAATGAAAAATTGAGGGAACATGAACGCTTGATGGGGAATGGAACGGGTTGCAATCTGCTGCTTCATGGGAAGGGCTCTGAACAACGCCCGTGCAGACTTATCCTTGAGGAAACAGTTGTCTTAGATAGAGGAGGTGAACGTGTTGCCAGTTGATTGAAGGAAGCTCATTTGATCAGAAAAAGGGCCTCAATTGCGTTAGCGATGCATATGACTTTTTGTGCAAGCCTTAAGAAGACTTTTTAAGAAGATCCCTCTGAGTCAGGACCACGTGTACGAGTGCTTTTCCTGATAATGACTGAAGTGAACAATGCAAGAAACGATTTCCGAAGGTTTTATGATGTTACACGTTTTTTGCCGGTTTTTACCTTTTTAATCCATTTTCACTCCGTTTTCGTCCTGTCAGATACGATTATTTCATGTTACTTTGGCCCTCTACACCACGTGTCATCTTTGCCGTTTCTTTCTTCGATTCATCGCTCATTTTTATCGTTTTTAGATGTCTTTTGTTAGGCGCGTTTTCTCATATCGTGTTTATGGCTCCTTATTTAATTTTTACGTTTGCTGCTGCCGATAGGTGGTGTGGCGATCCTGTCTTCCAATAAAGGAATGAGTTCTCACTAGCACGTCGTCCTGCCCACCTTTCTCGTGTTCGTTTTATGTTTCTCCTTGTTATGACAAAAAACCCATGTACCAACTACCCCCGCAAAAATTTCTAATTGAGAACATATTGAATTTTTCACTGTATGTGGTTTGGCCTAAGAGATCTTTTTCCCAGGCGCTTCCCCCTGTAGAGCCGAGCACCTCGTTGGGGAAAACCTTGTACTTATTAAAAAACATTTGGTACCCGGCGGTACTGGCAATCGAACCGAGCAACTACCGAATACAAGGCAGGATGCTCTCACAACAAGACCACCGCTTCTGAACTTCGGTACCATCCACTGGGTTTTTCAGGTGGCTACAAGTCATGGCCCAACCTAGTGTTCGGCTTTCCTAGGAGCACAGCTTTGGAATAGAGGCCGGGGCTTCAAATCCCGCCACAGTGAGCCACCCTCGTGCGAGCCCCGTCCCTCATGGATGTTTCAGTCATTGGCTTTTTGTCAGCTCCTCAAGATATCCTATCACCCGTCGGTAGGATACGACAGTCAGAGGAAATTCGTGAAAAAAAGTTAGGATTCTTGCATGGGCGGCCGGCATGTATAGCAGCCAAACACAGCAATAAAAAATTGCACTAGAGGTAACTGTTTTGGAATATTGCGAGCCCTTTCAAAAGTTCGCAGCACGTTGTCTGCAGCCCACAGTTTAAAACGCGTTACACACGCCCACACAGTCTACCGCACTGAACAAATCCCACGTAAACACAGTTGCAGATGGAGGTTAGCAAGCAGCATCACGACAGTTGAGGGGGTGCCTTGCAGCGTCAGCAGTGATAGCTGTGGCAGTTAAGCAAACTAAGCACAAGTACATAAATACGCGGGGCAGGGTAGCGCAGCTCCTCGTGAGCTGGCCGCTCTCTGTTCGGGTGTAAGCTACTGGCAATGCAAGCCACAGCGGCCGGCATGCCTGAGCAAAAACAAGCTTGTGCCCAAGGTGTTCATACTTCATAATACCGCTCTTTCCTGCAGCGCTTACATAGAGTGTGTGTTAAAGGTAGCTGTGGTTCTCCTTACGAGGAAACGTAGAAAAATTAGCGACGACCACATCGAAGAACTGCATATCTTGAAAGTAATAACATCTCACAAAGCATCAAGCAAGCCACAGTAGCTCACTGCGGTCTAAAAAAATTGAGTTAAGGCAATAGCAGTATAGAGGAAAATAGCGGAGCAGTATTCGATTACTTTGATACAGTATCGATACACTATCGATTATTTTAGATACAGTATCTGTAATCGGTTAGTTAATTTCTGTAATGCGCACAGGACTGGCCCAGCCTGAGCGTATAGTTGAGGCCAAGTCACTTTTAGCTTCACGTTGGATTGGAATTGATCCACTTGGCTGTTTTCTCACGTCTAGATCAAGTAAAAGTGGATCATTATAGTGACCGACCATGTGACCGATTGCGCCAATGCGAAAACTCCATAAAACGATAGTGCCACTTAAGTTAGATCGCTCTTAGTCGAACAAAACCACCTGTGGGGAATGACCCCAGCCAATGCAAGTACCCTCCGTAGCCAACCCATCCTCCCCTCACGGGAGTCTGCTCCGCGAGTTCCTCAACCAGCTGGGCAAACAAGGCTAGTGGAAAGCGTTCTCCGTGAAGCCTAGGCCCGTGGACTCTTGGGCCTGTAGGAACTCACCCTTCAGGGAATTTTTTTTTTATTTTTTGCTTCAAATCGAATTTGTCACTGCCACCTCCATGGCGCTCCAAATTTATATCACAGACAGTGGAACAGCGTTTAAGACAAAGCTAACGCAGGGCAGTCGCACAACCGTTCTGGGAACAGCTGCATACCATACGCAAACCAACGACCTTAGGGAGCAATTGATCAAGGCCAGTGAGGAAATTTTCGCCATGCAAATCTGCGCCGAGTAAAAGATTTGGGACGCCGTGCTTTACAACGTGGCCTTAGACTCAACGCCGCTGCCCTTCAGACCAACCAGATGACTACGTTTCAGCTCGGGCATCCGGCCATTCCTCGATGCTCTTCTTGGAAAATTGCTGACGAGGGAGATAACCTGCACTTCGCCGCCTAACAGAAGCCCGTCGTCGTGCCCAGCTAGACCGGCACCACACCATTTCTTGACGCTACAGTACAGACCTTTCCAAAAAGGGCTCCCTGGGTGAAACTGAAACTAGTTTGCGACAGACAGGAGGCGTTTCGACAACCCTTTCGACCGATCCAAATGTCTATACCCTTAAACGCCACAGAACACAAGAAAGGTGGCCGTGCATATGTGAATGCCAGTTCTCCGAGGGCTCAGTGAAAAAAGCCACAAAATGTTTACAAAACTGAAAAGTGAATTTCATCTACACCTCCTGCAGCACGCTGTTCTGAACGTTCACGCCTGTTTTGATTAGCATCAATGTCGACGGCATGTACTATCGTGAACAGAAGTGCCCAGGACGTGCGACCTCCCGCAAAAATGTATCGCCGGCGGCACTAGACTTTCCTATCGCCAGGTCCATTCCTGCTAGAAGGGCCGGTCGCGAAGCAAAGCTCCGGCAGCCCGCAAAACCGAACTGGCGCACAATCCAAATACAGGTTATTCACTCCTATCAGAGTGGCGGCATACACTGAGAAGCGCGTCATGTTGAGGACGCACTGTGTGGGTGGATTTTTGCAACAAACCAAAGTTATGCAGAAAAGACGCATCCAGACGAGCACCCCTTGGCAAGCGCAACATCGACGCTCCATTCTAGGACCACTAGGTGACTCTTGTGAAGGAGCGACGCATTTACGCAAGCGCCTGCGCGTCCTAAAGCCCCTTAATCGTTGAGGGGCTTTCGCGCGTCCTCGGACAGGATACTCGTGTGGCTGGCTTTCTGAATCAGTTGTCTCCGGCTCGCGTGATTTTGAAATGCTGCGGTTGTCGTTATACAGCCTGCGCCAGCTAATCACGCTAACCGAAACTAACGGCATGGTATTGAAAGCCAACCACTTCACCACTTCAGAATCCATGCCCTGTGCACTACTGTCTCCGATATTAAATCTGGATTGTGGGACCGGCGAGATCGGCTAGTCCAGAGGTTTTCCCGCCAACATTCAGAATGTGTTCTTCTTCTATTCCACTCGCTGCACGTTTGCGGACTCATGTCTCCCGCTTATGTGAAGCGTACCGAGCATGACGCCATTTGCCAGCTCCCAGCTGTATCCATGGTCGCCAAGCACTAAATTTTCTTTTCAAACGCTCATCATAATTTATCGAGAACTTATCAGTACATAAATATAGGCAAAGGCTTTTCTAGAAACAAACACTTCTCGAATTTGCTGAAATATTTCTCCAACAGCAAGCACTACGAGTATCTCGTGAAATGAAATGTGATGAATCTGAATTTCTCGATAGATTTGAGCGTACTGATTTGTCTGCAACATCACGAAAGTAACGTATATTACAAAACTGGTCACAGCATCTTTCAGTAATACAGTCAAATAATTACTAAAGTTCTGCACTATTAAACTTGTTTCGGGACCTCTTTGGTATGGCTTGTTATCAAATCAGTAAGTAGCTATAGAACACAAGTCAAACAACTTTTTTCAGATAAAACGTAATATCAGCCTTGTTGTGGTGCACGCGGGGTTGTCTTGTATTCTATTTCAAATGTTCCTTGTGAAGCGAAAAAAGAATCCAGAGAATGACCCAGCTGTCACAAGACAACTGTCTGACTTGGACTCAGCCGTCTCCTCTCGCTTTCTGTTAGGGTATATATTCTGTGTAATGAATGGGTCAAATCGGATTTCAATGTGCACTGTTAATACAGTTCATTCCTGCTTCCATGCGGGTTCTGTTCATTGCACGAACAGCCGATATTGTATCAAAGGGTCCTATGTATTCGGACACGTGGTCTCTCTAGGCGCGCACTAAATGCCTGTTGCCTAGCTGACCATGGGAGTATTTGCAAACTATCTGTGACTGGTCTTCTTGCATTTGAAATACCAGTTTTGTGAAAATAAACCAATCAAAGCAAATGTTACAATTGTCAAGGCAAGCTGGTTGCTTCAAAAGAGAATAGTTGGTGATGCTGTCGAATACCAGATTTGTGTTCCATAAGCAAGGTGTTTCGGAACTGTTTTCGAGAGCATTTTCAGGGCATTATTACCCCGTGTAACACTGCCATTTCCTTGGAATACTTTTACAAATGTGCGCTTGCATTCTCAATTGAGTCAGGCGCCCCTATCCCGCAAAAGTGCAGCTGTACTAGCACGCATTTGTGGCTCTTTGTTTGCGGGTCATGGCTGTTCATGTTTTTTATGGACCTGTCACCCCAGAAACATCCGGTGCCGAATGTACCCCGGCAGGTGTTTGCACTCCAATGCATGCCCTTGCAGTTTGTTCACATAGCACGAACCTCGTCGTTATTAGAGCATCCCGAATAGTTGATGCACCACTAGCGTTATTTAATGTACTATCGGGGAGAAAAGTGGTATATTCCACGCGGCTGGAGCCGAAGCGACGGAAAATTGCGTTGCAGCGCCATCTACAGGTGGCATCTGGGATCGAGACAGCCAATTTGTGACCTTTATTATCATCAGGCATGTCGCTTCGCTCGTTTAAATGTTTCGTGCTTTAGCTCGCCAAATTGGCGCATTTTCCGTTGTTTCGGCTTCCGCTGCGTGGAGTATACCACTTTTGTCCCCGATAGTTCATTGGCACGCATCGAGCACTGCTCTCGAACATCTTTTATGGGTTTCCGATATCAAATGACAATTTAATGCGCACATTAAGTTTGCTTCCTATAAAAAACCTCCAAAGCATGATATATGGACGTTGATCCCGGCCACAGCGACAAAGTTTCGAGGCAGGCGTAACGCAAAAACACTCGTGTGGTCTGCAATTAAAGCGCGCGGTAATTAGTCACAAACGGCTTTGATTAATCCGCACTCTTCCAATGCAAGGAACCTCAGAGCCTTAGCGTCGCTTCGGGAAGTTGAACCCCATATATGTGTGTGTGTGTGTGTGTGTTTGTGTGTGTGTGTGTGTGTGTGTGTGTGCGCGTGTGCGTGTGCGTGTGCGTGTGCGTGTGCGCGTGTGCGCGTGTGCCTGTGTGCGCGTGTGTGCGCGTGTGTGCGCGTGTGTGCGCGTGTGTGCGTGTGTGCGTGTGTGCGTGTGCGCGTGTGCGCGTATGCGCGTGTGCGCGTATGCGCGTGTGCGCGTGTGTGCGCGTGTGTGCGGGTCAGCAGCTCCCAATGAACACCGCTCTAACCTAGTCTTAAACTTTGCGAACAACCTTCCCAATGTAACCAAAATTCTAAGAAAACATTTTAACATCATCGAACAAAGCGATTAACTCTCAAGGATTTTCCCAAAGGTTCCACAGGTCACCTACAGACGCCCAAAAATTTTTCAAAATTATGTGGTTCACTCTACTATCAGTAAACAAGAGCCTGTAGGTTGCGTGCCTTGCGGGAGAATTGGTGTCAAGTTTGTAAGCACATGCAGAAAACGACGTTGGCTCAGAACACACACTGTTAATTTCCAACACTCCATTCGAGAGAACTTGAATTGTGACAGCAGTAACGTACTGTACATGCTATAGTGCGGCAACTGTCAAATGCAATACATTGGCCAGACGGAGAATCCCTCCCGAATTGGATTCAATACTCACCGCGCGCATGCCAAATAACTTCCTCTCCTCCCCCTGTCGAAACACCTTCGTCAAGAAAGTCACGATTTCGACAGAATTAAAGTCACTCTGCTACAGAGCGGGTTAAAAAATACCCCTGAGCGGGAACAATGGGAGTCCTATTTTATTTTCAAATTTAATACGGTGCACGCCGGTATAGAACAGAACTCCGGCGCTCTCTACGCACTTCAGATGTCAGAGGCCCAGTGAGATTCACAGCCTCTTCGACTGCATCGCCTGACGTCATACCATTTTGAGCGTTTGCGTCTACATGCCGCCGGTCTCCTACCCCAACCTTTCTTTTCTTCCTTATGCCCAAACATTGCTGCTGAAACGACTTTTGCAGTAAACAATAAGGGGGCCTCCGCCTCCCCTCCCCCCCTTTTTTACATGCCATTTCAAATAGAACGAAAGGAATGATACTCAATGCATTACATTGGTTTGCAAACGAGGATTAGGAGTGTTGCTATACACTAATATGGTTGTGGATCACTGTGAATCGCGTTCGTCGGTCGCCCACATAGATAGCCAATTTTTTACTTGCCTGCCTTACGAAGGCCCACGGCGTATCCGGGGGCCTTAAGTGGAGTTGGGCTATTTTGTGTTTTTCATAAAGGTGAGGGAGATTAGGGAGGTACTTAGCGAGTCAACCCCCCTTTTTTTCACTTTTTTTTTCACTTTTTTGCAAGTTTCAATCTCCCCCTTTTTCTTTCCTTTACTCTTTTTTTTATTTTTTCGTCTGTTCGTACGCCCTCTCTTTCTTTTTTCGTTCCTCTGCCCCCCACTTCGCTCCTTGAAAAGGGCACCTCGTCGGCAGCGCAGAGTGTCTTTGCCACAGGGCGCGCGGCTGGCGAGTGGCGGCCGGGGGCTGGCGCAGAGCCTCCGCGGGGCCCCGCCACGGGATCAGGTTTCCGTCCGTCGTCTGGCTGGTTAACTCTCCGTCGGTATGATCGCGCCTCCGCCGTAACTCACATTCAAACAGTCAGTAACCATATTTCTGTCGGGCGGTTGGCACTGCGGTGCAACAGGCGCGATAATGTTTTCTTCCCTCGTGTTCGAACGTCCCGCTCTCGCCGAAGGAAGCCTCTGCAAACAATATTTCTTGTCAACGTTTTCCCTCGCAGACAACTCACCGCTCTCCACATCCGCTACAACCTTTTGCCTTCTTCCCTTCCCCCCACCCACTCTTTTCCCCTTTCTTGAATTTGTTCCTTTTTTTTGTCTACTCGCTTTGAAGCTCTTATTTTCCCCCTTAATCGGCAGGAACACCCTTGTCCGCTACTCTTTCTTCCTTTTCGTGCTTTGTTTTGTTTCCTCAAAGGAGAGCGTCTTCCCATCTCCATCTGTGTACGGTGCCGTGAGCAAGAGGATCGTCTCTGTTCACAAACAACCTTACCCTGATTAAGGACGGTCCACCGTCCGAAACCGGCGGTAAAATAAATGTTTCTGTAAGAAGTGTATTTCAACCCTTTTCTTATGTTATCAGCAGTCGAGCAAGTTTTTTCATCGTAATATATATATATATATATATATATGAGAGAAGCCAACAGCGACAGAAACCAAGGGGCACAGGGGATTTTTAATTTATTTATTTTGTGGTGTTGATCAATTTATAATATTACTAAATATGTTATCGCTTAAAGCTAATTGATTAGAAAAGCAGAAGAAAAAACAACCACATGCCGCCGGTGGGATCCGAACCCACGACCTCCGAATTACGCGTCCTGTGCTCTACCACTGAGCTACGGCGACGGCTGTCAAACCTTCTGCTTTATGGAGTATTTATGTTTATGTTTATGCTTATGTTTGCCTAGGAGTGTTCACCAGCGCCACCCACGTTCTTATTAAGCGGCGGACGTAGCACGTCCTGAGTTACCGCTGATGTGACGTAGAACGTCACCGAACGGCGAGGGTGGAAGCTTGTTGAGAACCCTCTTATGCCTCCTAAGGCATCAAGGCTGCCAGAACCGAGGCCCTCGTTAAGCAATTAAGCAGACAAGGAAAGGGGAATGAGGGGCTCGTTATAAATATGAGAGAAGCCAACAGCGACAGAAACCAAGGGGCACAGGGGATTTTTAATTTATTTATTTTGTGGTGTTGATCAATTTATAATATTACTGAATATGTTATCGCTTAAAGCTAATTTATAAGAAAAGCAGAAGAAAAAACAACCACATGCCGCCGGTGGGATCCGAACCCACGACCTCCGAATTACGCGTCCGGTGCTCTACCACACAAGTACGTAATTGTGCGCAGGTAGATTTCTGTTGATCAATTATATGAGAAACTGCACCTAGGATAACACTCATGAAAAAGGCTTTATTAATCTACTGTTAAACGTTTGTGCGAAGATTATTTTGTGGGCTTCAGTATCCACGTATTTTCGCTTTCTATTGTCCTTTGATATGCTTCAGCTTTCTTTTGTTTTTTTTTCTGGTCCTCGTACTTCCTTCTTTACTTGCTCAAATGGTTTACTTTCTTCTCGTAAAATGTCCAACCGCAGTAAAGCTTCGAGCCTGCTGGAACGCAGTCTGGAAGTCTGGAACCAAAATCGCACTCATTTGTATGTTTAGATTTGCCAACTCACTTCATGCCCAGCCTAAGCCCATGCGGTGACCAAACCTGGCCACCCAAGGAACCGAGAGCTGAGGTGGCTGTTGTGGCTGGCAAGAGTGCGTGTGCGTCAGAGTAGCCAGTGAAACGAAGCCCAAGAACGTAAGCAGTCACGACTTGAATAAACCCTCTTCGTGAGTACCTACAGTCCCATAGAGTCACGAAGTGTGGAGAGCTCTGTGAATTTGGCACCTCCACACAAAAATCCTAGAAATCAGAGTGAAAATAAAAAGCTTCGGAATCCTTCGGAACGTTACAGAAAATGTACAGCTTGCGTTGCTAAGCTATCGTTCCTTATCACTGTCCGTTTCATGCTTTTTTTTTCTCCCGCGCCCCCGCCAGTAGATTGCAGACGTCCGCTCAGACATACGTTACTATGATGATTTCACCTGCTTGCACCTCGTCGCAGGCAGATCCGCTTATATCCCAGCTCGAAATTTGTAACTTTCAAACGGCGTTCCACCGGCGCACACACACGTACTCGGTTGCAAGCTCCTACAGTTCTTCCCGTGCGTCTGTAGAAATTCTAGGCAGACGGGAGCTCCTGTGCAATTTTGTTAGGTCAGCGGAATAAGCCTTTCTACCTCCGGAAAAGTATTATTCGGGATGTCTGCGCAAGCATTTGCGCCGGAGATGCGATCAGAGTTGGGAGAAGAGGCTATTGGTTCAGAGGTATGTGCTGGAATTGAACACTGTGTTTTCAAGTCTAGGGTCACAGGAACCACTGTTCCAAATTTCGATTTTGCAACATTCTTCACCACTGCCTGGCAGAAGTATGGGAACCGAACTGCCCTGGTAAGCTAAACATTTTTTTAGACTCCTTTGCTTCGACCTTGCCTTCAGGAGTGTTTCAAAATAATGATGCCACTAAATTAACGAACAAATCAGGGCTGACTCCCTGGAACCGAAATGGCAGTCAGTTGCATGTTACCATTTGCAAACTTATTTCATTCTCGGCCTTAGCCCATGCGGTTGCCAAACCTGGCCACCCAAGGAACCGCCAGCTGAGGCGGCTGCTGTGACTTGCATGGGTACGTGCCTGTCGCAGTAACCAATCAGTGAAACCCCAGGGCACTTAGTAGTCACCACTAGAACGAACCCCCTTCGCAAGTCCGTAAACCACCATACGGTTAAAAAATGAAGTCAGCCCTATGAACTTCGCACCTACTCACCGAAAGCACACAAATAAAAATGGAAAACAAAACTACAGAATCCTTTGAAAATGTAACAAAAATTACACAGCTTTTATTTCTTAGCAATCGGGCCCCGTCACTATTCAATTGTGCTTGTTTTTCCAAGCCTTCGTCAAAACATTAGAGACGTGCGCTGAGACAGCTGTTGCTATGGATACTTTACCTGCTTACGTGTCGTCGACATCATGATGACTGCTTTCCCATCGGGTACATAACTCCCAGCCGTAAAACTGCAGCTTTCAGAGAGCTTTCCACCTGCGCACATCTCGCATGCCTGTCCTATAGTGCTGTTTGCGTGCGTTTCTAGGAACTCTTTTTTGCAGACCTGAACAGTTTGGACAATTTTCTGGCTGAGGTTTTATTACAGGGAAACAAACTCTTTGACCTGCGCCAGGGAATCACGAACGATGTTTGCACAAGCTTTTGCGTCGGAGATGCTCACTGCGTCGGGTGAAGAGCCCTCCGGCTCAGGGGGATCTGTTGTCATTGAAAACTGCGTTGTGAAGTCTCGAGTCCCAGGGAAGACCGTTCCAAATGTCGATTTTGCAACATTCTTCACCGAGGCATGGGAAAAGTACAAGGACCGAACAGCGCTGGTGAGCTGAGCATTCTCTTCAGATCGCTTATTTTCGAGGCCGTTCCTTCACGAGTATTTCAAAAAATGATACAACTGAACGCACGAACAAATCAGCGGTTAGTTTCATCCTGCAAAACGAAAACAATTTACTGTGTTTTCGAGTCACTAATGTATCGCACGCCTCATGAATTCCAACGTTTTCTTTTCATTTATTGCTAGCGTCTGATCTCCCTGTTTTGAATCACTACCGGTTCTTGCTTTAGGAAAGCTCCTATGCCTGCGATCGTTATAATCAAACTATCAATTATGACTCTGTTGTCTAGGATGCGAAATATTGGTACTATCTGAATGTTTTTGCCCCTTTCTGATGTACTATTTTTTTGTTTCTTTCCTTCATTTCGAAAGTTGCATCTTGCACTGAGTAGCTGTGTAAAGAAGGTACTTCCTGCGCTGATTATGTGTAACAAAGCCTTTGTCGAGATGCACGACAGAAGATCGCACAATGCACCATTTATATGCAGGCATGGGCTGCATTCGTGTATAGGCCGCACCACCCCCGACTTGAGAACCGATAATTCGAAACAAAGAAATATCAGCTGAAATCCACTGCTGTACAGGTGTGCACGAGTTCCCAAATAGCTGGCAGATGACAGCTGCCTGCTTCCATCATAATTATCATTTTCCATCATGCACAGCTGTGCACATGGGAGACTGCGAAATTACGACATGCCAAATGACGGTGCTTCACACCAGGGTTCAAGACGCTACACACATTGGAGAAACATGGGAGAGGCGATTGCTGTGCACTGTGCATAGTCAGGCTGATGATGATGCCAATGACAGCTGTGCAGCTGAGTGCTACCTGTGAGGATCTTAAAAGTTTCTTCTGCGCAGTTCTGCTTTACTTTCATTTGTGCTGTATCTTGAGCTATCTTTTCAATGCAAATTCAGACGCATCTGCTCCGAATGGATGGTAACGGGCGACCACAAACTTACGCCGACTGAACAACTAAAGAAGAGCATCCATTCAGCTCGTGTGCACCTAGATTTGAATGCGTGGGACTGCTGCGGCCCAAAAAATTGTTCTTCAAAGATTTAAAGTTAAATGCATTTCAGATGCAGTGGACGGGACATAGCATGACTACATTTATGAAGGTGATGACGGCGATGATGACGATGACGGACCGAGCAGCGGCGAGAGCAATATAGAATTTTAAAGCAATGTCGATGTCGAACTACCCGCTAGTGATTGCGTCGACTTGTGTGGAACAAGAAAGTAAATATTAACCAGAATATCGCTTGAAAATTGTAGTAAAAGTTGCCGCTCTCAGGTAAGGGCCGCACCCAGCCATCATTTTCAAGGGGAATGCAGCAATACGTTACATCGACCACACGTGCAGCTCATGTGGCTGCTTTTTTGGTTTCGTGCAGCGCCGGCTGCTTGCTGCGCACGCACTCTCAACGTTAGTATTGTAGACACCCCCTTTTTCTCTACCAACGCGCTTTTTAAAACATTCTTGTCTTGGAGCTCCAGAAATTAGCATTCTCAGTACCTTTAGGAGAGTGTGGGTAACTGCGGCTAAAATGTTCAGTCGGCTGCCTGAAAAGTGTACTATACTATATAAAGTATGATGCTTCAATGAAAATCTAGAGATTTGCACTTCCTTCACTAAGGCGTCAAGAGGCCTTTCACAGGTGAGGATGAGGGAAATATTTATACCAATAATAAGCTGTTACGACATTTTTGATCGCCGTTACGAAATCCGACCAGACTTGCTTTTCTGCGCAGATGGAAATGGCTCCATTGCTGAAAAAATCAGAAGCACACTTTTCAATTCCCTACCCTATTACCTTCCCCTAGACAACGTCGTGAATTGCACAACATAATTTTCTACATCATTGAATCCCAGGCATTCACGAGAATAAGAGGAACCGCAATTGCATAGAGGTAGAGCGGGTATAAAGTGCCTTTCAAATGTAAAAAACTTAAAAAAAAGTTTGGCGATTACGCTTCTCGGTAGTGCGATTGTTGAGCGCAGCTGCTGCGGTATTTGAACCGTAGATGAGGGCGTACGGAACCCGCAGTGCCGATCGGAAGCGTCTCTGGGCTTCCGCTTGGGCAGTGCACGGCAGTCACTGCTGCTGAGTCTCTCCTCGTGCGTAACGGGCGACGTCGCATGCTCCTATGGCGCTCTATCAAGGCTCGACCGCAGGGCAGCATTTCTTCGGCGCCGCGTCAACGTCTCAGGTAGTGGGCTCACCGGAGGTGAAATTCAGGAGCTTGGATGGAAGGGGCGTAGGGGGACACAGATGTGTAGCGAGGCCAGATCTTAGCGTCGGCGCCGGAAATACCTCGTAGATGGAGACTGGTGGCAGCAATGGCTACTTTCGGATCAATCCACGCGGCTGCTGTACACGCCACAGGCGCGGCTCGTTTCTGCGGAGGCAGCCGTGCCCCTTCTGTCCCCTTTGCCTCCGCAGTAGGTTCCCATTGTGAAATCAGGTCAATCGCATGCTTAATAGGCCTTACCTCTACGCTAAATCTGTGTCTATACTACAACTATTTTTGGGGCTCTGAAAGATAATACTTATTCACGTAGCACAGGTTGGTTGAAAGAATACGCTATTCGGCGTTATTGGACTGTGAGCGGTGGATCTATTCTAACAATGGCCGCTTACTATTTCAAGGAATAAATCGTGAAAACTATCGGCGAACTCCGAGCCATTCATTGACTTAGCTTTCTATGACGACGCAATCAGTGAGGATGGCACTGTTTCTGGCATTTAGTATTTCGTTTAATTTCTTCCGTATTTTATCTCTCCACTAGAGGCTATCCGCATTAAAAATACAGTGATAATAGTCCCATTTAGATTTCTCTTTTTTATTGCGATATTTCGTTTTGTATTCTAACCATCTATTCGAATCACATGTTTAATAAACTGTCAGTACTTCCTATTATTCTGGCCTGATTTTCTGATTAAATATCCACTAATGCATGGCGTTAGAGCTGTATATATAAATTTATCATATGCGATGTTAGCGTCTGAAATGTCAAAAATATCTGTCCAGTCAGTTTGGACAATTCTTTCTGTAAGTTTTCTAGTGTTTCAAGAGATATAAAGTGATGCCTTTTTTTGTTATCTTTTTTATGCTGAGTGGTTTTGCTCTCTAGGAACAAAAATATAGGGAGATGGACGCTTATATCACAGCTTCATGGTCCGGATAGCATATTTTCGTTAGATGTGTTTCTGATGAACAAATCATGTAATGATGACTATGAGGCAGAGATGCGCGTTGGCACCGAAGTAACACTGTAAAAACCACTGTATTCAAGCATTTATTGTAAATACGTTTCTTGGGGGGGCATTTTCGTTAGGTCTATACTGAAATCGCCGCCAATAGTTAATATGCATCAAAAATAAAAGGTCGCTATAAAACGAAAAACAGATAGCTCCCATTTTTAACGCAAAGTATTTCACAGGCTTCGGTAACAACGATGTAGTCATTTAAAAATTTGCCTGTGGTTTGACCAATGGCCATTCCGAGTAGAATTGCGGAAGCAATGGTGCGGCAATCGCAGCGGCGGCGGCATCTCAGGGGAACTTTGACTGTCTAAACTGCGGACAGGAGAAAGCGTTTTCCGCACCACTTCGACTGCCTCTGTGCCACTGGTGACGTCACGCATAATTAAGTACTAATTACTAAGTAATGAAAAATTGCCAATAAATGGTTAATTACTGATTAATGACTAAATACAAATTAACTCCTAATTAATGAAGCTTGAGCTTCGCCTCTTGGAGTGGAACGCGACAGCGTGTTGTAGCGCTGCCAGGGAGTCCAGGGAACGCCACCGCCCGTTCGGTGCGATGAGTTGCCCTTTGAACGCAACGCTTTTTGAGGAAAGGAAATGCCGCAGTAATTCTCTGTCATCTCGGTTGACACCTGAACCGCACCGTACAGGAAGGGTGGAAGTCGGAGAGAAAGAAGAAAGAGAAAGATGGGCCGTAATGAAGAAAGTCAAAATTGTATTTAAGGAAAAGAAATTACGCAGCAACTGTCACATGTCTCGGTGGACACCGGTCATCCGTTTGTAGAGGAAGGAAGGAATTGGGAGTGAAAGGAGAAAGAGGGGCCGTAATGAAGAAAATGCAAATTGTATTTGAGGAAAGGAAATTACGCAGTAACTGTCCCACACTCGCTTCTCGCGCATGCGCAGTTGGGCTCTCCGGGGCTCCGCGAAATCGCTCCCACCTAGCGCAGTGTTGCTTCCGCAACAAAATTTCCCATTCTGATAACAACGACTTTATAGACCCGCCCCCTCCTCTTTTTTCTTCAAGATTCAAATTGAATTGTACTAGGTCTCATAAAAATAACACAAAATGTTGTGTTGCAAGACTTAAGTAATGCCGATATATCATTCATTTTCGACGACTGATCTAGCATTTAAATGCAGTGGTTTCAAATTCGTGTATGTTTTTTCGCTCAACAAGTTAAATATTTTCTTGGGGAAGAATAGTTGCCTCTCACGGTTGATACGAAAGGTAGTGAGCATTACTAAACACATGCTTCACAGAACCAGTGTTATTTATCTTCTAGCAACACAGCATAGTGGGCGAGTTGGTATTGCATCTTTAAGGAACGAAACAGTGCAACTAAAACGAAGGACCAAGAAAAAGAGAGACACGAACATGCGCTGACTTACAACTAACTGTTTTAATCGGAAAACCACATATAAATAATCTCTAATCGCTGCGTCACAGACTCACGTCGTCATCGTAAACTACTAACATAAAAAGAAGGGAAATCATCATTGCCCAAAAGTAAGCAGCTCCAGGCTCCCACGCTTTTCCAACAGATATATCTCGCGCTTAGACAAGGCCATCGAAGTGCTGCTCACACATGAGTCAAATTCTGTGCAGATATGATACGCCTCTACTACTTCCCGTACTAGTTGCTCTTTATGGCGATACAGCACAACAGTGTTGTCAAAATACGGAGTGCATAGGGAGGATTTGCAGCGTGCAACCAGTTTTGACAAACAGGAGCCTCGCAAAGAATTAGCGTGTTCCAAAAGGCGTTCGTTGAGGCACCTGCCTGTTTGGCCCCACGTAGAAATGGCCACACGAGAACGGAATCCTGTAGACGACTCCAACTCTGCACTGCACAAATTGAGTGCTATGACGGACTCCACACCCTTCTGTGGCGTTACCGTTTTATTTCTTGCGTTTCACTGATGCCGGAACCTTGCTCAACTTATTAGGCGGTGAAAATAAGCTGAGCAAGGTTCCGGCGTCAGTGAAACGCCGCAATGAAACAATCAAGCCCAGTGACGACCTCCCGTGACCAGAGCGTTCGCTTCCCGTCTGACTTTAGTTTTCTGGCTTATGAAAGCGTTTTTCTCGGTATATGGCATAATCTCTAGCAAGCAGTTCGTCTATTGAAGATGGGACATTCAGCTATCAGCCCTCCACAGGAAAGCAGCAAGTGCTGGCCCATGCCCACCTTTTTTTTGAACATCATCAGGCAGCGCCATCTCTCGGTCGCTATAGTAGCGAGCATCGCGTAACTTAACGTGAGAGCGCTTAAGTCCCTGTTCTCCAGAAAGTCTGATGTCGGTGCTGTCGGCGTCGGCGCTGTGAGCGAAAACTTACGAGCATGGCTTGGGCAGGTGGTCGCCTGAGAACAACCTAGGAGGCAGGTGCGCCACCTAGGTCACGTGACCTTGCGGGGTCATCACAACCTGCCCAGCGGATAGTGAGCAAACTGCCCTCTTTGGCACGCGGCTGTTAAATTAATGATTGTTCGCGCCGCCAGAAGGAGAACTTGGGCGTACAATGCCCACCGCTTTTAGCGCCTGCCCTCGCAGGGCAGTGGCGCATCGGTTAACCGCTGCACCACTGCGCCAGGAGTGGTATAAGGACTGCCAGAGATCTATAAATGTAAAGTAGCGAAAGATTAATTCTGCATATATGGACATTAACCCATTAGCTATCGTGACATACCCTTAAGGAGGAGCTTAAGTGTGCCCACCAATTTTTCATTTGTAATTGAGAGAAAACTACAGATTCCCGTGAGATGGTGAGCGAAAAGGTTAATGGTCATGGCCTATTCCCCCTGCGTGCTGTAATACCTGAAATAATCCTGCCTGCATTCGCTGTGTGTAGTTATG
The DNA here is from genome assembly GCF_055824585.1 of Amblyomma mixtum. Lineage (NCBI taxonomy): Eukaryota > Metazoa > Arthropoda > Arachnida > Ixodida > Ixodidae > Amblyomma > Amblyomma mixtum. The sequence goes on along the minus strand of NC_143014.1, from coordinate 427,040,493 downwards.
GCGACTATAGGAAGCCGCTGGTATCTACCAAACATTCACAATTACCACGGAAATTTGCTATGTGCGGCGTCATGCAGCACGTGATGGCAGCCTGAAAACAAGAAGTGTTTTTCCGTGTTTTCCGAGTTTGATGGCACGACTGGTGGTGAACTGAGTTTTCAGCGAATACTGCAACGCTCCAGCAATGATGGTGTGAACAGCATTCTACGCACCGCCCACAAGGGACCTCCTAGAATACTACCATCGAGGAAGGTTCCCAACTTAAAGCAGGAGTGGTTAATAGTTTTACAAGCCGAAAAAGAAGCAAGATATATCTCCATGTTCAGGAAAATAAAAAAAAAAAACACTTGTGCACAGAGACGACTTTCAGTTGAGCTACCTTCCAGGCGAACGTAAGTACTTATCAGATATGAATGAAACACGAACAAGATGACTGAAATGCAAACGCAAAAGCACCAACATACTGACCCCTGGAGGGCAAACACAAGTGAAGCTGATTAACACTTCTCAAGGATACTCTTACGTTCTTCGAAGCGAAATTAACCAGCGCTAGCATTGGATTTCCGCCCGCTAAGATCATCTGATTTTTTGGTTCGTGTTTAAATTGTCTTCGCGCTTCATTTCTTGCTGATTTACGTACTTCCTGTTTTCGAGCAGCATCCGGTGACCATCGACACTCTGGTGCGGCGGCACCGGAAGACGAGTAAAGCGAAAAGCTGTCAATGACTGATAACTCATTCACACAAAACCTGTTGCTAGAGCGTACGCCGTCTGCCAGGCTGTTTGCTTGCTGGGATCGATGCCCTGCGCATCACATCTGCGGGTAGCGTTTAGCAGTGTTCGCCCTCTGTTTTGTGCGCGCCCCGAACACGATGCGCCAACACAGCTACGTTTGTGGACGTTTTCCCGAGAGCGTTCTTCTTACCGCTTTTATAGCGCCAGCCCAAATGCCCTGCACAGCTTGTTTTTCAGTGTTAGCTGTTGAGGAAATGCGTTTCGTAAACAATCACGCGTAGCTATCGTCGAGCACAGGGAGGCCTTTTCCACGATTAAGTGACCTTTTAAGAGGCACAGGTCAAAGTTTCGATGCCTTTTGATCAAGAATATCCCTTTTGATAAAACGAAGAACGAAGGGTGACCTTAACGGTACAGTTGTGCTTTGTGTTTCTGGTACTTTAAAATGCTCTTGGAAAGCGCCTTCATCCCGGAAATATGAAGATTCTCTGCATATGTCGCAACTTGTGCCTTCACTATGTGGGAGCTTCTTATAAATAATGTAATTTTCGCGACAAACAAAATTTGAATTCTGTAGTGTGCATGCAAACTTAATGGAAACTTGGAACTCGAATGCGCTGGTTAAGCAGCTCAGATAGTGTTGTTATTAAAATATTATTAATGAAGGCCACAGAATCAGTCTGCACATCTCTACAAGGTCAATTTTAGCAGGATTAATTTATATAAGAGACATAGCTGTGAAAAGATGACATTCATTTGCATTTTCACTTAGCACAGTATTCAAAAGTTGTGTTTCAAAATGCCAAGTAAGATTGAGCAGTAAAAAGAAAGAAAAATAAGAGTGCCCAGCCTATTTCCAAATGCAGGAAAAGTGCACCAACGGCAAAAACAAACAAAAATTTCTCGCTTTTTGCTTACGTTGCCACGTCATAAAATTGAACGCGTTGCGTTGATGGTACGCATCGATTTCTGTCGAAATCAACCCGCACCATCAACACAACATGTCCATCTACATGCCTAGGCAACGTGTGACAATGACAGGACTGCAACTCACTGTAACAGCAAATATGAGCTTCACAAGCTGGAACAAAAGGTATGTGAAGTTAAAAAGACGACCTTTCCGGCCGCAGTGCACAGCAAAAATGCATGAAACAGCCATGGCGGACTTGTTAACAAACACTGGACAACTTGCTCTCGATAAAAAATAAGGGCACAGAAACAGAATGCAGCTGTGTAAGCGTACTCAGAAGAAATCTAAACGATACCACCATTCAGTACCTTCCGCACAGTCAGCTTGCTGACTTTCAGAACAAAATGGAAGGCTGGAAAAAGGGAAAGAAAGTGCGCGTGAACAGGGCGCCCTGCAAGTAAAGATATTAAATCCGAAGTGAGCAAATGTGGCTGACAGGACCGTTTCGGAGCGAAATGGCGGTGGAGTTTGTGGTCTTATGTGGAGTCATTCTCTATGGGTATAGGGCAAAAGAGGATTTCTTTTTCTTTTCTAATACAGCTTACAAAGACGTAGTCACGCGCCTGGAAAAGCTCATTATTCGGAGATGTTCGTGCTTTCTTTAAGGCACTTTTTACTAACACAATAACCTTTAAATGACTGCCTGAAAGGAAGGAAGGTGGGTTTCTGGACAGCACATAACAAAGTGAACAAAAGAGGCGAGAGCCTCAGGGTGCTTAGCCAACGTTTCGGCAAGAGGACTTGTGTTCGTCTTGGCAGAGAGTTCATCATTGGCGGTGGTTAGATGGAGCCTTCACTTCGAGGAGAAAGCCCGGTGAAGAGAAGGAGGGTGTCATGAGGGAAGGATGTTAGAATGGAAAGCGTGAACTTGAAAATCTTGTCCAGGTAAGATGGCTGCTAAAGAGGAATAAACCGGTCGGCCTGTGAAACTTTGATAGAGAAATACGCCAGCTGAGCGGAATGAAATCCGGGAGGGGTGGAGACATATCGAGCATGGTCTTGATAGGTTGTTTGTCCAGGCATGGAGAACTATACCCGGAGTCATGCGAGGTACGAAATGGGTTCAGCTAGGAAACCTGGCATAAAGCGGTTGAGCACCACGCTAAAAGAAATGTGGTGAAATAATACAAAGAAAATGGGGCAGAGACAACGAAAGTAAAAGAGAAAGGACGGAATGGCATAAACACTTCTATGTCATCTTAGAAGAATCTAAAAAAAAATTGCAGGTCACAATTTAGCTCCGCTTCAAGGGTATGACACGATAGCGTTAAGGAGTGCAGGCACGTCATTTTAATCCATGTTCTCGTCTTTGAAACGATGTGTTAGACATTGGCGTACATGGGTCACCGCGTGATATTCACCTACGACCAATAAATATTTTATAATTGATTTTCTTCTCTCATCCTGTTCTAGAATAAAAAAAAATGAAATAGTGATACTATATTTAGTGGTCATAGGCGAGTGCCACGGGGTGCTCCGTGTATACCTATACATAGGGCATCGTTTGAAAGAAGAAAACTTGGAAGCAAAAATGTTGTGTCTAATATCCTTCAATGTGCTAATGCCCATACAGGCGCAATTGGTCATTTCTGACCTTCATGGAGCCATGGAAGTCCTCACACCCCTCTTGGCGCAGCGGTGCAGCGGTTAAGCGAAGCGCCAGTGCCCTGCCATGGCAGGTTCTGCGGCTCGTGGGGCTTGTGTGACCAAGTTTGCTCTTCTCAAGCAACCTCTCGTAATCAATCATTAATTTAACCGCCCCCTGTCACGGTGATCAGTTTGCTCACAATCTGGTGGCCAGGTTGTGATTACGTCAACAGGTCACGTGACTTAGATGGCCCGCGTAGTTTGCTCCTCTGCCGAGTTTTCGCTCACAAATCAAATGACGCAGACAAAGACGACGCCGATTTTTCTGCAGGCCGAAAGCCTTGCTGCTGTTGCCTTAACATAAAAACTACCTGGGGACCATACACACTCCTCCTCAGTGGTAAGACTCGATAATGTTCATGGGTTAAGGCCCGTATATGCGAAATTGGATATTCTCTTAATTTACAATGATAGATTGTTGGGAGTCCTCGTACCACACCTGGCGCAATGTTGCAGCGGCTAAGCGAGGAGCAAATGCCTTGCTGTCGCCGGTGAGGCTTGTGAGAACCTGTTTGCCCTTGTCGAGCGACCTCTCGCGTCCAGTCGTTAATTTAACTGGCACCTGCCACTGTGGGCAGTTTACACAGAATCCGTTGTGCAGGTTGCAATGAAGTCACAAAGCCACGTGACGTAGGTGGCCCACCTGCCACCCAGGTTGCTCTTCTGGGGATTCTTCGGCGATTTTTCACTCATGGCTAATGACGCTGACGACCACGCCGGCTTCTCTGCGACAAGGTTCCCTTAATGCTTAATGATAAGGTGTCCTTAAGAAGGGAAGGAAAACGAGAAAGAAAGAGCGAAAAAAAGGGGAGGAGCGGAGTGCAAATAGTAAGTGTCCCTGAGAGATGAATGTAGGAGATGCAGAGCGTGCAGTAAATGTATAAAAGGATAAAAGATAACAATGACAAAAAGGGGAGTGGGGCGTAGGACGAAGGAAATGGTTGGGTCTATAGGGTTTAATATCCCAGCGTGAATCAGGCTATGAGACACGCTGTAGTAAAGGGGTCCGGAAATTTCGACCACCTGGGGTTCTTTAACGTGCACTGACATCGCTCAGTACACGGGCCTCTAGCATTTTGCCTCCATCGAAATGCGACCGCCGCGGCCAGGATCGAACGCACGTTTTTCGGGTCAGCAGCAAAGCGCCATAACCAGGGAGCCATCGTGGCGGCTCAGGAAAGAAATGATAAACAGGCGTTGTGAAGGACTGGGAAGACTAGTGCAGCGAGATTGTGTACTGCGGTGTATTGCTGGGAGCAAATACAAGAGTCTTTTAAAGGATTGCGACTGTGCTGGAATATATACCCTAGATATTCAAAGTTTCCGTTAGATAGTATCCCTGCTGGTTGTAAGGTTTTAAATTGTGGATTAGAAACGCCTCTCTGTATTCTCTATCCCTTGCAAATATAAAGTATGATTGCAGAGTGAACAGTTTATTTATTCAAGTTAAGGCCATGTTGAGTAAAATGTTCCGAAGGAGCCTTTGGCACGTTTTTCCTTTGCCATCGCGATAGTGATTAGTTCAGTGCTCATTTATTGGGCTATTTCACCAACGTATTGTTTCTGACAGAAGGAACATTAACGTTTTCAGATGAGCGGATGAATGTAGTAGAGTGAAGGCCGTATTTAACCCCTGCCAATGGTGAACGCTTTGCCCAGTCGATGAGCAGTCGTCTTGTCGGAATGTTGGCTAGGTGCCTTGAGGCTCCCCCCTCGCTGGTTGACTTTGTTTTGCTTCGATTAAAACATTCAAACTAGAAACAATATAATGTTAGTTTCTGCTGTCATTATCAAGCATTACAGAACGCACAAAAAATATCAGTTTTATTAGCGTTTTACGTAATTAGCACGCGGTTAACAAGGAGAAACATGATTCCAAGTTATTTTCTTACATCTTGTCAATATGGTTAGTAAATTGTTATTACGTAATCTTCGTTCGAAGTCGAATTCATGACCCTAACTCTTTTTGATTTCAAAAGGCTGGTCGAGTTGGTTTCAATCTGGCATACTTTAACAGCGCGAAAGACGGCAGACAAAGCAAGATGTCTGGCCGCTTTCCTGGATGGTCCTCTTTTGCGCTCTTACAGTATGGCGTTACTCTTTAAGAGACAATATCTAGTAAGGGTTCCTGAATATATTATGATCTGCATTATGCATTTAGTTTTATAATTTAAAACCAACCTAATAAAACATTTTATTGTTTATGTAGAATTACCAGTTACTAAATGTTTTTGAGGAACATTGGAAAGAACAGTGCCAGTGACAGTATATATTTAAATCCGAATCAAATTTGTACATTCTTCGATAAATTCAAGACCATTTCAACCCCTAATAAAAAAAACTTACCAATCTATCAGTACGAGTTTTTGCTGATGACTGTAGGAAAGCCCGATAAATGCTGAACGAAAATTTCAACCTCAATCTCTTGGTGCTTCTTCTCCTATTATCGTCCTCAAAATTGTCCTTCTTGGCAGGCATAGGGGTTAGAACCATGGTTGGGCTTTTTTTTTTTGCTGAGAAATTCAAGCCAAAATATGTTTTTGCAGTACTTCGAACAGAAGGGTTTGCATATAATTGAGGAAAAAATAGATGAAAAGCGATCTCACGCTGTTCCCCACTCCCTCTCGAACAAATAAAATTTATTAAAACAAAAAGCGGGCAAGAGTCGGGCAAAGTTACACGTGTACATAGCTGGAAATTAATTTCTTTTTGTACCCATCTTAAGAAGCAAATATTTATTACGCTTAGTGCTGCTGATTTTTTAACACCTTCAACAAATGTCTGGTGTGGCATTCCATTATTGTCACTGAGGAGCATCAGAGAATGCGTTTTAAGGTTAAGGCGAAACGTTGCGAGATTACCCTTATCTTGTTACGGCCATGATCAGCCTAGTAAATGTTTTAGTCGCAAAATGAAGCTAGTCTTCGTTACCAATATATATAAATTGGTGATTTTATAGATTCTTTTTTTAGCAGTACTTAGTGGTGAATTTAACGAAAGTAAAATATACTAGTCTAGAAGGAGTACTTCGAGTGTGATCAGAAAATATGCAAAGGGAAGGCGTTGTTAATGCGGATTATGAGCGATTTTATACTTAAAACTTTCTGCGTTTAGCCAAAAGATGCTTTAATACAAAAAATGGGGAAATCATTATTTAGTGCATTACAAGGGACATTGTGCGCTCTACCCGAAAACTATGAAAAAAATGAAGGTAAGGGTACATTCTTCTGTTATGTGCCGAAATCTTTCGTTTGTAGTGTTTCCATCGATCACATCGAAAAGAGTGCCATAGAAAACTAATGGTAAGGCTTTTGCTGATAGCAAAAATGTTAATAGAAAAAATGTCAAGACTGGCGTCGGGTGATCTGCAATATCGATTGTTGCAGTGAAACCTTAAATTATATAAAAAGTTGTTCTCTTAAACGGTTTCCCAGGCAAAAACGCTTTTGTCCAGAATTGTTGGGCATGATTCAGCAAGCCTGCGTCACGTCGTGATACGCGGTCGCAACAGAGCCGATGAATAAGGGTTTCCGGCTAGGCGGTAAATTGGTTTTTGAGGAAAGGGAATGGCGCAGTGTATGTCTAACATATCTCGGATGATACCTGAACTGCGCCGTAAGGGAAGAGAACAAGGTGGGAGTGAAAGAAGAAAGAGAGATAAAGGTGCCGTAGTGGACGTCTCCGGAATAATTTCGACCACCTGGGGATCTTTAACGTGCACTGACATCGCACAGCACACGGGCGCCTCTTGCGTTTCGCCTCCATCGAAAGGCGGCCGCCGCGATCGGTTTCGAACCCGGGTACCTCGTAAAAAGCTTTTCGTTCTGGCGTTTTATTCCATTTTGATCAGACTCTTTGGTGCGCTGCAGCTGTTGCTGAAACAGGATGTCTGACTTTCTCAACATCTGGAGCTATGCATGGTGGCATTAGTTTGTGCTTTACTGCGAAACGCTAGGTGTTAAGCTCCTATAACTCAGCATGAGTGCAAAATAACCACCGGCGGTGAACTATAACGAAACAAGAGTGGAGTTTGCCTGGCATAAATTGACGCTGTGGACTAATATTGTAACGAGGACAGGGCCGGCACAGATCACAGTTCCAGCGCAGTTCAGCGCACAGCAGAGAACTCACAAGATGGCTGTCCGAACTTCTTCTTCTTCTTCACCTTTTTATAATGGCACATACCCACGTGGGGGGATTGGCCAAGGTGTAGCTGTCCGAACCACACACACACTTCCTCTTCGTCCACCGACACACGCACACTTTGTCTTCATCGTCGGCGCGCTCCCGTGAGCACGCGCCATCACCCCCTCCATCAATGCGGCTGCCCGACGCCGGAAACGAACACGGACGGCAAAGGTAATGTTCGGTATAGATGGCGGAGGGCAGAGAACACAGAGAGCTGTTAAGCTGGTAAAGCGGCGGGTTGCAGCCTGTCATGATAGGGCTTCATGCGCACCACGTTGACAGTCTCGGTCGGATGGCGCCGACGTGGTAAGGAGGTCGTGTCCCGCGGAACAAATTCGTATGTGACATCACTTACACGACGAACCACCTCGTACGGACCGAAGTAGCGTCGGAGGAGCTTTTCGGAGAGTCCGCGGCGGCGCACAGGTGTCCATACCCACACCGAACGTATCGGTGTCGGAGGTTGTAGCGACCAGGGTCGAGTTGTTGTTGATGTCGAATCCGGCGCCTTGTGAGTTGGCGGGCTTCTTCAGCCCGCTGGACGAATGTGTCAACGGCAGCGTAGGGGCCGATGTCTCCGTCGTTGTCAGCAGCGGGTAGCATAGCATCCAGCATGGTAGTGACACACCGTCCGTAGACCAGCTGGAAAGGTGTAAGACGGGTAGCCTCCTGTTCTGCCGTATTGTAGGCGAAGGTTGCATAAGGAAGAACTTCGTCCCACGTGCGATGCTCAACGTCGACATACATAGCAAGCATATCTGCAAGCGTCCGGTTTAGGCGTTCAGTCAAGCCGTTTGTTTGGGGATGATAGGCTGTTGTCTTCCGGTGACTGGTGTGGGTAAGTTCGAAGAGAGATTGCATTAATGCCGCCGTAAAGGCGGTTCCACGGTCCGTGATGACGACTGATGGCGCACCGTGACGCAAGACGATGGATGCCATAAAAAACTGAGCCACTTCTGCAGCAGTGGCGTGGGGGAGCGCTTGTGTCTCGGCGTACCGCGTTAAGTAGTCCGTCACAACAACAATCCATTTGTTCCCAGAGGAAGACAATGGGAATGGGCCCAGCAAGTCCATGCCCACTTGTTGGAAAGGCGTTGTAGGCGGTGGGATGGGCTGGAGAAGCCCTGCGGGTTTAGCTAGTGGTGTCTTTCGTCGCTGGCAGTCACGGCAGGTCCTCACATATTGCTGGACTGATGAGAGCAACTTTGGCCAGTAGTACTTCGCACGAATGCGGGCAAACGTCCGCGTAACACCCAAATGGCCAGCCGATGGCTCGTCGTGGCAGGCGTGCAAGATTTCTGGACGGAGTTCGGATGGCACAACCAGAAGAAAGGTTTCTGTGTTATGGGCGAAGTTCCTCTTGTAAAGGACGCCATCTCGGAGACCGTAGGAACCAAAACATCGAACGAAAAGCCGCGGAACAGCGACGTTAAGGCCCTCCAGATGCTCGATGAGCGGACGTAACTCTAAGTCAGCCCGTTGACGCCGGGCCATATCGGACGACGTGACGAGAGCAAAAAACGGGAAGTCGTCCTCCGTTTCGGCCGGAGCAACGTCGGCAGGTGCACGTGACAAACAATCGGCGTCATTGTGCTTACTGCCGGACTTGTACACTACCGTGATGTCGTATTCCTGGAGCCGAAGGCTCCATCTCGCAAGCCGCCCCGAAGGATCTTTGAGGTTGGCTAGCCAGCATAACGAATGATGGTCACTTACTGCTCGAAATGGGCGACCATAGAGATATGGTCGGAACTTGCTAATCGCCCACACTTCCGCAAGACATTCCTTCTCTGTGGTAGAGTAGTTTGCCTATGCTTTCGAGAGGGAGCGGCTGGCGTACGCTATGACTTTCTCGTTGCGGTCCTGCCACTGAACGAGAATAGCGCCGAGGCCAACATTGCTGGCGTCAGTATGTATTTCAGTGGGAGCTCGTTCATCAAAATGGCCGAGTATTGGGCAGTCTGCAGGCGGCTGCGTAGCTCGTTGAAGGCAGCTTCCTGATCATCATGCCACACAAAAGATACATTGTCTCTAGTAAGCATTGTAAGGGGCTCGGCAATTGTGTGAAAGTTTTCAACGAAACGTCTGTAATAGGCACAGAGGCACAGAATCCTACGAACGGACTTTTTGTCGGTTGGGCGCGGGAACTGTGCCACAGCGGCAGTGTTCTCCGGGTCAGGAGGGACTCCGTCAGCGCTTATCACATGACCAAGAAAACTGAGCTCTTCGAAACCGAAGTGGCACTTTTGTGGCTTTATCGTCAACTGTGCCGAACGGAGCGCCTGTAACACTATTCGCAGCCGGTTGAGGTGTTCCTCGAAACTAGGAGCAAAAATGACAACATCATCAAGGTACACTAGGCATGTCTGCGATTTCAGCCCAGAAAGAACGGTGTCCATCATGCGTTGGAAGGTTGCTGGCTCAGAACAGAGTCCAAAGGGTAGCACTTTGAATTCATAAAGGCCGTCAGGTGTCACGAACGCTCTCTTCTCTCGGTTCCTTTCGTCCACTTTGATCTGCCAGTAGCCATTCTTAAGGTCGAGTGAAGAAAAATATTTAGCGTCACGCAGTCGATCCAAGGCGTCGTCGATACGTGGAAGGGGGTAAACGTCACGTTTCGTGACACGATTCAACTTCCGATAATCGACGCAGAATCGCAAGGTGTTATCTTTTTTCTTCACCAATACCACAGGCGAAGCCCAGGGGCTCGTGGACGGCTGGACTGCGTCGTCTGCAAGCATTTCTTGCACTTGGGATCGTATAGCCTCCCGTTTCATCGGCGACACTCTGTACGGGTGTTGGGATATGGGGCTAGTCTCCTCGTTGACGATGATGCGGTGTTTGGCTACCGGGGTGCGCCCTACCTTTGATGTCGTGGCTAAGCACTCTGCGAAATCATGAAGGAGCTCTAACAGGCGCTCCTTCTGACCCACCGACAAGCCGGGATTAATGTCCACGGTAGACATAACGGCTGTTGCATCGCGTCCGTCCGGCGACGGTAACTCCAGAGCACATATTTCTGCGGGCTCAACAAAGTCGGTAACGTATGCGACGGCCGTTCCTTTCGCAATGGGCTGGAACTCGGTTCCGAAGTTGGTGATCAAGAGTGTCGCAGAGCGATCCTGTAAGCGAACAAGCCCTCTTGCAGCGCAGATTCCTTTCTCGAGTAGAAGGCTGCCGTTTCTCTCTGCCTAACGTCTCGAACACCGGGCGAGTCACTTTCCACGGGGACCATCATGCTGCACCGCGGAGGCACCGTCACGTCATCAGCAGCAATACGCAGGGCGGGCATCCTGGAGTCGTCTGGGTCGGCTCTTTCAATTGCTTGCGTCGGCGAAAACGTCACGCGCGGCTCTTTTAAATTGATAACGGCGCCGTTAGCCTGTAAAAAGTCTAGGCCGAGAATGACATCGCGCGAACAGTGAGGTAGAACAACAAAGTCACAAACGTAAACAAATCCGTCGATTGTGACTCTCCCCGTACACCGGCCAACAGGGGTGGTTAGGTGCCCACCAGCTGTGCGAATCTGAGGCCCAGTCCACGCGGTTAAAACTTTCCTCAGTTCCTTTGCTAGCTCGTTGCTCATAACCGAATAGTCCGCTCCCGTATCAACCAATGCCGTAACTGCTAAATCGTCGATATCGACCGGTAAGTCCGAAACTGCACATCCTTTGTAATCATCACGTGTCCTCGTTTGATAGCCGTCGTCTGGTCGGGAACGCGATGGAGGATGTTCGGCTGTTCGCTTGTCAGCGGCCTTACCTCCGCAGGCCGCTAGGTCTAGTTTCCCAGGCGAGGACTCGGTGAGCGGCTGAAACGGCTTGTCGAAGGACGAGGACTCGGCGAACGATAGCGGGTAAAGGTTGGTGGGCGGTAGTCAGGGCGAGGGAAATCAGTGTGATCCCGGCGCGTTGACAGGTGCTCCTCAATTTCGCGGGGCCGTTCGCAATTGAGCGGACAGGGGACTCGCGGATGAAATCCATGAATTCCAGCTCGGCGATAAGGGGGCACCACCGCAAGATATGGCCAGCCTCACCGCAGTGGTAACAAAGGGGCCGCTGGTCAGGTGCCCGCCACACGTCCGTCTTCCGCAGCCTCGCTTCGGCCAACAGAGGGACAGGCGGGGGCCGCGGCTGGAAAGCAGGTGGGCTTGCGCTCCAAGGGGTGAGGTCGCAGTTCTGCCGGAGTACCGACGCGTACGTCTGGCGCGGGGGCGTCGGTGTAAGGGCAGCAGGGGCAACAGGTTCAGGGACCGCCTGCTGCACTTCCTCTCGGATAATATGTGCTAACGACGGACACTGCGGCTGCGACTGGGCAGAGAGGTGCATTTTGTGCAGCTCTTCTTTGACCATAGATCGAACCAGCTCCCGCAGGGTGTCAGCGGAGTCGCTGGAGGCTGGCGCAAAGTCGGCAGGAGATACGGTGTTCACGGCGCGATTGTAATAGCGGGCGCGTTGTTGCAGGGTGTTTTCGACGGTAGTGGCCTCTGATAGAAACTCCGATGTGGTGTTAGGTGGGTTTCGCACAAGCCCAGCGAACAGTTCTTCTTTTATCCCGCGCATCAGGTGGCGCACTTTCTTGTCTTCGGCCATGTTTAGATCCAAATTGTGAACAGTCGTGTCATGTCCTCATAATACATTGCGACGTTCTCATTGGGTCGCTGGTTCCTTGACTGCAGTGCCGACTCAGTTCGTTCCCGACGGTCGGTGTTGACGTAGGTCGCCAGCAACTGGCTACGGTACCGTTCCCAAGAAGGAAACGTTGTCTCGTGGTTCTCGTACCACGTCCGCGCCGAGTCGTCAAGAGCGAAGTAAACATTGTGCAGCTTCCGCTCCGCATCCCAGCCGTTGTACCTGGCAACGCGCTCGAACTGGTCAAGCCAGTCCTCCGCGTCCTCAAACACTTCGCCATGGAAGGTCGGCGGCGTTCGCGGCTGGAGGACCAGGAAATGAGCAGCTGGGTTTTCGTTGTCAGCCATAGCTGCCGCGTCTCCGTTGTTAGCCATAGGTGGTGCCGCGCCAGTCCTGCGCGTCGCGGCTGGAGCCCTGGTCTTAGGGGATAACGGGCCGAACTCTGGTGACTGACCTTGGAGTCGGCGGCTCGCACTGCGATGAATCGGTGTCAAATCCGTGTTCATAGACAGCCTTCGGGGCACGTAGATGTTGGAAAGGACCCCGCACCTCCACCAAAAATGTAACGAGGACAGGGCCGGCACAGATCACAGGTCAATCGAAGTTCAGCGCACAGCAGAGAACTCACAAGATGGCTGTCCGAACCACACACACACTTCGTCTTCGTCCACCGACACACGCACACTTCGTCTTCATTGTCGGCGCGCTCCCATGAGCACGCGCCAATATATAACGAGACCTGCGGACGAGACAACGGATGATAAATGCGCCTTCATTGATGTACTGCTCGCACCGAGCGTAAAACTTGACTTCTCTTCATCTAATTTTTAACCAAACGAAAGCAACGGGGTGGCATATTTGCGGGCAGCTGGGGTTAGCCACTGACGTCAGAACAGTCGCTTTGCGGCCGCTGCCCCCTACCCGACGAGGATGGTAGAACAAACGTCGTTTTAAAGCATTGTTCAGTGACACCGCAACACACCCACCCTAATAAAACTCATGACTAAATATTTCCTCTATAGTCTACTCGATGCAGAGAAAATGACAGCGGTTCTATACAACCAAGCGATGTCTATTAAGCCAGATGTATTTGTTTCGGAGGGTTTGGGCACTATTGTTTCTGTCAGGGGTTCGGCGATTACGCGAGGTCATCATCGAGTCACGACAATGAGGGGGTGGCCGTCCGATGCCCGGCGTAGCCGGTAAGCAAACGCAATGAATGAGACAGAGGCGTGTTACGAGGTAACAACAACAAAACAAAGTTGATGGGTTAGGTACGAAGAATGCGCCCTTTCACAGAGGCGTTATGTATATCCTACACAACAAACGTGGGAAAAGACATCGCATTAAATACACACTGAATTAAGTTATACGTTGAAATAAATACTTGTCCACACAGGTCAGAACAAAAGCGAGAGTCCAATTGGCTAGAGTGGATGAAAGTTCAGAAAGGGAATAAACATAGAGTTAACCGGGGAGCGCGGCGGCAGTCCATCCACAAACACGCACTCAGAGCGGCCCCCGAAGGCGACGGTCCTCCGAGAGCAGCTTGTTAATCATGGTCACACCATGTTAAAGAAATGCGGACGCATCAGTTTATATAAACGTAAGTCATTTACAGGATGCCGCCACTTCTGTGACAGTTTGGATTACAGCAGTACAACTGTGACAGTCTGGATTACTCGATCCGACCTGTGGCTTCCCTAATTTTCGTTGTTCATGTCTTAGGAAAAAACATCTGCCCCTTGCGGATAGGTGGAGAAATGTCGAGCTTTGCCTGCACACAAAGACTCTTAAATCTGAAAGCTTTACTGGCCTAGCAGGAGCGAAGATCACCGGGACGCCACATTGCACCTTCACACATTGTACCTTCAAGGTGCAATGCAGGTTTTTCTGTCACGTGACTAACCACGTTGTTTGCCGCAGCTGCAGCCGCGCGCCCGTCGCCGCAACTAGCCACATCACTCCGTTCGCTTGAAAAGGCGAAGGCGTCACTCTCGCGTGCGCGCCTGCCAGTTTCTCGCTATGGACGAAGCGACTTGGTTGGAGCCGACGCCTTCTCGCAGGCGGCGGACCGAGTCTGATCATTTGGTTGACATTGCCAACCATGCGAGGGATTTAGCGAATAGAAGGAAGCGGAAACGTGCCAAGCTGGCGGCAGAGACCGACGAAGAGTGGGAACATCGCCTTGCTGAGCGGCGACTGTAAGACGCTGAAAGACCACAACGAAGAGTCGCGGAGCTTTGCCTTTTATATCCAGCCACGGCTGAGCTAACCCCCAGCCGATTTTTTGTAAAGTATTGGCAGCGCCTACCCTACCATCCAGGCACGTTTTCCAGTGAGCATTACCCTTATTCTTAGCTTCTAATTATTTACCGACCCTCAAGTAACACAATGCTAAAATTGTAGGGAACGAATAACCTTTGCCTTAGGGGTATGACGCGTTACCGTTATTGGGTTAATGCCCATTTCTGCGGAATTTGGAAATTTTCGACGTAACATTCATAGATCTCTGGGAGCCCTCATACCACTTCCGGTGCAGTGGTGGAGCCGTTAAGCGATGCGCCACTGCCCTGCGAAGGCAGGTGCTACCACCGGTGGGGCTAGTGCGACCCAAGTTGCTATTGTCGAGCAACAGTTCATGACCAATCATTAGGCTAACTGCCACCTGCCACGGCGGGAAATGTGGTCACAGAAAGATGGGCATGCTGTGATTACGCCAAAAGGTCTCGTCCCCCAGGTGGCCCACCTGTGTTGCTTCTCTGGGAATTTTTCGCTCACAGCGCCAACGCGGGATCTTTGGCAGAACAAAAGCCTTAATGCTATCGAGTTAAAAACCCAAATAATGCCAAAGTCTAGAGAACCCCTGCCGGTCTGCACACTCGACGTGAATTGGTTGTTGATCCTGCAGACTCAGGGTAACCGCTCAACACGCTCAGTCTCAAGAAAGTCCACAGGTGATTGATATTCCAGATTTCAGAGCACATATTGAGGTCTTCGGGAGCAATTGTAGAGTGTTAGAAACTTGCAGATTAAAGACAAGCACACTTGGAAAAACACAAAAGGCTATATTTACACCAAAACCTATTTACAGGGTTAGATTAGAATTCATGTTCACATGGTCACGCACATCACTCGCGCACTTGCACAGTCAAGCACCGCACGCAAACTAGCCTCACCCGTCTCACGCACCGGCTCTGGGTTACATAACGGCGGTTCTGGTCTTTGTCAGAGTTGACACTCTCTCAGTTAGACACACAAAACTACGCTCATAAAACACACAAACACACACAGAACAGAGGAACACGTGCAGCGGTTCCTTCCAACACAGAGAGTTCGTGGGTCAGCGCTTCGGCTGTCATACGAGATTGTACGCCTGGCTGCTGGGCAGAAAAGCGCTCCTCCCTACTTAAGAACAAAAAAGACACCCGCCACTCCGGTTTTAAAAAAAAGGGGAGTCCCCTCACAGTAACAAACATATGGACATGAAAGAACACTCGCTGACAAGGGACGACACTCACGGCGACAAAGATATAAATGTAAAACGGCGCTCGCTTACATGCGGGCATTCGACCAAATTTAACGTCCATGTTAAGATCTGTGAACAAAAAGCGATACGAAACTCAAAAACCGCACGAAAACACCCATAAAACACTGAACATAAATGAACGCAACTAACCAAAATAGAATGGATCCAATCAATATACATCTGAATGCGAAAAACTCCATGCATCTTTGAACGTGCCCTTGAAACAGTTCAGCTCGACCCTGCTCGTCTTCGTGTTGAACGTCTGGGCGGCTGCGGGACACTCTCAGCTTCACTTACAAGGCCTTCCTCCTCAATGAATATATTGTCGGTGTCTAGCTTGTTTGGAGTTTCGTTGGCGTTCACCCCTTTAACTCTGGCACACGGGCCACAGTAACGAGGGCCCTTAGACTGGTCGAGCTCCTCTGTCCTCTGTGCTTTGGCTGGGCTTTCGCGGGATTTCCAGTTGGTTCAGGAGCCCTAGCCACGAAAAAGATGTCGCCGACGTTGCAAATGTGCGCCGGGCAATGTCGGCGATCGTACACTGCCCTGATTTTCTTCTGTTCGAGAAGAACGCACTCCCGAACAAGGGCTCCCAACTTCGCCTTCCCAGCGGGCGTTGAAGCTGCTGGCTCTCCTTTTAAATATGGTGCAGCAGAAAGGGACGATACCTTAGTAATTTGCGATTCACTGATGGGATTACCTTGCTTAGTCGCTCTGGAGATGAGCTGCAAAGCATGATCAATGTATCAGACACGCACTGCAGAACGGCAGGTCTGAAAATTAAGACGCAGAAAACCAAAATAATGTTTAGCAGTTCCGCGGAGAAACAGCGGTTAACAATCGGTAGCGAGGTGCTGGAAGTGGTAAAGGAATACGTCTACTTAGGGAAGGTAGTGGCTACTGATTCGGATCACGAGAGGGCAATAACTAGAAGAAGAAGAATGTCGTGGAGCATATAGGGCAGGTACTCTCAGATCATAAACGGCAGCTTACCAACATCCCTCAAGAATAAAGCATACATCTTCATCTTACCGGTACTAACCTATGGGGCAGAAAGGTGGAGGCAAACGAAAAGGGTTCAGCTTAAGTTAAAGACAACGCAGCAAGCTATGGAAAGAAAAATGATAGATGCAGCGTTAAGAGACCGGAAGCGGGCAGAGTGGGTGAGGAAACAAATGCAGGTTGATGACATCCTAGTCAAAATCAAGAGGAAAAAATGTCCTTGGCCAGGGCATGTAACGCGAAGGCTTCGTAACCGCTGGTACTTAAATGTAATGAAGAGGATTCCAAGAGATGGCAAGCGTAGCAGGGGGCGGCAGAAAGTTAGTTGGGCGGATAAGCTTAAACAGGTTGCGGGGATACGGTGGTCACAGCTGACAAAGGACACGGTTAATTGGCGATGCATGGGAGAGGCCTTTGCCCTGCAGTGGGCGTAGTCAGGCTGATAATGATGATGCTGGAGCAGAATTCTGGCTGGTATCCATACAGCATTTCGAAAGATGTTTTCCCCTATGTTTTGTTCCCCCAACTGTTGACGTCGCGTTCTACCTTGGCGAGTCGTTCGTGCTGATCGCGGGCCGTTGGTTCAAGTCTTGATGACTGGCACAATCATCCCGTTTACCCTTTCCACAAGGCCACTTGCTTGCGGATGGCGGGTGGAGTCGAGCATATGGCGTACGGCTCGTGCACTGCAAAACTCCTCAAACGTGCGCGACGTGAAGCAGTTGCCTCGGCCGGTGAATACAGTTTTTCGCAGAACTGTTTCTAGGATGAATTCATCTAGCGCACGGAGCACATGTTTTGTTGATGTGTCCTGCGTAGCGGACAGTCTGACAAATCTGGCGAGGTTGTCGATAAATACAAGAAGGTAATGGTGGCGCTTCTTGCCATATTTCATGCGGTCATTTGCTCGGAGGAATTTGTTTTAATAGGCCTTATCCTCTGCCAGCCCGCACTTGGTAGCATATGTATTCGAAACACTGAATGAGTGCTTCCGGACGTAATTCCTTAGCTGTGCAAACCGGGAGTTCTCGTGAATTTTGGAGAGTTTTGTCTAGTGCAACATGTCCAATCAAATCATGCGATTGCACCGCAATCACATTTAGTTGCACTGCGGCAGCACGAAATTGAACTTCGAACACAGTGCCGTCTTGTTCAATCTCTCTCACAAGCCTACCTTCAGTCACTTTGCAAGCTCTCGCTCTTGCCTCCTCTTCTTTTGTACGATCACTCTCAGGCTTTTCAACAATGGCAGTGAGCACTCGCAGCTCATCTCCTCACTGCAGAACCATTACCTAGCCGGTGAGGTCACACGCAACACACACCTCGAACCTGTCTTCGAGCAGGGACTTCACTGTGCCTCTAGAAGTTTCCACAGTGTATCTCGTAAGTAAGTCAAAATGGAACATCCCTGTTGCGAGACGGTGCATGATCGCGAACTCGAACTCCTGTATCAAATCATACCACCTTACGATTTGTGGTTTGAGAGTCCGTTACGCATTAAAGACAGACCAGTGCTTCGCAGTCGGTCGCGACTGTGAGATGGATCTCGAGCAATAATGGTCTAAGACGATCCACCACCGAAACAATTGTCATCAGCCCAACTCGATCGTAGAGGAATGGTAATTGCTTTCCTCATCCGTTGTCTTTTTCCTGACACAGTAGACAAGGCGCCACACGAAGTCTTTCTTATGCAGGAGCATCGCCGCTAATGCTTTCGCACATGCATCGGTAGGTACCTCTATTTCCGTCTTTGGGCCATAAATCTTCAGGACAGGTTCACACGTTAGCTTCGATTTAAGACCTCCACAACTTCTCTCTTGTTGTATCCCCAAATAAAATTTTCCTCCTTCCTGGTGAGTCTGATGAGAGGTTCTGCGATCAAGGCATATTTTGTGAGAAAACGCCAGAAGACGTTTGTTAGTCCCAACAATCCCCTCACGTCATGAACGTTTCACTAAGCAGGAAACAAAGCTATTGCCTGCACCTTGGCGTCGTCGAGGAGCATTGCTCCTTCCTTCAGTCTAAATCACAGATATTGTACACTGCCGTTTGCGAAGCCGTATTTCCTGAGCTGAAGGGATAAATTCGACTCTTTCAAGGCTTCGAGAGCTTGGCGCCACCCGACGATCAACTCACCCCAGTTGCCAGTAGGAACGAGCACGTCATCGAAATAGCACATAGGAATAGCGCCCGACAATGGCCCCAATACGCGATTCCTGATGCTCTAGAACACCGATGGAGCGTTTTTGAGTCCGAATCTCATCCGCTCGAGCTGTCCCGTTTCGTCCGGTGTAATGAAAGTGGCTTTGGTTCCTCTTTTGGTCCTCCTCTTTTGGTCTTTTGGCCTTTCGTCCTCTTCGTATAACATTATCCCTGTCGCCGCTTATGAAGACAGGCATAGTATATTCTACCTATTTCATTCCAACGGGATTTTCACCTTCGAGATTAAAAATAGAACGCGACCTGGGTGATTGCAATCTGATCATAAAGTTATCCAATTATTTGTATTAGAATGAGGAACACTAACTTTGGCAGCCTTCACGCACAGTTCAGGCTTGTTCAGCGCCTCCAGGTGTGAGAATGAACATTCATTACTGTGCCAAAAATGCTGATGTATTAGCTACGTATGGGTGCTCTTTGTAGGTTCTGCCAACTAGCATATCGACCGAAAATGTGTCGTCAGGAAAGCCAAGCAAAGGAACGGTCTTGTCTGTGTCATCGCTGATCTCAATGTCCGCGTAACATCTACCGATCTCTCTTACTGACGGGCTGCCTTCACTGAAGAAACCGTGAGGACAGTGTGTCCTTCGTCAGCTCAGCTCCACACCGCAACATGCAGCCGCAGGTGCGCGCTCAAGGCATCCGTAGCTACCGTTATCGACCATGCCAATGAGCGTGATCGTGCCGTTCCAGATGACTTGCATGGGCAGTGCTCCCGGGGCGCTCATTTCTTCACCGGTATCGCTGAGAGTGTGGGTCGGTTGTTGGTCGTTGACTGCGAACAGTGACGCTGGGTGTGGCCGCTATTACCGCAGCGCAAACATTGTATCTCGCGCTTCTCCTCGGGACAGTCCCATGAGATGTACCATTTGCGTTTTACCATTTGATTTGTACCATTTGCGTTTGCCTCTTTAATTGGTTATGGGTGGTCTCTTGTCTCTTCCTCATTGATCGTAGTTGGTCTTCCACGCAGGCAGACCGGCAGTGTCCTTCGTGCGTGGTGGATCGCTCGCCGCTATTTTCTCCCGCGCATCGCGAAATTTCTCCTCTCTCTCGGTCGATCCTCGCGAACTCCATGATGTCATGCAGAAGGTCGTCAACATCTCCGGTTTACGGAACTTTACGGATTACGAGAGTTCAACGTCCTAAAGCAACTCCATGAGGGACGCTGTAGTGAAGGGTTCCGGAATTTCGAGCACTTGGGATTCTTTAACGTGCACTGACATCGCACAGTACACGAGTGTCTAGCATTTCGCCTCCATCGAAATGGGACCGCCGCGGCCGGGATCGAACCCGCGTCTTTCGGCTCAGCAGCCGAGCGCCGTAACCATTGAGCCACCGCGGCGGCCCGTCATCGTTGTCGTGAGCGCGTCTGAGCAACATGGTGCATAGCTGCTCGAACGAAGACGGGTCAACACTTGTTCCCGCGTGCCAAAAAAAATATATATGTGTCAGCAGCGCGAACACAAACAGGAAAAAGATGCAGAGAGGACAGATGGCTGTCCTATCTGCATCTTTTTCCTAGTTGTGTTCGCGCTGCTGATACATATGGATTGCAACCAACTAGCTCGGCAGATCGTGTGATAAAAAAATCGAGGTTGGATTCTTGGCAAAGACGAACCTTGGAGTGGAAGTAGGCTGTCGTGCACTAATTTCGCTACTGAACGTGCTCTTGCATCTTCCTCCATCTCTCTGAAGCTCAGGTCTGACTGCAAATTGTGCGGTGAAAGTGTTATTCAAAGGTTCTCCAGCAGGCACCCACTTCGCTTCGGGAACGTAGCCAGTCCTTGGCCGATCCAACAAGGAACATTTGGCGGTTTCCAGTCTAAATGGCTGTGGCCACCGGCGCAGGGTAGCTCTCGTCTGAAGGTTTTTCAGCCACTCCTTCGCCTACGCCGCATCGCTGCTTAAATCAAAGTCGAAAATATAAAATATTTTTTCTCTGGTCTGATATCATTCGATATGTTGCTGCTGCTGTGCCTGACGCTCCCGTCGACGTTAGTAGAGCAAGTCGCGGGTTAATGACATCCTAGTCGAAATCAAGAGGAAAAAATGGGTTTGGGCAGGGCGTGTAATGCGAAGGCAAGATAACCGGTGGTCCTTAAGAGAAACGAAGTGGATTCCAAGTGAAAGCAAACGTAGCAGGGGACGGTAAAAAGTTATGTGAGCGGATGAGATTAAGAAGCTTGCGGGGATACAGTGGTCGCATCTGGCGAAGGACAGGGTTATTTATAGGGACATGGGAGAGGCCTTTGCCCTGCAGTGAGTGTAGTTATGCTGCTGCTGCTGCTGATGATGATATTGAACTATGCTCAAAAGACACAAAAAACACAAACAAAGGAGAGGAACACGTGCAGGGGCTCCTTACAACGCCGGAGGGTTCTTGGGTCCGCGTTTCAGCTCTCGTATGAGATTGGACGCCCGACTGCGGGGCCGAAACAGCGCTCCGCCCTACTTCAGAACACAAGTGGCACCGCCAGTCGAGTCTTGAATCGGAGTGGAGGCCCCTCACAGAAACAAACATATGGACACGAAAGGACGCTCGCTAACAAGGAACGACACTTACGGAGACAAAGATATCAATCTAAAAAGGCGCACGCTTACAATACACTCTAAGAACTGATACTCTCTATGATGGAGTATACCGGCTACTGCACTCTCTTTAGCAGCAGTTTACTCCGCCTAAATTCCCTAAGGAGTGAAACGCCTCCTTCGGTAAAGAGTAAAACTGCGAGCGCACTCCCTCTAGGGCCTGAGGGAGTTGGAGGTTGTTTATTTTCTTAGCTCTTGTACTGCAGCGGAGCCATATATATAGTGACCTGTGACTCGCATCTCATGCAAACTAGTGATAAGCAAAAACAAACAAACAAGAAAGTGTCCTGTGCTCCGCCCACAGAGCCACACCTTGTACATAACCGATACGTGCAGTGTACACTTTGGAGATTATTGCGTTGCATTGATACAGCATGTTTGATTTGATTTCAATGGATTTTACATCCCAAAGCGACTGCACTGACATCGCGACATCCCAAAGCGAAGTGCAATATTATCGCGCAGTGCATGAGGCTTTGGCGTTTCGCTTTTATTGAAATGCGACCGCCGCGGGGTTTTGAATAGTCTATACCATTCAGCGAAGTCATGCACTTCCGTAGAATGCGTTTAAGAAGACACTGTCATGGTAACTGTCGCAATTTATCCTAAACATTAGTTTATGCTGTGTGAATATTTTTATGCCCTTCGGAACCGCCATTAACATTTTGCAACATCTATTTCAGCACAACAACCTCCAAGAAAAAGCGGTTCGCAGAACCGAGCGATGCTTCTGTTAAAGGAAAACACTTCTGTCAGATCCCGTAAACCTTCGCGGTCGACGGCGAAACATTAGTCTAAACACTTTATATGGCATTCCTACTACGGTATGAATTAACGACGAGTGCTCTAGGGAAGCTACACATCATTTTAATACGAATAATAGTGCATCAGGACACCAGTTAACTCGTTCGCGAAGGGCGAATCAACGTACCGTGCACCATGAAATTGCTGTCGAGTAAAGATTTAGCGTGGCGATGTGGCGTTCAGATGTTGCCTTTACTGTTTCATCATTTACTGAGCTGTGCCAACTCTAACCAGCCAGCGATCTACCAATTTAGAGAACAGAACTCGCGACATATACGCACGAAACTGCCGCTGAACTCAAAATGTTAGCATGTATAACTACTGAAAAGCAGTACAACTCGTCCCAAGTATAGGCGAGAGGTAGCCCACTCGGCTCGCAACGCAGAGTTTCCTGGTTCGAATGCTCCCTCCGGCGCAGCTTTTTTTTCCCCAGCCATTCGTAATAAAGGAGTGTTTCTACTCCTGCAGAGGGAGTGCGCCTAGCAGAAGTGCGGCGACTCTGGAAAAAGGAGTGAAATATGCGACAAGCGTATACTCCATCGAAAGGAGTTCCCCGCACTCCTCTTTAGTTCTTAGAGTGTAGTCATAATGGAAAATTATACTTGAGTTCAACTTTCTGTAGCTCTGCAGTTAAGACTAGGCAGGAAAGGAAAGGAGAAGGGCGCTTGTCTCATGTAGGCTAGAGGAGCGAAGTGCAAGATTTATTCCGTGGTTAATAGCCCAGACGACGACAAGGACAAGGACAACAAGATGAAACAAACGTATCAATATCGTTTAACAACAGAACGACTCCGCCAGTCGCTCCTCGCAGTTTTATGATTAGGCGGCTGTAGAGAAAGGGGCGGTCAAGGCACCGCGAATGGAGCCGAAGAATATCATCATCATCATCCTGACTACGCTCACAGCAGTGCAAAGGCCTCTCTCATATCCCTCCGATCAGCCCTGTCCTGTGTCAGCTGCGGCCAGCTTATACATGCAAATTTGTCAATCTCATCCGGCCACCTAACTTCCTGCCGCCTCTGTTATTCTAGACTTCTCTTCGAATCCAGTCTTCTACCCTTAACGACCACCGGTTATCTTGCCTTCCCATTACATCCTCTGGCCAAGAGCGCTTTTTGTTGATTTCGGCTAGGATGTCATTAGCCCGTGTTTGTTTCCTGATCCACTTGGCGCTCTTCCTGTTCATTAACTCTGCACCTATCATGTCCTTTCCATAGTCGCTGTGTTGTCAAGTTGAACCTTTTAATCGTATAGCCTTCACGTTTGTGCCTCATAGCGGAGTACCGGCAAGATACAGCTGTTATAGGGTAATTTTCTCTTGAGGCGTGTTGGTAAACTGCCATTCATGATCTGAGAAAATGTCTCATACGCGCTGCACCCCATTCTAATTCTTCTAGCTATTTCACTCTCGGGATCAGGATCTTCGGACACTACTTTCCCTAGGTACACGAATTTGCTTACTACACCAGTGCCCAGCTACCAATCCTCAACTACTATTCCCTTCCGCGACAGTTTAACATGGTCTTCGTTTCCTGCATATTAATTTTCAAACCCATCGTTCTGCTTGCCTCTCTAAGTTATTAATCATGTAGGCTAATGCCCAAAGAGCGAAGGAACGAGCAGCTGAGTCAGATCTCGGCAAGAATAGCACTGCTTGCCATGGCTTCACGTGGCACAGACCCGCGCCGTCTTTAGTTTCTTTCTCGCGCTGGCGCGCTTTGGCCGTGCTCTAGGCAGCCAAAGGAGAGCGCTACAGGGCCCCCCGCTTAGACGTGAAGCCGAAACGGCACCGAGGGCCGGTTGCGCAGGCGGGGAACGGAGGAGTGGAAGACCGCGGACTGGGGGCAACCGATGGAGGACGGCACTCAGGCGAGGTGCCGATGTAGGCCGGCTTGAGGTGGTCCATATTGACTGTCTCTTTGCGGCCCTTTTGGAGAAGGGTGTCAGTTTTGAGGATGCAGTTAAGGATACCGAATGGTCTGTCGTAAGCCGGGGTGAGAGATGCTGGGGTAGCTTCGCGGCGAAAAAAACATGGGTGGAAGTGGCGAGGTTCGGGTGAACAAAGATGGTGTTGAGACGATAGGGTCAGGAGGAATAGGTCGTAGGTCTTTAACAGATTCGAGGAGACGCAGAAACTTACGTCTGGGCAGGTAGCTGCTCATATGTGAGGAAGTCTCCGGGAGGGCACAGAGAACTACCGTACATCAGCTCTGCTGCAGAGCACTGTAGGTCTGCTCGGAGAGCGACCCGTGAACCCAGGAGCACAAGGGATAAGGCATCACCCCAGTGGGTGCAATTGGGACGGGTACCTAGGGCAGCCTTCAATTGGTGGTGAAGGTGTTCCACCATGCCATTGGCGCATGGGTGGTACGCAGCGGTGCGGCTATGCCTGGCGTCGAGAATACGGTTAATGGAAGCAAACAGGGTGCAGTCAGATTGGCGCCCACGGTCTGTTGTCAAGGTGTCAGGACAACCAAAGCGAGGCACCCAGGAAGAAATGAAGGCTCGGGAAACAGTCTCAGTGGTGATGTCACAAATGGGAACAGCGTCTGGCCAGCGTGTGAAACGATCGACCATGGTGAGTATGGAACAGTAACCTTGGAACACGGGTAGAGGGCCAACAATGTCGAGATGAACATGTTCGAAACAATGGCCGAGAGGAAGGAAGGCCTGGGGAGGAGTCTTGGTATGACGGGAGACTTGTCGCCTGGCAGGGGAGACATGTGCCTGGGTGACAAATGCCTGGGTGACAATGCCTGGGTGACAAATATCGTGGAGCGAGTCGAAATTGGTGCGGTTAAGTGCAGCTGGAACAAAAGGGCGGGAAAGTTTTGCTGAAAGATCGCACCACGAGATCTCAGGTGAGCACGAATGAGTAACAAGCCGTAGTCGGAGGGAACGGGGGTTCTCTCGAAAAGCCTTGAGCTCGCTGTCATCCTGCTGGGTAGGAGAGACTGCGGCCCAGCCGGTGATTGAAGCTGGAGAGTCAAGAGCAGCTATACGCGAAAGGGCACTGGCGACGCTGCTGTCGGCACCCTTCACCTGACTGATTTCGGTTGTAAATTCGGAGATGTAAGCGAGATGGTGTAGTTCGCGGGACACGTATTTCGATGAGTTGGTCCGGACAACATGCGCCAGTGGCTTGTGACCAGTGAGGAAGTGAAGCTTGTATTCTTCCAGAAAGTGTCGAATGTGCTGTATGGCAGCATAGATGGCGAGTTGCTCGCGGCCGAAGACGCTGTAGCGGATCTCAGCAGGAAGAAGCTTCTGAGAATGAAAGGACAAAGGCTGCCACTCGGAGTTGATCAGCTTCTTTAAGATGGCTCCAACAGGCTGATGAGAGGCATCCACCATCAATCTAGTGAGGGCGTTGGTGTGTGGATGGATCAGAAACTCAGCGCTCGCGTCAGCGTGCTTGGGAGCAGTAAAGGCAGCCTGGGTTTCTGCTGACCAGGAAATAACAGAGAACTGGGCCCCGGTGGGCTGAAGGAATCGGTGAGCTGAAGGAGCAGCTCTGCGCAGTGCAGTACAAAGCGCCGAGAAAAATTCACCAGCCCCAGGAATTGGCGTAGTTTGCCCAGTGCAGAAGGCTGGGGATAATCCAGGATGATCTTGAAGTGGGACGGGAGACGGCGGATACGATGCTATGATATATGGTGTCCCAAGAGCTCGAGTGCACAGCCGCCAAAGACACACTTGGTTGCGTTCACGACCGGGCCATACTGCTGTAAGCGTTGTAAGAAGTCACAGAAATGGCGCACATGATCTTCAGGCGCAGGGCTGGCGATGAGGACATCGCCGATGTATACGAACACCGAAGGGAGGCTCCGCGTGAGCTCAGCAATGAACCGCTGGAAGGTTTGAGCATAGTTGCGGAGCCCAAAAGGAATCCGCGCGTACTTAAACAGACCAAAGGGTGTCGTGATGGCGGTGTTACAGATGTCGGCGGGTTCGACGGGTATCTGATGGTATTCCTTAACCAAGTCCACTTTGCTAAAATGGTGCAGCCGACTAGGCGCGACGTAAAATTCCTGGATGTCAGGCAGCGGATAGCTGTCGTGAACAACCTTGGTGTTCAACGCTCGACAGTCCCCGCATGGACGTCAATCACCGCGATCCCGGTTGGGCACAAGATGCTGCGGAGAAGCCCACGCGCTGGACGACGGCCGTATAATGCCAAACTCCAGCATGTGGTCGAACTCCCGATTAGCGATAACCAGATGGCCCCAAACATGCAGCGTGCACAAGCGGCCACTGGTAAGCCACGCGTGACGATGTGGTGGGTCGACGTATGCTTAGGCGGCTGAGTAAAGTTGCTGGGCTTGGTTTGTGCTGGACAGTCCCCCAGGAGTTTCTCGAATTGACGAGGAAGGTATCAGCGTGCGGATGCCGATGGGAGCATGGTCAGACAGGACTTCAAAGATGGACTGACAAGTCAAACCATCAGTCAAGCGACGACGCCGCACGCTAAGGTCCAAGTAGGAGGGGAAGTCCGAGTCGATGATCGAGTGGACCATATCAGCGATAACGAAGACCCATTCGAAAGTCCGGAGAAGTCCGAAGTTGAGGGTGAGGGAGCGAAGACTGTATGTCGCTATAGACGATTCGTTGGCAGCACGAAGCGAGTGCCCCGTGGACTTGCAATGGTCAGCCTTAGCCGGGGGCACAAAGCTGATCTCCACGTCCGTGTCTATGAGGAACCGGACGCCAGATAGCTTGTCAGTAATAATAAAAAGGCGGCCGCGACGACAAGCGAGATCACACGCCACCGTCAGTGATCTCGGCGGGCGTTTCCCGACCACGAACAGGGAGATGGGCACTTTGTGTGGCGCAGGTGCAGGAAGCGGTGGTGGTACCAGCGTAGAGATGGGGGGCTGGGGCTCCGAGCAGGACGTGCGCGTGAAGGATAGCGATGGCTGGGACGAGGCGATTGGTCCTCCCTAGGTGGGCCCCGGAGTGCGGCGACCGAGGCGCTGAGCTCATCGGGGTGGGCCTCAAAGCGCGAAATCGCCATGTCAGCAGTCCACAAGACAGTAGAGACAGACGGGGAAGCCACCTAATGAACATGATCAGTGAGCGTCCGCCAAGCGGTACAGGGTCACATCACCGGCCGCCGCGAGGACAAGGCAAATGGGCTGCGGGAGGCGGTTGTGGAATAGCTCTCGGAGCAACGCAGTGTGGGTGGGATGTCGCGCTCCCCGAGAAGCTGCGGCATCCGGCGCAACAGTTGGGATGGGCGCCGGTCGTCAAGGTCCTCCGCGGTAAGGAGCTGCTAGGGGTGGGCACGATCAGTCAGCATGAGTCTCTCGAGCACCTTGCTCTTGAAGTGCTAATAAGGTGTATCTCCTGTCGGTTGCGATAGAAGATCCGAGAGTTTGCAGGCCACATCAGGAGGAACCGCGGAGAGAACCTGGTATTAGCCCGGCGTCTCCGAGGTGATGCGATGGAGGCTGAACTGTGCCTGGATCTGCAAAAACCAGACTTGCGGGTGCTGACGCCAGAAGGGAGGGAGGCGAAGCCGCAGCGACGCGACGTCCTGCATGCGCGAGTCCCGTTCCGTGAGTAGTCAGCCGGCTCAGTTATGGTGTTCGTCCTAAGTCACCACTTGTAAGCTTACGCCTAAGGACTGAAGGAACGGGTAGCTGACTCGGATCTCAGCAAGAATGGCACTGCTTGCCGTGGCATCATGTGCTACAGCCCCGCGTCGTCTCTATTTTCTTTCTCGCGCGGCCCCGCTTTGGTCGTGCTCTAGGCACAGCCAAAGGTTGGGCGCTACAATCATGCTTTGGAATTCTCCTCTTGGGTGATTCAGCAAGGCGAATCGCAGACTACTAAGCTATTCTTCCTTAACTCTTAGCACCAGCTATTACCAGTCCAGGCCTCTGAATACCTCCTATAAACTTCGGTGAATAGGCGAGATCGTCTGTATACCTCACACCCTTACTTATTGGAATTTTATTGCTGACTTTATGAAAGACTATGGCGGGTGTCAAGCCGCCGCGTTGGCTCAGTGGATATGGCGCTCCGCTGCTGACCTGAAAGACGTGGGTTCGATCCCGGCCGCGGTGGTTGAATTTTGATGGAGACGAAATTCTAGAGGCTCGTGTACTGTGCGATGTCAGTGCACGTTAAAGTGCCCCAGGTTGCCGAAATTTTTGGAGCCCTTCACTACAGCGTCTCTCAAAGCCTGGGTTGCTTTGGGGCGCTAAACCCCATAAACCAAACAAAACCATGGTGGGTGTTCACCCGTTATAGATACCTTGCTGTATTTCTACATGCTGCTCATCAACAGCCTGATTCCGTCATTCTTACATGACTGCTCATGTTCTGACTGAGTGCGACGTAAAAGGTATATATGTGTGCAGTAATTGGCTAAACGATTGTTGTCCCTTCTCCCCGTTTACATGCGGGAGTACTTGGCGCACTGATTCAGCACGGTCACAAATCGCCGCCTCCTTCTGTTTCCTGCGTAGCCTAGCCTGCAAAGCCGCAGCAATTAGACCAGGAGTATGCTCCTTCGAAGCCTGATACCTTCCCGAATGAAGAGAATGAATCGATTGTTAATTTAAAAATCATCATTAACTTTCCCGTATATGAACTTTGGGCGCGATCAAGCACAAAAAAAAGCCGCTCTATTCTGCGAGTGATTTCCTCTGCGGGAGTGTGTGCTGTGTGCTTGTGTTCGTGAACGAGCTGCAGCCTGCCCAAGTATTCCATGGTGTTGCGACTCGGGTAGCATTGCCGGACCTGTAATGGAACGAGGATGACCAGAGACTGGGTTACGAGGAAGGCAAGGAAAATTTTATACTATTTATATTATGTACACGTACAGCAACTGAGAATCATTCTCAGTCGAAGTCTCGCTAGACAGAAAGATACATGATGTGAGGGACCTCTTGACCGTCTTCTCCGCCAGGTTTTATAGCGGTTTTCTCCCCTAAAATTCTTATATGAATCATGTTTGCCGAGGGAGGCGTGTCCAAGTTCGCTGTGGCAGGTGATCACGCACTCTCTCGAGGGAACACGCCCCCATAACGTATAGAGCTTGAGAGCAGGGTGCCATCTTCGTCGTGTAGTCAGGAATGTCCACGAGTGACATTCCCACAGTGTGCAGCTGGCCGCACGGGTTTCTCATCAATGCACGGGCAAGCTAGGCGGAAGGGTACGCCGTGTCGGCTTCCCCTTTGGAGACGAATGCAGATGTCAAAACATGATGGCCGGACTCCGCAGCGCTTCCTGGTACTCCTTGGAAGCCCGTGGGAGAGTCCGCTGCAGTCGCGCAGGGCTCAGTCTTCCAGTGCCCCGTCGAAGTGGCCAGAAGGTGCAATAGAGGGAACCCTTTTTTTTCTGAGACAAAGGGCATTCGGACTGCAGCCGTCGCGAGGTTTTCGGCTTCCTTGAAAGTCGGTTGTCGCTTGCTCTGGCCAGCGTGGCCAGGAGTACGATCATAATAGCTCGTGCGCCGCCAGGTAAAGGTCTCGAAAGGGGTTACAGCGCCTCGCTGTCCTCTGAAGAGTGCGCATCAGCTGGGAAGGTGCCCTGTTTCCTGGGTGAAGCATGGGCCAATATCTGCAGGCGAAGGGTCTCAGGTAGACCGTTAGTGGTCAAGTCTGCACAATACCCCACCCCGGCAAGGCAAGACCAACGCCCACTTCCGAGTCGTGCCAGGCAAATAAAGAAAAAGGCTTTAAGCTGTGCTACTAGAAGATCTCCCCTTTTTGGCTCTCCCCCTCGGGCGGTCTGGCAGGGTGAGCTCCGGGCGTTACCTATGCGTGCGATTCATTGGCACAGCATCTTTCCATTTTGAATCAGGTTTGAGATTGGAAGAAACTACAGCTGCTGTTGCGATCCACAGAACGACGGCCGGTAGATAAGTTGCGAGGATAGTAGAGTACAACTACTATAAAGATCAAAACCTCAAACGCTAAACTATACATAACACACAACATAAACAACCCGCGCACTGCAACCATACACTACAAAACTTCAAACGCTCAAATGTTGTGATTAAAAAAGTTACAATTACTCCGTTGACAATGCGAGTTACGCCTAGAGAGCGTCTGAAGTATCCAAGCTACCTAGCGGACAAAACCTGTGCTGAGACCATCAGCATTCCCATTTTCCATTCCCTTTCGCCGCGGTGGCTCAGTGGCTATGGTGCTCGGCTGCTGGCCCAAAAGACGCGGGTTCGATCCCGGCCGCGGCGGCTGGAATTTCTTTGGAGGAGAAATTCTAGAGGCCCGTGTACTGTGCGATGTCAGTGCACGTTAAAGAACCCCAGGTGGTCGAAATTTCCGGAGCCCTTCACTACGGCGTCTCTCATAGCCTTAGTCGCTTTGGGACGTTAAACCCCATCAACCAAACCAAACCCTTTCGATAGCGCACTTCAAAATTATGCTCCAGTAGGGCTAGACTCCAGCGCAGCAACCGTCCATTTTTTGGAGTCAAGTGGCGCAGCCATGTCAATGGGCAGTGATCGGTCTCGATCGCGAATCGTGAGCCTGCCAAGTAGTACAGCAGTTTCTGACTAGCCCACACTAAACATACGCACATACGCATTCCGTCCACCCTTACGCACATACGCATTGCAGTAATCGGTCTATCCTCTTCTTCAAACTGTGCGCAACATTTCTTTGTTTTTAAATGTTCCTGTAATGATAGTGCTTTTATGTTCCACTGCGTCAACCCCTTCTAGTCGCATACCTTGATCTGAAACTATAAAACTTTGCTCTAGCCTAGTCTGATTACTGATGGAGTTTTTCTTGGCTGCTTTTTTATGATTTTTATTTACTTTTATCAACCATGGGGCGCCCTTTCTTTTAATTGTCTCTTTGATCAAATAGGATGCATTTTCTGCCTACTTCTGCTTCTGCTTCCCGCCTTTGTTTGCGATATCCGTGTTCCTTGGAGACTTCCTGACGTTTCTCTATGGCCTTGACCTCCTCATCCCAACAACTCTTCGGTTTGGGTCTTGTTTCTCCTTTTGGCCTTACTTGCACCTTAGAAAGCTCTTGCTCAAACAGTCGACTTAAATGTGTATAAGCGAATTTTGTTTTAGAATCCTCTGAAATTGCTTCCTCAATATGTTTCGCTGCCGTTTCCATTTCCTTTTCCGAGTAAAAAAATCTCGTCTGATAGTCCCTCCTGCCTCGTTCCTGCATTGGTTTCTCTCCTTAAACTCACTTTGATACATTTGTGGTCACTACCTAGCCTTCTATAGCAATGTTCATATATGTTCATTAACTCCAGCCTACTATACATCCCGTGGGACATAAGTGCATAATCTATCGTCGAGTGCAGAATCCCTGCCTCCACGTTATGAGCACTTTACACTTCTTAGTAATGTTACATGCAACTAAATCATGCCTTTCACACATATCCAGCAGCATGCTTCCTGTAAAATCTGTGTAGCCATACAGGTCTTCTGTGTGTGCATTGATGTCACCTAGAATAATTACCTAGTTCTCTCCTCCTAGCTCATCAGTGTCGCTTGAGATACATTCTACCATTTTTTTTGTTTTCCTCTTTGGCAGTAGCTCCCATCCACAAATATACAAAGCCAATGAGAGTTGTTTACCCTGAAACTTTTCCTTTTAGCCATGAATCTTCCTTGAATTCCTGTTTCACCCTTTACCAGTTCATAATATTTTGAATGAATGCTCCAATTTCACCGCCGTTTCTGCTGCCCCCTGTTGTTTTGCAATATTCTCATGCATAGTAAGGATTACAGGACGGTTGCTCCATGCCCCTAAGATGTGTCTCCAGAGACTCATATATCACTTATTTCTCCTGCCTTAGCTGCTTATTTATTTCATCCCATTTCATTCTATTCCTACCATCTTGTGTGTTAATATACCATATGTCTGAATTAATTTGGCACTGGCGCTTACGTCTGTTTCTCCTCCTATGGCTGCTACGTTTCTTTTGTCTGCTTTCTTGCCTTTCTTCATCCTTGTGAGGGCTCTTCGCCCTTCCCCCAAGAAAGCCGGTGCCTGGCAACCTGTGCTACCCCCTACTCTCTTGCCAGTGGCGTTACTGTCGGGAATGCCATGTTGTGCATAAAGGTGGGAGCAAGCTTCATACACGTCCATGTTTAGGTCCATTACGACGTACCCAAGTCGTCGGCTCATTACCCTAATGACACAGGTAGTCTAAACGACCCTCCATTCCATTCTCCTAGACTGCCTCTGCACTTGTGGGATTTTGCATATGATCAAATCCACCCTCTCAGATGCTTCTCTAAGCTTACGCTTCTAATTGTCTATCGAGTTACTGGTTCCTCCCCTTCAGCACATTGTGGAGATCGGCATGGACAGCGAAAAGTTCTTCTTTATCTATGTTGTCACCTACCACCTCCTCTGCTTTGGCCAGATCATCTACCAAGCACTTCTCTGACTGGGCCTCCACCTGGACCCGCCTGTCCGATTTCATTCGCTTGAAGGCAACCTCCTCAACACTCGCCACGATCGTTGTTCCCCATCACCAGGAGCCTTCTGCGCTCAAACCATTCACTTCCTACCTGCCACTGTTGCCCACCGGTTTGCGCAATCTGGCCCTCTTTACGGCGTACGCTGCTGTCGCGTGTCACCGGGCCCGTTGCTACTTTCCCGCCGTCCTCACTCAAAGACCGCTGCGCCGCCGCGGTGGCTCAGTGGCTATGGTGCTCGGCTGCTGACCCGAAAGACGCGGGTTCGATCCCGGCCGCGGCGGCTGAATTTCTTTGGAGGAGAAATTCTAGAGGCCCGTGTACTGTGCGATGTCAGTGCACGTTAAAGAACCCCAGGTGGTCGAAATTTCCGGAGCCCTTCTCTACGGCGTCTCTCATAGCCTCAGTCGCTTTGGGACGTTAAACCCCATAAACTAAACTAAAGACCGCTGCGCTACTGCGCTGTAGGGTCTTGGACCCTTCCGCCCGCAGGACTAAGGCCTTTAGGTGTTCCACATTGTCCTTGTCCTCCACTTCACGCTGCTCGTGCTACCCGCGGTTGCCCGCCGGCCACGTCGTAAGTGCCTCCACGCAGTCTTCCCACTCGTCCCTCTTTCCCGGCTCTTCTTTCAGCTCGCCCGCAGTTCGCTTTAACAGGTCGGTTTTAGCCCCCTGCCCCTTAAGCGACTCGGCGACCTGAGACGTGGCGACAAATACATCACCATCAAGCGGCCTTTGTCGGCCATCAGTAAATAACGCTACGTAAATAACTGTTTCTATATATTATTTTTGTAATTCAAAGTAAAGTAGGGACTGTCGTTAGGTTGTGCGCGAAAAGTAATTCTGATTGCCTACTGTGCATAAGCGCGGCAGTATATGACTTATGAAATGCTTCCTGCACTCCCAGACATTAAGAACGAAATGCGCAAACATAATAAACAGACACGAGACGAGGTTGATGGGACGAGGCAAACATTCAACTGATTCTATTGGCT
The DNA here is from genome assembly GCF_055824585.1 of Amblyomma mixtum. NCBI lineage: Eukaryota > Metazoa > Arthropoda > Arachnida > Ixodida > Ixodidae > Amblyomma > Amblyomma mixtum. Next base: position 427,006,754 of record NC_143014.1, on the reverse strand, counting down.
TCAAGTAAGAGGTTATATAGGCAGTGTTAAAAAAATTCAGATCTTCTCGTCTTAGATAGCAGATATGCGCATGGAATTCACTGTAGGAAAGGAGTGGCGTATTGTATGACGGCTGGTATAGTCTGTTTCATCGCTTAACGCACACCGTGCACTAACGCACTGACGCGCTCATATAGTCTTTCGGGTAAACCGGTCGCTTATTCGCTCTGGAATTTGACGCAGAGATGCATACGACAGTCTTGTTTTTTCACCGCCAAACTTGGATCATGTGCTTTTCTGATTTGATCAGAATTAATAATAAATCCGCAAGCTCTGCATAGTTGACGAATCACCATTACAAGGAGCCTTCGCATACTGCGCGTTTAGCGTCGCAACAGTCTGTACACCTACAGCATGTTGACAGTCTTATTCGAGTGTTGGAGAGCTTCCCTCATCAGCCACTTTTTTAGAGCGAAAAGCAGTACTCCTCGCATTCTGAGCCTGAAAATCAGCTGGCTCTTAGATTTTACCTCTCACGGGAGGCACACTACATGCGCAAAATAGCGCGTGGTAGGTGCCTCGATCTTCATCTTCATTTTCACCTTCGTCGCCACAGCTGCGCTCTTGGCAGCCACATCCACCGCTGCGCAGGCTGGTGCTCTTGACGCTCGCTCTTGCACCTGTGGCTCGTGATGCATCACGCGATTTGCTTTCGCTGGAGCAATTTGCTCTCGCTCACATCTTGATGCAATGTGGATGAACCAAAGTTAAACCGTGTCTAACTATACGCGCTTTCGCTCTCGATATCCTGGCTCAGGTGAGTTTAGCCACAGCCACTCTTTTCCCTCAGTTTTTCTTCGGAAGTGACAGCGCGCACAGCGTTTTTGCCGTTTCTTATGAGTGACCACTGGCATGACCAGTGCTTGCCACTGCCGAATAAAGATGAATGATGCCAGCGTGTGCTACACAGAACGCTAGGTGTTTCGCCTCTGCCCGACGACCACGTCGAATTAAATATCAGACCAGGTTGCTAGCTGTGCTGACAGATTGCGCAGGACTGCGCATGCACCTCTCGGGCTGCAGGACAAAACGTCGGCTGCATCGCGCTGCGCGCTGGCTTTGCCCACCACAAGACCAGGGGGGTGTACCTCCCCCTGGTAACTTCGTGTACCTCCCAGTGGCCACGAATTACACAGGATATACCTTCAATTCCTCCTTCAGTTACGTTCATAGCGGTTGGGGGCGCAGTTACGGCGTATTGGTCTCCATGACAACCGACTACCGAAACACGCAGGAGGGGGTGTATTCGAAATTTGAATTGAATTGAATTGGCTTTTATTAGCAGGAAACAATACAAATGAATCTCTGCGGGTGGCATAAGGCTAAAGGCTTGCAAGCCAGTCGAGGCCTTAGCCCCTTCACACCATTTACAGCCTGCAGCAGCAGAAATCCATTTTTTGAATTCAAACATGCACACGGTTACAATAGGATAATATTTTCACGCTTTTCAATTACAGCCCATTAAATGCGAGAAATACACAGTACAATGCAGTAATATAACTTAAGTACATTTTGAAGGTTTTCAGCAGTAATGAGAGCACAGATGCATTCATGCACACATGAAAGAATCTAAGCCATAACTGAAAAGGCGTTGGATGCAAACTGAAATTATCTAATAATACCATCAAGCATAATTGAATATTAGTTTATATTGCAGTGAAGAGTAGCACAAAAACGAAACAAAATAACAAAACTCAGTCGCTTTGGGACGTTAAACCCCATAAACCAACCAACCAACCAACCAACCAACCAAAATAACAAAATTATGGTAACAGTTGCAAATTGCATGATTACCGTGTAGAAGATTTTTAGTGGTATTTGCAATTCGTTTATGGTTTTAAATTATATTTTAGGAGGGTATGGAATGCTTGATGACTTCGTTTGAATGCTCTCAATGATTATCAGCTAGCTCTTAGCAGCTAGTTCGTGCAAATTTCCGAACGGTATCACGGCTGCCCTGTGATGCTCAGCTAAGATATGACCGTCTGTATTAAAATCACTAGAAAAAAAAACCCACCGATTTGCACGAACGCAATTGAACATAGAACGGTGAAAGCAGTAGATGAACACAAACACGTAAGAATTCTAATCCCGTCTGACCTAAAAAATAACAGACACGTTCTGTATCTAGCATCTAAGGCACTCTCCGCGCTATGTTCACTAAAATGTTCCATCAAATTCGCTTCACCTCAGACGAATTTATGAGCTCGACTTTCTCTCGTTCACTCTGTGCTTGAATATAGTATTGTTTGTTGGTTGGCAGCTACTAACCATTCCATTCCACCGACGCGGTGGCTCAGTGATCATGGTGCTCGGCTGCTGACCCGAAAGACGTGGGCTGGACCCCGGTCGCGACGGTCGAATTTCGATGGAGGCGAAATTATAGAGAAGTACTTTGATTTGGGCTAGTTGGTTCGTATCTTGAAAGTAGTTCGGACGGCGCGAAAACAACAAAGACAAAGGAGACACGAAGGAGACACGCGCCCGTCCTGTTGTGTTCGTGTCTCCTTTGTCTTTGTTGTTTTCGCGCCGTCCGAACTACTTTCAAGAAATTATAGAGACACGTCTGTTGTGCGATGTCAGTGCACGTTAAGAAACCCCAGGTGGTCTAAATTTCGAGAATCCTTCCATAAGGCGTCACTTATACGCTGATTCGGTTTTGGACGTTAAATCCCCATGAATAATAACCATACTAAAGTGAGAAGGTTCATATACAGCAGTCCGGTACCATAGTAGTGATTCCCCATCAGAACTTTTGCGCAAAGCAGGGATTCCATCGATCCGAAATCGTGCCAGATAATTCAGTCTTACATTTGCTTTGCTAGTTTTAAACGACGCATTCATTTTATTTATTGATTTGTTGGGGCTTAACGTCCCAAAGCGACTCATGCTATAAGCAACGCCGTAGTGAAGGGCTCCGGAAATTTCGACCACCTGGGGTTCTTTAACGTGCACTGACATCGCGCAGTACACGGGCCTCTAGAATTTCGCCTCTATCGAAATTCAGCCGCCGACGACGCATTCAGGATCGATAAACATAAGTACATGACATTCTCGAATGGCGTGAATTCAAGAGGAAAACAACGCAACCATTTGTAGGAATAGCCGCGGCGGTGGCTCAGCGGTTATGGGGCTCGGCTGCTGACCCGAAAGACGCGGGTTCGATTACGGCCGCTGCGGCCGCTGCGGTCGCGAAATGCTAGAGGCCTGTGGAATGTAGGATGTCAGTGCATGATAAAGAACCACAGGTAGTCGAAATTTCCTGAGCCGTCTACTACGCCGTCCCTCGTAGCATGAGACATTTTGGGGCGTTAAACCACCATAAACCAATCTAAATCCAACTTGCCGGAATACATGTTTAAAACTGACGCACTCAAATTTTTATTTTCTCCTGAATCCATCCGACTATGGAACCTGTTACCGAATAACGTTGTCAATTCCACTTATCTAGATGCATAATTTGGACGGCTTCCGAAAACTATGTTGGAAGTGTGTGCCGTAATTCGGACTTTTTGCTTTTTGCTACTTTTTCTGTGTATATGATAGCCTCTCGACATTGCCTTTACTTACCACTAGGTATATTGCAACCAAGAGTTTTTTTTTTATTTTATTCTGTCCAGAGAAACCAGGTTGACGGATATTTTAATGCGTTAGCGTTAAGGGCCCCGTGTCGCAAAAAAAGCAGGTTTCGTCGTAGCTGTCGGCGGCGTTGACCGTGAGCGAAAAATCCCAGAAGCGTCAATAAATAAAACCGAGTAGGAAATTGGTCGAGTTGGGAAACCGAACCAGGGCCTCCGTAGTGCGAGATATGCAGGCTGACCACTCCGCCAGGCCGGATCGTTGTTTTGGAATGAACCAAGACGAGTCTAGTGAATACCGTGTTGTCTTAGAAGGGTGCTTTAGAGAGATGTACTGTGGTGTATATTAGCAATTATGAGCATGGAAATTACAGAAGTCGCAGGTAAGCGAATTGCAAAGTACGTTTTCTCTACTTTTCTCTTCGGTTGGCGGGCATGCACCGCCATCAGGTGGCGCCCGCTAAAACCACTCCGTCCTCCTCCTCCTCGCAATGTACGCCACGGCCCCAACAGACAGCCCGCGATGGCAGCTTCTTACTGCTTCTTAAACTCCTCAACCGTGCAAAGCGTGGAAAATGACTACCGCCGGTGAGGTGATTTCGGCTGGCACCACGTTGCCGCGGCATCTTGCAGCGCTCGCGCTTTGGTTCAGTATTCCAAACACCCGACGAGAGCTTTCTCTTTTACTGCAAGTTTGCCCCCGCACGTCGTCGCCCGGCAGAAATCCGTCTGTGCTGCATAGCTTGTACCGAGCGCAGAACTTCACTTTCGTTGTCTCTTTTGAACCAAACGAACGCAACGGGGTCACACACGTGGGGGCAGCTGGGGTTAGACAACGACGTCTGAACCGCTACTGCCCTCTAACCTACAAGGTTAGCAGAACGAACGTCGTTTTAAAACATCGATTAATGACACTTGCAGCCTACCAAGAATAATATAAAACTTTACTTGGTTAAAGATAAGTTCTAGCTGGCGCAACGATAAGAGAAGGTGACGGTTGTTTTATGCAATCTAGCGGTATCTATTAAAAGAAATGTATTCGTTTCGGAGTGGTTGCACGCTGTTTTTCTCTTCAGAACTGACTAAGGATGTGTTTGATTGAAATGCTGGTAAGTTGGCATATAGAACCAGCGAAATGCTGCGAGTGGTGAGCCAAGAACTTAAAAGCACAGCGCTAGCCCAGGTTTACTTCTGTTGCTTGTGAACAACTTTTACCGAAAAACGGCCCTTAAGACATTTTTTGCGCCTTGAACATTAGAAATCGTTGCCTATTTGCTGCAAACAGTTCTGTCAAAGTCACCCTTCGAGAAAAAGAGTACTGTGAGAAGGCGGCCTCTCCTTTCAATAAGCTGTCAGCATATCTAGTTTTATTTTATTGTGTGGCACCCAACTCGACCTACCTTGCGAATCTGAATGAAATAAGTCTAAAGGAGAACGGACGAACACTTTTGTTGCAAAGCCGGTCCACAACAAAGAAACGTGAACGTATTTTCGACGAATTACAATCAGGCTTGCCGTAAATCTTCACCTGCACAGCCTATGCACCTGTGCTGCATTTAATACAGCACAGGTGAGTGGCACCCTCCCCGGCATTCGTGGCAGATAAGCGCAACTTTTGCCGTAAGCTAAATAAATATTTGGTCTTTCACCTGAAAAGTGTAGAAGCGGTGTGATTTCATCCGATATATTCCTGTAAAACAAAATTGGGCCCTTATAATGACGAAAGCGCACGAGAGAAAGCACGGCACCTATCTCCACGCGTCAACTGAGTATATTCTCCTGTATTTTATCGATTGTTTATCTGTTGTTTAGTGAGAACAAGCACAGCAACCAAGGGTCAGAGTCTATAAAAGGCACTAGGGAGCATTTCTACAGATGTTTACAAATAACAGTATATCTACACCTGTAATGGGAGGTTTAGGTACTGTTACTGGTGGTTCTATATTCATGGAGATGTGAACAAGACGTTTGTCGTTACTGAACACCATCGTAGCTTGCAGAATTGCCAAATGCCTTTGAGCTTTAAAAAGAAAAAAAAAACCAAGAGGGTACTACTGGTGATGAGCATTAGCGGATTCTCGAAATCATTCACGCCATGCTGGAGCCCGCATGATAGTATGACGGTTGTGCTTTTGTTGTTTCTGTTGTATGTTTCCATGGTCCCTTCACAAAGCGACTGGTGTGGCACGTCGCTTTTGGTAGCTTTATCAATACTACGGCGGTCAGTAGTGGCAGGATACCTTGCTATCTAGTCATATCGAGTTTTCTTGAGAGGCGTTTGGAGGCCTTTCAATGCGTCTTGTTGTGACGGAGGGCACGGCTTGGTGACGGTGAAGTTAAATCGAAGCTCGAGGCATGGGCTGCGTGTACGGAGTGGTCAGATGGTGCGCGGATACTTGATCGACGGGAAACTCTGCATGGAGGCGGATCATTGCTGTAATAGCCAGCGCTGAAAAAAAATTTTCCGCGTTGCATGAACAAACAGAATGGCACAATACCCAATTTGATACTTCGCAGCAGCAGCAAAAAAAAAAAAAAAGAACGGTGCGAAAGACGCAACACCAGGAGAAGAACGACGATCGGCAACCGCGGGACTAGCAAATGAATTTGCAGTCCACCACCATGGGTATGTGCCATCGTTTTTGAGGCAACAACAATAGCAACAACTGAATTTCATTGAGAAATGTACAAACTTATAGCAGCGTATGAGCGCCGTATCAATGATGCCGAACGTGGCGAGATTGAAAAGGCTCAAGTAAGGCTATCTCACTCCGCCGTGCTGTCACTGGCAGTTGGCTCATGCATGTGTCCTCGGTTTCAATAAACTTTAAGCCTCAGCTCACTCCCTTGCGTACTGATCATCGTGATTAACGAAAAGATAGGCGTCACTTAGGCACGGCATGCGACCATCATATTATTTCCAATACACAGCTTCCAATGCCAGATAGAGACAGCAGTAGCTGTATTTCACCTGACGCCGTAAGTGTTCCCATTCTTATTACTTCTCATGTATCACACGATCGCAGACTGCACGTTCCCAAAACCGTACACTCACCAACTGTGATCTTCGTTATGCCAAAGCCATACTAGATATGTTTCCTTTTGGCCAACAAGGGAAAGCTTAGGGTACTCGGGCACTACATACCTTCCAACGCTGACAGCGATTCGACGCCTTAGAACTGAAGAAAGATCTTTTGTGCAACCTTCATTCCGTCATTTGAATAGCGGGTGGCCGCTTCTTATGTCAAGAAACAGTGTTGGAAATCAATGTACCGTGGTGAATGTATGCTTGCCGGTATTTAACCAATATACCAGCGGGTCTTCCTAACCAGTCGGGTGTTCTTTTCTTGCACGGAGGTGCGGTGCTCACTTTTTCACCGCGGATGCAACGGCTTGCGCCTCTCGTGTGACGGCTTACAGAGAGCTACAGGGAAATTGAGATGAAAATCAAGCCAGAGATGACACTGAGCCTCAGCAAGCGGCTCAGATCACCAAAATTTTTAAATTCTTGACCATGAGTGACTAGCGTTACGCCCTCTAACAAGTGCAATCTTTGCCAACAATAACTGCTGCGTGGTTGGTTTCTGCCACCTTTGAGGATATAAGTGAATGTAAGATTGGAACAACCTTTTTCCACACGTTAGGAGACCTTTTCGTCTTTAGCGAAGCTGTAAGGCCTCAACTGTACAGCTGAGAAATAAAGCGTGAATTCTAAGTACTTATGGCAAAGACGGCCCCTAAGGTACTCAATTATAGGTAAACTAAACAGGAATCTGAAGTCGTCTTTTTACCCCGGGAACTCAATCTACACGTTCCGAGCATTCTTAGAAACTTTGAATGCTTGTCCTGTGCGGCCGAATTTCGTAATTTAAACCGTATTGAACGTTAAGCCTACCGCCTTGACGAGGAGTCAACCAACGCGTGGAGTGCCTTACAGGCAGTCACGTGGCGGCTTTACTTTCGCTTTTATTGTGTTTTTTAGGTTTCCGTTCACAAATAGATCCAGTCAGAGACAACTTAGGTGCAAATTAGGCCCACTGAAAAAAAAAATACTCGTGGACTCGGCTTTTGCCGATCGCTATGTATACGTATCACTCCGCCGATGGGAGAGCGGCAAGCAGGGCCAGGACTGGCTGAAAGCCGCTCTGAGCGTTGGTTGACTGCTACCGTAAGCAGTGAGTTCAAAGAAAGGTGAGCGCCGGGACGTTTAATCCGAATTAAATTAGGGAAATGAGCAGCACAGTGCAATACTTCGAAGTTTCTAAGAATTCTCGGAACGTGTAGATCGAGTTCCCGCGGTAAAAAGACGAGTTCAGATTCTTCTTTAGTGCACCTTTAAGCTAGGACGCTCAACTAGAGCTGCTTTTGCTCATGACAAAGATGGTGAAAATTCCTGAAATGCTGCTGAGATTTAAGCATAAGAGTAATTTTAAAATTAAATTCGTGGTTCAAGATTCGCTCCAGTTTGTGTTTAATGATATATCTCTTGTATTTCATACCTGTAAACCCACCCCTGAATGCAAATTTACCTGGAACTTTGGCGCGCTAAATTTCGAGCTGGGAGGCAAAAACCTCGGTGCCACAGATTAAGGCGTTTCTGATGGCGCTTTACTTCAGCTCTATGCGTGTGCATGACACTTTTTCCGCAGCAAACGACTCGGCTCCATCGTCACTTTAAATACCCGCGCTCTCATCAACGCCAACGACAATGTTGTTAAAGTGTGCCGAGCCGTGGGAGCCTGGAAGTGGAAGATTCGCTCTCTCGAGATGAAATGTGGGATAGTTTCACTTAGTCCTGGATGAGGACAAAAACTTGTGAATTTTTTCTACTCCAATGTGTCGTGCTGGTTCCTCTCTATCTTCTTTTGATGTCGTATGCCCTCTAACAGGTAGATGCCAAGTCTGGCTCCCGGTACACCTTCGGCGAACTGCTGGATGCATGCCGCCGGGTTGCGGCGGGACTTCGGAGACTTGGCCTGCGCCCGGGAGATGTGGTCGCGTTCCAGGCCGCCACCAGCAGCGAGCTCCTAGTCGCCATATGCGGCACTCTCTTTGCTGGAGGCATTGGCGCTTTCATCAAGGCCAATCTCACCGAAGGTTAGTGGTGGCCATACAGTGAAACTTTATCACAGTCACCTTTTAAACCACCGTAACGACCTGTCTTATTTACAAATGGAGCTTTTTATCATCCTAAGATTTCGTGTTTCAATTGTGTAAAAATGGGTCTAACCTTGAAAGAACGAGCCTATTGAGTCATCTTAGTACTATTGCGCGGGTTTTTCATCGTTCGGTATTTATTTTTTTTTCAGGAGAATCTCGTTACCAGTTTGAAGATGTCCAACCTAAGTTTGTTTTTTGCGATGGCGACGACATAAACAAAACTGAACAGGCTTGCAGAGAAGTTTCTTCAGTTGAGGTAACTATTTGCGCTGGATTATATAACCAAAATTCTTTTCTTTTTCTCCGCTGATGCACCTGTTTGCATCTTGCATCGCATTTTGAGATAACGGTTCCAAATGGTGCTGGGAATTCTCAGCTGGCTAACTGTAGCGAATTACTAACGCGTCCCCGCCTGCCGAAGGGGAACGTTATCGTGTGCAGGTTCGAACAAGACAACAAACAGATCGAACAAAACAAAGCAAATCCGTGTTTATAATTTAAAGGAAAAGAGCCAATAAGAAACGAAAGCACCAAGAAAAACACACTAACACGCGTACAACACTACAGATTAAAGGAAAGTGTTCACGAGACATGGAGCGTCCCAGGTGAAGCGGTAATGCCTTGCTGACAGCAAGGACGCGGGTTGATGAACTGCGACGCGTCGCTAGCGTTGCGTCGAAGGAAGCGGCGGGAGAAAGCCAGGTGGTAAGGAGTGGAGAGGAACATAGGAAAAAGCCGATGGACTCCGATCAGCTGCCTCAAGAACTTGGCAGCAGCAGCAGGAAAAGCGTAGCCAAGACCCATCGACGGCGTCCCGAAACGCCGTAGGCTTATGCAGGCTATCCAGGGAAGCCTCTCGGCAGCACGGACCCACAATCTATCGGCTTCCACCTCCAAACTTGAAAGGGACGCAGGAGGCTTACATCGGTGATGCAAGGGAGGTTACCGGTAGCACGGACCCAACGTTCGACGGCTGACACATCCACGCATGAATGACCCCCCCCTCCGATGCGCTGTCTTCCTTCACACCTCGGTTTTCCTACACGTCAGCACTCCGTTCTTCGTGTTCGCCGTGCTCTTCGTTGATGTCGCCTCGCACACACCATTCGCACGTGCACACGCGCAAGGCTGGGCTGGCGCCTCAGGCGCTCTGCTGTACGACGCACCTCTGTCGACGCACCGTGTTCAAGAATCCCCCTACGATTTCGTGTGCACATCACATATGCCCCCCCCCCCCCCTTCAGAAAAGTTCTTTCACACAGAAAAAACTGCTGTTGGCGCACACAACACTTCCGTTCGTGTGGTAAACGGACAAACTACATGCTGCCGAAGTCACCGGAGCCACTTTACACAGTGACACATGGAGGCACATGGAAACGTGCACACAGGGAACATGGGGTCAAACATTAGACATATGGCAAAAGGGAAAATAAAAACCATACAAAATATGGTTTGGTTTGGTTTATGGGGTTTAACGTCCCAAAGCGACTAAGGCCATTAGAGACGCCGTAGTGAAGGGCTCCAGAAATTTCGACCACCTGGGGTTCTTTAACGTGCACTGACATCGCACAGTACACGGGCCTCTAGAATTTCTCCCCCAAAGAAATTCTAGCCGCCGCGGCCGGGATCGAACCCGCCTCTTTCGGGTGAGCAGCCGAGCACCATAACCGCTGAGGCACCGCGGCGGCATATATACAAGATATCAGACACAACCTTTAAACACGTCTGTACCATAAAGGTGAATATGTACGCAACGAACAACCCATAACCGGAGAACGAAAGAAGGAGAAAAACAACGCATAAACACTACCACACTGCATTTGCACAGGTTACCATTACAAACACCGGATAGTAGCACTATACAGGTGTCCACAAATTTTTCGGAACACGCAAATTGCAATAAAGTCTAATTACTGGGTAGCCTGAGCATGCAGCGATGAAGTGAAGTATGTGCTTTGTAGTTCCCATCGCGGCCTGCACAATGCACCCCTCAGTACCTGTTTGCGCTTCTAGTTGGAGAGGAAATTGATGTTTCTGCTGATTTCGGCATTCCGAAAACTTCTGTGAGCAACTGAACATTGGGCGAGGCCCTCCGGCAATTTACGAACGAGTCATGCAATCGGCGCCTTCGTTTTCTGAGCCCTTCATGTACTCTACACCTGATGTAAGGGTAGGCAGTTCTTCTGGGTCACCTTCTTCCGATTACGAAGAAACATGACGCCTCCACGGTTGCTTCGGACGCACGCTCTTCGTTTGAGCATATCTATGTGGTCTAGCTTCTTAGTGCGGGCCTTGTCGATCCAATAATCCGTCGATCCAATAAGAAACCACGATTGGACCCTTCCACTGTATCAGGAGTCTATTGTGGCTACTCGGCAAAAGAATGAGGGCACGATCTCCATTCCTTAAAAGTACCGCTTCTTGCTGTTCCTGTCAGAGTATCTCTTCTGATACTTTTGGACACGCAACAGTTTGCTCGAGACGTTCTCTTAGATCGAGTTCATAACCATATGTCCTCTCCTTGTCTTCTCCCAGCTGTTCCCTTGTCTAGAGCTCTCTGGGGACTGCGAGCGGTCCTCGCACATGTCGTCCAATTATTAACTGAAACGGAGAAAACCCCAGACTCGTCTGCGACACCTCTCTGTATGCGAACGGAAGCAAAGTTTCAAAGTTTCAAAGTTTATTTCCCATCTAACACTACAGATGGAGGAATCGTAGAAAAAAGCTGCCCTTGGGCAGCTTGACGAGTCTACAATCCAAATTATTGACAGGGAGGCAACAAGAATTTATACAATTTTACAGAAAAACAAGCACACCAAGGAAGCACCCGAGAATACACGAAACAGCAATATGTGTACATAATGAAACTTGAACCACGTTATTCAAAAACAAATTATGTAGTTCACAACGTGAAAAAGAAAAGAAATCGAGATTAATGTGAATATACCTATTTAGAAGAGATGGAAGTGTGTACTGAAGGCATTCCCTACCAAGATTTAGTCGAGGTGTTGGCACACTCCATTCTACGCCACGTCTAGTAGAATAGACTAATTCTTTTTTCCTTAGTTGTGCTAAATTTTTAAGATTTGTGACATTTTTCCTCATTTCTGTTTTAAAAGTAACACTGAGGCGATATTTATAAAGACTATGTGCTTTAATAACTCTGGAATGACAAAAGAAAGCTCCACTTGGATGTCGGAACGGTAAATTATATGTACTTCGGAGATATCTTTTTTGATTTAAATGAATACGTTCAAGGTTAGTGAATGCTGTAGTGCCCCACACCAACTGGCAATAGTTTAAATGCGAGTTGAATATTGAATTGTATGCCAGCATCTTAGTTTTTGTGGGAAGTATGTATTTTAGACGGCCTATAACACCAGTGATTTGAGCTTTTTTTTCAAGATATAATTGACATGATAATCCCATGACATACTGGCAGAAAATATAACCCCAAGGCATTTAAACTGCTCAACAATTTCTACAGCCCGCGAGTTTAATATAATATTATCGTGCGGTGGGATAACTTTACTTTTCGGCCTAAATAAGACAGCTTTGGTCTTAGTCTCGTTTATTTGCATCAGGTTAACTGCAGACCAGATCTCAAGAGCTTTCATTGTGGCATTACATTGTTTGATAAGTTCATGAACATTTTCACCTGAAAAAAATACGCTCGTATCGTCGGCATAGATGAAAAACTTTGTATTATAGCTAATGTTGACAATATCTTTTAGGAAAATATTGAAGAGTAGAGGCCCTAGCGTACTGCCTTGGGGGACACCGCAGAAGAGCGGCTTCGGTTCAGACCGTATACCATTTATACACACCACTTGCTATCTAAACGACAAATAAGAACCTAACAGTGAGAGCGCTTTTCCTCGGATACCATAGTAGTGTAATTTATTTAGTAAGATGTTATTATTTACCAGGTCAAAAGCCTTTGAGAAGTCCACAAATACACCAAGGAATATAACTCTGTTTTCAAGTTGCTTTATTATATATTCCTTTTATTGGAGTAATGCAAGTTCAGTTGATTTGCTTTTGGAGAAGTCAAACTGAAATGGTGTTAGCAAGTTAAATTTATGGATGAAATTTGACATTCTTAGATGGAGCATTTTCTCAAATGCTTTCGAAAACACTGGCAAAATAGAGATTGGTCTGTAGTTGGCGAGGGCGTTGCGATCTCCTTTTTTGTAAAGAACAACAACTTTTGCTAATTGCATTTTTTTCCAGAAAAACTGCAGTTTCTGAACAGAGGTTAAAGATGTGAGCAAGTATGGGAGCAATTATATCAACTACATGCTTGACTGGCCGTATTTGGATATCATCAATGTCACAGCTACTGCTATTGTTAAGATTTGTTATCACCGTCACTACTTCGTCTACCGTGACTGGGTGCAGAAAAATTGTTTTATCATTCTGAATTCGAACATATTTGCAAGCGTCAGATCCGGCAGCACGTGTTACAGCACGGGTAGCCGAGCTCGTTAAAAAAGTATTGAATACATTAGCCAGTTCAACGCCAGAAACTTCCTTTCCATCAATATTTAATTTTGTTAATGCAGTGCGTGAACTGTCCCGCTGCAGAAGTGCATTTAATCTCGACCATAGTACACCATTTCGAGCATTCTTAACCTCTAGAAGTGACACGTGATAGGCTGTTCGCGCAGACCGCAGTTTTTTAGTCAATTTATTCCTATATTTCTTAAATACAGCAAGGTCCTCTACCTTCCGGCTGCTCAAATATTTTCTACACAGCTTGTCTTTCACTTGTATTTCTCTGCGAAGCTCTGGCGTTACCCATGGCTCGCGGATTCTGCGACTTTTGACACGTGTTACAAGAGGAAAGGAGTCATGATATATTTGTTTAAAGCAATCGATAAACGTATTAAAATCGATTAAAACATTTCCGTCATGAAGTTCAACTATCTTACTCCAATACACTTTCATGAGCGCATCCCTAAAGGATTTCAATGATGATTCCGTAATAGCTTGGTATGTGATTGATGTGGAATTACTTCCTATTGCACTCGCATTTTCAATGCAAGCAAACACAGGAAGATGATCACTAACACAACAAGATAAAACACCAGAAAAAGCATTCAGCTGCATAGAGTTAGTAATAATTAAATCGAGAACTGAATGGCCTTCGCTTGTGACTCTGGTTGGTGTATTGATGAGGTTAACAAAGCCAATAGACATAATAGTCAAATTAAATTCTCTAGCAGATGGGTTGGGATTACCCATGTCAATATTAAAGTCACCACAAGCTATTAAGGTTTTCTTATTGTGATACTGAACAACAAAAGCCAGGAACATGTCATAAAACTGTAAAAATGATGCAATATTACCGTTAGGAGGGCGATAACACACAGAGAACACAGCACTTTGTGTAGAAACTGAAATAATTTCATAATCTGGGGTAATTAAAGTGTATGCTTCAAGTAATTCGCCTTCAACGTCGTCCTGAAGCAATAATGCAACACCACCGCCGCGAACATGTCTGTTTGTATAATATGCCGCATAATTCTTCAACCTGAAAACATCACAGTCACTTGTGCTCCACGTCTCGGTTAACATTATTGCAGAGAATTCAAAAGAAAAACTTGCAAAAAATTCTTCCAGGCAGAATACTTTGTTTTTCACACACCTAGTGTTCAGGTGAATACATTTGTAAGAGGTGGACGGAAAATGTGACACCACTTGATCCACATCACTGGGAAAATAATAGCGAGTATCATCCATCACACTTTTTTTTTCTACAAATTAGAACGAACAATGCGTCAGTTACAGGCTATCAAGATCAGCTTTGATCTTAATAACGATGGCAACTGCACCGCTGGTCTTTCGAACGAGAACTTTTCTGTTCACGTACCAGACAAAAGCATAGCCTTTTTCCTTTGCCTTATTCTTCGCGTCCCTAAGAAGTCCTCTGTGGTAGCGAGTTAGGTTTTCTTGAAGGAAAACGTTTGATTCACTGTCTTTCAGCGCGTTCCTTTTCTGAAACCAAGTGTCCTTTGTCTGCAGCTTGGTAAACCGGATAATAATTCCGGGAATTTTATCTCTCCTGGCTGGCAGGCGGTGAGCTGATGCGACGTCAGCGTCAGTGAGCTGAGGGACTTGAAGCGTATCGGCAATCTGATTCAGATTTGTTAACAGGTTTTCGCCCGCGACAACAGGGACACCATGCACTTCCAGATTAAGCCGCCTACTGCGAAATTCTAGGTCATTTATTTGTTGCTCAAGATCAACCTGTACTGTAGGAGGTTTTCCCATGTTTTGGGCAGCTTCAGACTGAGCTTCCGCAGCATCTGCTTGAGTGTGCCGTTAAATTTCTGCACCCTCCCTTTGCACATTCGATGGTAAGGGGTCGTGCTGAGATGTTTCACCGCCAAGAGATCACTGAGCTCTCTTACGATTTCCGAAGTGAAACAGGAGCCCTGGCCACAAAGGATCTCTTGGAAAACCTATTCGTGAAAACATCTTCACCAAACCTTCTGCCACGGTTGCGAAATCTATCTTTGGGAGAGCCACGGCGTCGGGATACAGCGTGGCAAAATAGACGACAGTGAAAATATATCTATTCGATTTCACCGATGTGGGCAACAGCGGACCGATAATATCAACAGCAACCCGATCAAATGGAGTGTCGATAAGAAGCCGGCGTCCCAAGCTTTCCCTACTTTGCCTTTCGGGCACGTCCTTTGGCAGGTGTCGCACGACCTGACATACTTTTAATCTCCTCCTGCTCGCTTGGCCAGTAGAATTCTTCCGGAACTCGATCTGTAGTCTTCTTAATGTCCTGATATCCCGCCAACGAGCTATCGTGGGCAAGCAAGCCTTAACACCTGCGATCTGCAAGACTTTGGACGTACTACCTATCGAACCTCTCTGCCAGTGGCGCGATGATAGAAGCGGTACAGGAAACCCATTTTGACAGAATACGAGTGCGAAGTGCAGTGATTGCCGTGTGTCACCTTTCCTACTTTTACCCAACATGCCTTCAATGACCTATCCTCTCTTTGCTCTTTTTCTAGCATACCTTTAGTGAACCGCATAGCACCGACGCTTAAAGCAGTATTTTCCCTACTTTGTCCGGAAACTTCCTTTCCAGCCAAAACCACTTTTGGGCCCTCGTCATTTTCACTGGCAACCTCGTCATTGACTACTCCAGAACATAATTTAGTGGCGCTCGCCGATTCCTTCTAATTAATATCAGGATTTGACGGCTCACGGGTCCCTGGTATATTTCCAATTATGACGTCGTACAATGGTGTCTCCATGCGCTTCACCAGGGCCGTGCCAGTGAAACAAGGGGAAGCGATATAGATTTCTGCTTCGGGAACTTCCAGACTACTGCCATAAACAAGGAACACCGTAGAATTCGGAGCCCGTGAGACCTGAGTCAGGAACTAGGGCCCTCCACACAACCACCTTATTGTTAACGTGTCCCGTAAAACACGTACGGGTAGGCCTCCGAGCTCTCCCTCTAGGACAGGCATGCGATGTGCGTCTTCAGGCTTTTTCCGGACATGTCCGACCAACACCTTATACTCAGCTGGCTCGAGCCTACCTCCTATTGTGGACACCGTTTCCGGCGCAACACACACTGGTTGAGCACAACAGGATGACTGCTTCTCGCTTTCATGCTTTCTTGAGAAGGAACTTACTTCATGCCCTGTTTTTGGACAATAAACGCAATAAAGCTGTTTTCGCTTAGAGCGACAGCAGGCAGCCTTATGTCCTGGTCGATTACAAATGAGGCATCTTCCTAACTTCTACTTGATGAAACAACCTTCTCTCTCGTAATGCCCACCTCGCACGGTTCTTTGAAGGAAGACAAGTTTCTTAGCCGCTGGGCCTCTAGAAAGCTGTCTGCTGCCTCAGCCATTTTGACCAGCGTCTTGCACTTTCTTTCCGGAAGGAAAATCGCCAGACGACTATGGCTGTTCCTCATGAGGTGTTCGGCCCCCACAAAGTCAAGTAAATAGCTGTACGTTGTGGCCGTTCCCGACATCACGGCCTATTGGTCAAAACGACTCAGAAAGCGTGATGCGTATTGCTTGCCTGTTTCTTTATCAAGCGACTTTCTGTCACGAAACCTTTCGCGATAAACTTCTGCTGTCAACCGAAAACGTTGGAGCAAGGCAATTTTTCTTATCGTAATCCATCGAATCTACTGGATACAGTCGACCGAACACACGGAGAGCCTCCCCAGTCAAATACGTACTGAATGCTGCAGCCCACTTTTCCTTAAGCCAGCTGTGCCCTTCTGCGATACGCTCAAAACGTTTGGGGTACCCATCCAAGACATCACTTCGATCGTCGAAAGGCGGGATCAACTTGTGTTGGCTAACCGCTGCGCAGGGCCCCTTTGCGGGTTCTCGACTACCCCAACAGCTTCTGGGAGACATAATTGGAGCTGCAATCTATGCTCATCAGCCTCTGCTAGCGACTTTGGATGCTCGCGTTCGGCTTCTGCCTGGGCCTTGGCGTGCTCGCGTTCGGCTGCACGTGCAGCGCGTTCGGCTTCACATGAGGCGCGTTCCTTCTACTGCTCAGCGGCAAACCACGAACGCAGCTCGGCGTCTCTCAACCCCAATTCTTTGCCTAATTCAACCAAATCCTCTAGCATTGCCATTGTTTCTTTTTACGGACCCACGAAAGGAACAAAAATGACCATGGCTTCGTCCTGTGGCGTGGACGCCAAATTGTCGCGAATTGGTAACGTGTCCCCGACTGCTGAAGGGGACCGCTGTCGCGTGCAGGTTCGAGCAAGACAACGAACAGATCAAGCATACAAAACGAATGCGTCTTTATAAATTGGAGGAGAAGAGCCAATAAGAAACGAAAACACAAAGAAAAACACACACTAACACGCTAACAACACTACAGATTAAAGGAAAGAGTTTACAAGATATGGAGAGTCCAAGGTGAAGCGGGAATGCCTTGCTGGCAGCAAGGACGAGGGTTGATGAACTGCGATGCGTCGCTGGCGTTGCGTCGAAGGAAGCGGCGGAAGGAAGCCAGGTGGTAAGCAATGGAGAGGAACACAGCAAAACATCGATGGACTCCAGTCAGCCGCCCCAAGAACTTGGCAGCAGCAGCAGGAAAATCGTAGCCAAAACCCATCGACGGCGTCCCGAAACGCCGTAGGCTTATGCAGGCTATCCAAGGAAGCCTCTCGGCAGCATGGACCCACAATCCATCGGCTTCCACCTAAAACCTTGAAAAGGATGCAGGAGGCTTCCGTTGGTGATGCAAGGCAGGTCCTCGGCAGCATGGACCCAACGTCCGACGGCTGCCACCTCCACGCTCGAATGACCCCATCTCCGCTGCGCTGTCTTCCTTCACACCTCGGTTTTCCTACACGTCAGCACTCTGCTCCTCGTGTTCGCCGCGCTCTTCTTTGACGTCGCCTTGCACACTCCATTCGCACGTGCACACGCGGAACGCTGGGCTGGAGCGCGCGATGCACCAGTGTCGACGCACCGCGTTCAAGAATCCCCCTTCGATTTCATGTGCACATCACGTTATCCCAGTGCACTCCTTTCATTTAACACTTTAAAGGTTAAAGGGGAAAATCCTGGTAGAAAGCAACACATGCAGTCTGTGTCCTGCGGCGGAGCCCGGTCTCTTTCATATTAATTTTTTTTGGCGTCATAGGTTGCGTGCTACTTCTTCAGGCAAGCAAGCATTTTTCACAACTTCGTTCGAGGAACTGGGGGCAGCGCCGTTTCCACGAAACTTGCGCACATGCAGTGCCCACAGCCAGATGTGATCCTTCCGAAAATTTTCTCTGCAGTCCTCGAACACGCATATCTAGTACAGAAGTAGCAATGCGCTAGCCTAACATAAAGTTCTCTCTATCAATGCACTTTCTGCGCAGAAGGCTCAAAAAAGTTGACAAGTTTGCGCTATGTCGCATGATGCTCTAGGTTTAGCAATAGCTGAGGTGCACGAGTGCACCTAGTGTCTAGAATTTTTCACTACTTCGAGTCACATGTTTTGTACACAGCTCGGACATGCAGCATACTCTCGGCTCTGACGCTGACGCCCTGGAGCACGACGCTCCGTGGGAACTTCGTGTGTCCCAGAGAATTAAAGTTAGACGTCGTGCGGCCCTCCTGCACCCATTCACCTACCCGCCGCTTAATGGTGCACGTAAATACAACACAAACGTGATCTCAGTAAACGTTGCAGAACCTCGCTTTCCCCGCCGAACATCCATCGTGCTTTCTCTCCCCCTCTGACTACTACAGCGTAGGGGAGAGAGCGTGCCGGAGCAACAAATTCTCCTTTCCTCTCAGCTTCCACCTTTCGCCTCACCGCTGAACAGAGCCACGGGCAGTAGGCGGCAGAAGGTGTCCCAAAAACCCCAATCGCTTTGAAAAATGAAGGCGTTCGCTTCACTCACATTTGGCACACTGGATTCTTTGTAACCGTCAAGCTAAAATGGAAATTTAAAATTGATGCTTGTATGTTTGTATGTGTAACGCATTGTCAACAAAAAAAGAAGCCCTGAGCGGGGCCGCATGGACATAAAGCCACTGTGCATCTATTTTTGAGAGTGCAGTACTGCGCACAGCCAATTTAAGCTAAAAAATACGCCACCAGATAGTGATATGTGGAAGATAAAAGGGACTTTTGGGCAATGTTTCCAGCCTTTCTGTGCTCGCCGCAGCAGAAAACTTAAGACATTTAAAATAAATTATGGTTGTAATTACAACGGTGGAAAAAAAAACGTCCAGACATTTGGTTTCACTCGAGTTCATGACGTAAGGTCGATGCGGAAGAAGTTTCATGACGCATGATAAGAATATCTTCAGTTAAGATGAAGCACGAATCACGTCTGTTATCAACACCCGTGAAACACAGAAACGTTAAGTGCGTCACCTGTGGTTTATATGCACTGTTATGTTTCACTGCATCTGCCACAGCTTTGGTGCGCACATCTTTTTTTTTTCTGTCCAGGTTTTCATCGCTATTACCGGAGCTTCCGGAGGAGCAGTCACTCTGTCGCAACTAAAGCAGTCTCCTCTTGACGACCCTGAACCTCATGTGAATGTGGGCCCAGACTCGGTGTTGGCAATAATGTACTCAAGTGGCACCACGGGACTGCCTAAAGGCGTGCAGCTCACGCACCGCAGTGTTATCGCACAAGTGGTAATGTATGGGTAAGCATAGCAGCACTGAACATGCACCTTTACAAGGCGGAGACCCAGTTTTAGGAAATTCACCGCCACTGGTTGTGACCTTTTATGAAGGAGCTCACTGCACGACTGTCATACAGTTAGAGAAAAGGTGGTTCCACATTTTTTAAAGATGGCCTCGAGAGGATGCCACGGACCCGCGGGTTCCGTCCCGGTTCCAACCTCACGCCTCTAGGTTTTGTACGGCGCACGAGACGGTGAAAAGACTCCGCAAAACGGCCACAGTGTTGGTCCTCGTGTACACCCTTTGCCAAAGTTTAGAGCAGTGGTGTTTGTTTATGGGAGACAATGTGTGGTTATTTTTGCATCCCTCGAGTTCCAAATCTCTTGCACGTGAGAGCAACCGTGGTCCTCCCATCTCTGATGGTTAGGACTTTCATGGATGACAAAAGAGCCTCAAAACGGCTTGGAAGCTAATTTTCTCGACCTGTAAACTTCTGAAAACCGTATAAATAAAGTTAAAGAGTAATAATATATACGTTCAGGCCATATTTTGCTTTTTTTCTATTATAATAATACCGCTCTGAAGCATCTGCGTCATTCCTGATCGCAGCATGTAGGCACGGTCTCCCTGTACTCTAACTCCCTACAAATTGGCATACTTAACGGAAGCCAACAGTCACCGAAACCAAGGAGCAAAGCGGATTTTTATTTTTTTTTCATTGGAATGGTATTGGAAGCCACAAATGGAACCAGCAAATCGAGTTCTGAATTCGGACCGGTTAGAGCGATCATTAATATACCAGAGCTTTCGCTACCGTACACTGTGTTATCATGGTTCGAAAGGTCACCGGACAGTGCCAGTTGCAAGCAGCTCATTCGTGTCTACAGGTCTGATAATTCGGGCTTTGATTTCTTGACCCAAACTGTGCGCTTTGTGACGCCTCAAACGTTTACTGAGACTTTGCATAGAGAAGCATTGGTTTCAAAGTTATGCGTTTTAATTGAAGTTTAGCTGAGCCTCAACCATTCCGACAGAAGTAACAGCTGTATAGCCTGGTCAAACCAGCACTCTGGAATAAATCTTCCACCGGGCGAATAGATCGAGTTCAGGAGTTCAGGCTGGGTGACGCCGGCCAAAGGAATGACTACGTTGCACGAAAGCTTGATCATACACTGAATGAAAAGCATAATGACAAGAGAAAGCTCTAAGTAACAACTATATATAGCTCTATGTTTTGCGTAAAAATAAATAGTCGTTATTTTTTCGTTCCTCCTGAATGTGCCTTTTCTTTTGTTATTCCGAAGTATTCTTAATATTCCGATGTTTTATATATTAGCAGTTATGTCTAGTTATTTCCTTGCTAGTGGAGTACAGCCAAGCTAGCTGTTAACAAACTGTGTTGCAGATATTCTCTTGTTGCCAGCCTCTTCTGCTTTAAAAGATTTCCTAATATGAAATATGCTAAAACCGCTATAAGTCTGAATTATATCAGCTTGGCCATGTCATCTTCTCACCTGTCCAATTAGCCAAACTGGTACCGTGATATTCACGGCACGACTGCAGAACCATACTCGAGATAATAACTAGGACAAGTTCTCAGCTTCAGACCTCTGAGAGCGCTGTCTAGCTCGCCATTTTATTCGCACGGCAGCGTTTTGGTCTGGCTTGTGCGCGTTGATAGCCGTTCTCTTTTTTTCTTGACAGGCGGGCTTCTCGTGATTGGCTTATTTCCCTGAAATTATATCTAGCAAGTCGTCAGGTTTGTTCCGCGAACTCGTGAAAATAAATAAAGGAAAAATAATCTAGTGCGAAAGGCAGAGTTTCTTTTTCTCCCGAGGCCATTGATATTGCAATTGACAGACGTTGTGACAAATAGTTGCATATTCAAGAACTAACATTAAAGAGCTTATAGATGTGAACACATAACTCAAACGAAGTATGGTAATAAGCTTCTGCAACGCTTGCTTTCAGGCTTCTTGGCCCATCAGTGTTTGACAAAGACGACATAGCCATTTGCACAGGACCAGTGATGCACATCGCCGGCTTCTGGCTCGCCTTCAGCATTCTCGCCCATGGCTGCAAGCTCGTATTGCTGGATACGTTGGACATCGGCTTGATTTTGGTGGCCATCGAAAGGCACAGGGTAAATAAATATTGTTTGTTTGTTTATTGGGGTTTAACGCCCCAAAGCAACTCAGGCTCTGAGGAACGCCGTAGTGAAGGGCTCCGGAAATTTCGACCACCTGGGGTTCTTTAACGTGCACTGACAACGCACAGTACACGGACCTCTAGAATTTCGCCTTCATCTAAATTCGGCCGCCGCAGCCGGGATCGAACCCGCGTCTTTCGGGTCAGCAGCCTAGCGCCGTAACCACTGAGCCACCGTGGCGGGGAAAATAAATATTGTGTCATCTAATTAATGACTGCAAATTCATTTGGAAATCCATAACGCCAACGTGATTTTAGCCCCATTCTCTTCTCTCTTTTTACGAATATCACGATATATAAACGAAGTGGGATTGGGGGAAAAAAATGGCCTGGCTTAGCTTATGGTTAAGCCTAGGATGCGAAGCATACCGCCGGTGGAGGCTGCGCGTCCGCAAGCGAGCGCACGAGTTGAGCCCCAGCTTTCACAGCTGTTGTGACGTCATATCACGTGGTGCGCCGATGTAGGTCAAGTGGTAGCTACGCGGCCGCGCGCGGCGCAGCAAGGAACAGCTCGGTTGTGCGGCTATTATGCTTCGCATAAAAAACTCAGACAGGTTTACAGAGCAATCCCAGTCACAACTTATGAGTCTATAATGCGCAGGGGGTCTCTACAAACTAACAAAAGTCAGTAAAGAAATACGTGCACATTCAACATCAAACATTAAAGTCTTGCAAAGGAACTTTCTGAAGGAAGCCAACAATCCCTGTAACCAACGGAAGTATAAGGAAGTGTGCTTTCATTACTGTTATTTATTTGTGGCGTTCAGAAATGAAAAATTAGCTGTGCGATCATTCTATCCGAAAGATACCAATTAGAAAGTAAAAGAAAGGAGAGCGACATGCCGCCGGTGGAATGCCAGGAACTCCGTATGTCGCGTACGATGCTCTATGAACTGACGATCGACGCCTGTCCATCGTTCTACTTTCGAATGTGTTTGTGTTCCGTACTGCCTGACGTTGAGACGTGCTCACCAGCGCCACTCTAGACCATAGTGAAGGATGTGGAAAGTCTTTGAATACCGCCAGTGCTACGTGCAAGTTTATCTAATCGTGAAGACGGCAGCTGTGGGAGAACCATCTTACGGTGCCTAAGACATTGTTAAGCTATTCGCATACACAACAATTGTGGGCAAAAGCATTTAGCGGGAAACCTGGACGAACACAGTTTTTTCATATATCGTAAGATTTAACTACAACAGTTAATATATCCGCAGATCACCCGACGGTAATCTTGAGTTTTTTTTTCTATTAAAGTTTTTGCTATCGTCAAAAGCGTTCGTCATTGGTTTTCTACGGCAGTCATAACTGTTTGATGCGATCGATGAAAACACTTGAAGAGAATGATTCTGCTAGATATCTAAAGAATGGGACATTACCCTCAATATTTCCATAACACTATCTTGCCATTTTCCATTTTTCAAAATTTTAGTCTGAGAGTGCTGTAGATCAGCAGACATGGCTTTAAATGAGTGGCTTGTTTCGATAGACCTATGATACATATAAAAAAAAACTAATAATTATCTAAACTTAGAAAAGCACAGAGTAGTGCTTTTTTTTAGAAATTATTATTTATTATTATGTGCTCCACCAAAGGACTTCCTCACAAAAATGGCAAATAAACGAAACCTACCAAGTTGCGTCAGCGGCGACCTAGCGCATGAGACTGGTGCCAGTAAGCCGCACTTGTTTCTTAGCTTTGGGTCTGTAGCAGGCTGACGCACGCTAAACGTGGCCAAATCAAATTTTTTTCCCCTACCTCGAGAATGCCTTGAAACACAGCATGGAATGAGTAAGGCATTTTAAAAGTAGCGTTATTTAGGGTGTCTGCGGCAGCCTACAGCTTTCTAGGCTTGTGATGCGTGCATGCATTTGCCTTAATTCCACGGGTAATCAAATAATTTGAATTGATGGACGTGTTCGTTTAGATATAAAAAAATTCTTGTGGCTTGTTGCTGGCGAACGCGCATAATTAGTGATTCCTGGGTAGTCTCTTCAGATTTGCCTCTTCATTGCGCATTTTGTTCAGAACGGTAGGCAGACTTCAGCGCAAACAAGTGTGATGTATATGCGCAGGCTATTTTTCGGCTCTCTGTTGGAGTGGTCAGCGCCTAGTGATATATGCAGCATATACATTGTGTCATTTCGTTAACCGAACCCTGTAAGCGCGCCGATTTGAAGCACATGGCACCGTGCACTATTTGTGCACTGCAGGCGCCACTCCACGCGAGAAACTAAGCTTGCAGTTGCCTCGTCACATTCACAGAACCCCAAAAGTTTTGTTTCCAGTAACGCAGCCTGCTCGCCGCACAAACTTGAGATCGCCTAAAGAGAATCAGAAAATGGGGATTCTAGCACTATATCAACCGCCACGTTGTGAAGTAACGTCATCTTTTTCTCTGTTCACAGCCTACAGTGCTCACGCTGTACCCTGCGTTTTTCACAAAATTTGAGGAACATCCACTACTGAACCATGTGGACACAACCAGCGTCAAAAAGCTTATGACAGGTGGAAGCTCCGTGAGCTCAACTGCACTGCAGAAAATCATAATGAAGCTCGGCTTGAAGGGCGTCACGCAAGGTATGTTAACTCATCCTTGTCATTGTCAATTTATTATTTAGCCAAGAAATTTTTGATTTTGTAAATTTTTTCTGTGTTATGAAACATAGCCCCATAACATGTTACCAAGGCAGGAATGGAATGCGCGCTCGGCACGACCCGTCCACAACCTCCTTCTTTTGCTCGTGTATCTTAGCGCAGTGCCCCCAGTTACCGTCAAGTGCACCCGGGGCGCCTTGTTTTACGCTCTGGGCCTATGAAAACGCTGCTCCGTCAGCTTCCGACCTGCAATGAATGGTGCCGCATGTAGCGCTCTGTGAAAGCTATCATCACAGAAAAACGGCTTTGGCTTGCAAAGTGCTGAAAGACAGCTGCTTGTGCACAGGCGCAAGAGGGATCTCTGCGCGACGGAGCCACAGTTCGCTTCGTAATAGTTATTATTGTTACGCCCAGTGGTTTATTAAGACCGGGACGGAGGATCGAAAAACAGCTGGGTCCGCTTGCCGAGCACGAGACGCCACCAACTTCGTTCTCCTCATCTTCGGCTTATCCAGCAACGTCGACCACGCAGAATGGGTATTGCCCTTTCATGGGCGTCACACTTCCCCCTACGCAGCCGAAGCGCGCTGGGCGAGTTAAAAAGCGCCGCGCGAATGGTAGGGCTTCAGCCGGGCAACGTGAGTGACTTCGGTTCGCGCTGAACGACGGCCGCTTGCCGTGAGACGAGCTATGCGGTAATTGAGCTCGCTAATTTGGTCAATAATGACGTAGGGTCCATCGTAGTGGCACAGCAGCTTCTGAGACAACCCTCGCTTTCTGATAGTCCGCCACAACAAGACTAAATCACCGGCGCTGTAAGTAACTCGACGGCGGTGGGCATCGTAGCGCGCTTTTGACCGATCTTGGGAGGCGAGAACACGAAGGAGAGCAAGGCGCCGGGCTTCTTCGGCGAGACAGAAAGTCTCAGCGATAGAGGGATCTTCATCAAGCTCGTCAGAAAATGGTAGTATGGTGTCCAGGGTGTAGCGTGGGGGGCGAGCATAGAGTAAAAAGAAGGGGCTGTAGCCAGTAGTCTCATGGCGTGCGGTATTGAACGCATACGTAATGAACGGCAGGACGCTATCCCAGTTCTTGTGCCTTGAATCAACATACATTGACAGCATGTTAGTGAGCGTGCGGTTCGTCCGCTCAGTGAGCCCATTCGTCTGGGGGTGGTAAGGCGAGGAATGGCGAAAATGCGATGCGCAGGAACGGAGAAGCTGCTCCACGACGTCAGCGGTGAACTGCCGACCACGGTCACTGATGATAACTTTTGGAGGTCCATGACGGAGAACTATGAATCGGAGCAGAAAAGAGGACACATGATACGCTGTAGCCGAGGGTAGAGCTGCCGTTTCACAATACCGGGTAAGGTAATCGACGCAAACCACTATCCAGCGGTTCCCATGATAGGACTTTGGAAACGGGCCCAGCAGGTCTATGCCCACTTGCTCAAACGGTGCTGCAGACGGTGTCACAGGGTGAAGCTGACCAGATGCAAGGCTAGTAGGTCGCTTGTATCGTTGACACTGAGTGCAGCTGGCGACGTACCGCTCAGTCGTGGCCCGCATTTTCGGCCAATAGAAGCGTGCCTGGGTACGGTGCAGCGTCCGTGCCGAACCAAGATGTCCAGAGGTAGGGTCATCGTGCATGGCTTGCAAGACAGAGGAGTACAGGCTCTTCGGAACTACCAGCAGAAAGCGCTGGCCCGTAGAAGAATAGTTTTTCTTCCACAAAAGGCCATCTCGCACACAAAAGCAGCTGACGTTGGAACGGTCTTCAGCCTCCGTAAGGAGAGACTGTAGGGTTAAGTCTTTCTGCTGTTCCGCTTTGAACGTTGCGACATCAGGAAAAACAGGTGTCAATGACGCGACGCAGTGGTCCAAAGTGTCGATGTTAGACTCCGACTCAGGAAGGGGCAGCCTCGAAAGACAGTCCGCGTCAGCGTGACGGCGACCACTCTTGTAGACGACTGTATAGTCGAACTCTTGTAGCCGGAGAGCCCAGCGTGCAAGGCGTCCGCACGGGTCACGAAGGTTAACGAGCCAGCAGAGGGCATGATGGTCGGTGACGATGGTGAACAGGCGTCCGTACAGATAGGAACGGAAACGCTGCGTGGCGAAGACGACGGCTAAGCATTCTTGCTCGGTGACTGTATAATTGCGCTCCGGCTTGCTGAGCGAGCGACTCGCATACGCAACAACGTGCTCTTTGTTGTTTCATCGCTGGACGAGAACAGCGCCGAGGCCAACACCGCTGGCGTCGGTGTGAATCTCTGTGGGAGCGGAGGGATCGAAGTGGCGAAGTACAGGGTGAGATGTCAAAAGGAATTTTAGTTGGCGAAAGGCGGAGTCGCACTAAGGTGTCCACTCGTAAGCCACATTTTTCTGAAGGAGACCTGTCAGAGGGTAAGCTACATCCGCAAAGCGATGAATAAAACGGCGAAAGTAAGAGCATAAGCCCAAGAAACTCCGCAGCTCTTTAACAGACTGTGGTGGCTTGAACGACTCGACAGCTGCAGTCTTGGCTGGATCAGGCCTGACGCCGTCTTTATCAACGAGGTGTCCTAGAAATAACGCTTGACGCGCACCAAAGTGGCACTTTTTAGAGTTAAGAACAAGGCCAGCTTGGCGCATACAGTTGAGGACGAGAGCTAAACGGTCGTTGTGCTCACTGAACGTCTTTCCGAAAATGACAACGTCGTCGAGGTAGCACATGCAGATTTCCCATTTCACACCGCGGAGTATAGTGTCCATAAATCTCTCGAAGGTGGCGGGCGCATTGCAAAGGCCAAATGGCATCACATTAAACTCATAAAGGCCACCAGGCGTAATAAAAGCTGTTTTTTTCTTTGTCCGCGGGATGCATGGGTATTTGCCAATACCCCGACCGAAGATCAATCGAAGAGAAGTAGGACGCTGAAAAAAGACAGTCGATGGCATCGTCGATTCGAGGTAGGGGGTATACATCTTTTCTCGTGACGGCATTCAGACGACGGTAATCCACGCAAAAACGCCATGATCCATCCTTGTTCCGAACAAGAATTACTGGAGCAGCCCAGGGACTTGAGGACTCTTGTATAACGCCTTTAGTTAGCATCTCCTGCACTTGGTCATTGGTAACCTTGCGTTCAGACGGTGACACTCGGTAGGGCTTTTGGCGGATCGGATGTGAGGTACCAGTGTCAACCCTGTGCAGGGTTCGAGACGAGGGGATGGAAGATGGGCCGCCGGGCTGCGAAAAGTCAAACACAGTGGAGTATCGCTTGAGGATGGTCAACAGTGCACGGCGCTCATGCGTGGAAAGCGAGTTGTCGATCATTCGGAGCAACTGCGACTCGTCGTAAAACTCTGGTGCTGCTGTGCCCAAGGCGTCGTCGGTAACCAAGGCAACGGATACCGGCATGTATTGGCTGCATGAGGCAAGCTTCAGGCCTTCAGGCAGAACTACAGATTCCGTCGAACTGTTCACTGTCCACAGTTCAGTTCTTCCGTTGATTACGGAAACCGTGGAATGAGGAACCAAGATGTTCTTCTTCATGCAATTCAAGTGGTTCGGTTCCACAGCCGCATCAAACACGTCGAGAGCGGTATCGGAGCAGGAAACCGGTACGCACACAGCCGAAGAAGGAGGCACGACAGTATCTCGGGCAACAGAAAACACTCTCTCTCCACTGCACGAGCCTTCTAGAAGATCAGTGGTGGAACATTTGCCGACGTTGAGCTCACCTGTGTGACAGTAGACGTTAGCGCCACACATCTGCAAAAAGTCGACGCCAAGAATAACGTCGTGCGTCGACCGGGGTAGCACCACCATTTCCGTGCTGAAGACTTCACCACCCAAAGAAACCTTTACACTACACACTCCAACTGCTGGCAACGGTTCACCACTCACGCCACAAAACTGGACATTTTTGTCCCATCGAAACAAAACTTTTCTTCCGAGGAGGCACTTAAACGCAGCACTCATAACCGAAACAGTAGCACCGGTATCCACTAAAGCCATCACAGGTACATCATCCACTAGCACATGTACTTTGTTCTGTAACATAACGACAGGCAGGGGTATCACTTCCGGCGGCAGACTTCCAGCGACCTCACCCCCATCGGTCGCGCCGACTAGTTTTCCGGCGGAGGCGAGGAGGAGCGGCGTCGGGGTGATGGAGATCGACGTGTTCGGAAAGCTGGAGGCGGCGTCACACTTCTATCAGATGCCGGCGAATGATTCCGCACTTGTGCAGGCCATGAACTGCCGGAATCAGGCGGGCAGGACGGGTATCGAGAAGGACCGGGTTGGTAGTCCGGACGCCGAGAATAGGTCGAGGAGCCATAACGGGACGGTTGTCGGCGGGGACAAAATCGGGAGATGTGTCCGTGTTGACCACAGCGGTAACACACCAGAGAGGGACCGGGAGCAGGCTGCGCCGGCAAGTAGTCACCATACGAAGGACTGGGCCGAAAGTTCTCGTCGTATGTGGTCGGCACATGCCGGTAAAAGCCGGACCGGTGCTCCGGGGGCAATCGCGGTGTGTTGTTCGGCCGCAGCCCTCGGGGTACCCGGTGATCCTGAAAGTCCGCTGTGTTAACGTCCGTTGGCGGAGTAGGACGTGTGAGATGCACAGGAGGTGGCTCTGATGAATTTCGAGTGAGTTCTAGTGACCTGGTTAACTCTTCGCGAACGATCTGGCGGATTGTGGAAGCCAGATCGCATGATGGTGTGTCTACAGCTGCCACCGTCGTCACCCCGGCCAAACGTCCAAATTTCGGTGTGATGCGACGCATTTTCAACGTCTCGAACGTCCGGCAGTGCTTGATGACGTCAGACACGGACTCGAGACTTTCTTTTCCGATCAAAAAATTGTAGACGTCTTCGGCGAATCCTTTGAGCAAATGGCCAACTTTGTCTTCCTCTGTCATAGCAGGAGAGACGACCTTGCATAGCTTCACGATTTCCTCAATATACTTTGTGCATGTTTCACCGGGGAGCTGAGCCCTTTGCGCAAGTGTTTGTTCAGCCCGCTTCTTCTTCGCGACTGAATCACCGAAGCACTTCTTCAGCTCCTCTACAAAGCGGTCCCAATGCGTGAGGGAATCCTCGTGGTTGTCAAACCACGTTAGGGCCGTGTCGGTTAGTGAAAACACGACGTTCGCAAGCCGGGCGGAGGAGTTCCACTTGTTGTAGCGACTCACCCGTAGGTAGTGTGTGAGCCATTCATCGACGTCGTCGCTAGAGGAACCCGCGAATGACCGTGGCTCCCGGTAATGCTGCCACGAACTGCTGAGCACAGACCTCGAACTGTCGCCGTCCAGGGACATCATTGGCACAGAAGGCGGCAGACCAACAATGCGACGACTGCGGCGAATGTGAATCTGGGGATCCGTCTTCGGAGAAACCTCAATACCCAGCACCTCCACCAAGATGTTACGCCCAGTGGTTTATTAAGACTGGGACGGAGGATCGAAAAACAGCTGGGTCCGCTTGCCGAGCACGAGACGCCACCAACTTCGTTCTCCTCATCTTCGGCTTATCCAGCAACGCCGACCACGCAGAATGGGTATTGCCCTTACATGGGCGTCACATTATAAACGAAACAAACGATCACCCTTTTAGCTCTGCGCGTTGCTCTTGCTGCAGAATCTCTGTAGTATTTCGCGGGTGGGAGTGCTCAACATTTTTTTGGCATGGGATGCAGCGGAGGCAGGCTCGTGACACGTCTCTTTAGTGACCAGCAGGTTAGAACATCGCGCGGCCATTCAAAGAGATAGTGCTGTTCATTGCGACGCCTTCAAGAGCGCTTTTTTTCACGCACTCGTATAGGAACGGTGGTGTTGAGTAGAGGACTCTAGCAAATATTCCGGATTTAGGGCAGGGAGGCAGAGAGAAGGGTCTATTGCAGAAGGTTGACTCAAGACCTAGATTTAAAGGAACCGTGACTGCGACCACGATAGCCAAACGTATGTCTTGCACATTATGCCTGCGGACATTGGCTGCGGGGACGCGTTTCTCATGCCTACAGAATGATTACGGTGCGCTGTTTCTTTGTGTGGCAAAAAATAAACACTCATCTAGGGAACGCAATCTATGAGGAGCCATCTTGTAGAAAAGGCACTGCTAGCATATCCACCTCAGGAGTCAGAAACACAGGTAACAAAGCTAACACATCATCGCAGTGAGACCCACCGTTGTTCTCACGTGATTGACTTCAGCTATAATTCATCCCTAAAAAAAGGCTCAAGCAACAGCAACGTGGCCCGCATATGCCCATTACACACGTGCTCTCCTGCGAGCGTCTGATAAAGTGAGGTCCGCTTGGCACTTGTGCTAAGGTCAGTTACTTAATTCTCTAAATATGATTGCCCAGCTGTGAGCATCAAGTTTGTTAAACTTAACTTAGTTTACAACTGAACTCAGAGTTCAACGCAGTTTGCGGTAAAGTAAATACGCTTGATGGACGGCTGGTCAATTGTTCAGAAACGCTGAAAGTACCAATACATTCTAGCACATTGTCGCGCTTCACATAGATACAGCATCTATGCACATGTGCTCCCTGAAACTACCCAAGGGTGCATTAAGATGATCATGGACTTCGTGGAACACTTCCCAAGAAAAAAAACGTAGGCCTTTAGTGAGAGTACTTTCAGAAGCTTTCTGTCTTTAGGGGTGAGGGGGGGGGGGGGTTGAAACAGTGGAACAGTTCGGGAACTTGCCTGGTTACTTTTGCAGTCGAATCACCTTTTTGCACTCGTTAGCATTATTGCAGTACGAATAATCAATGAGTCTGTTCCTGAGTCTCAGGCTATGAGAGACGCCGTAGTGAAGGGCTCTGGAAATTTCAACCCAAGGTGGTCGAAATTTCCGGAGCACTTCACTACGGCGTCTCTCATAACCTGTGTTGCTTTGGGACGTTAAAACCCAATAAACCTAAACCTAAACCATCATCCGTGTTCTGCGTTGTCTTTTCCGTGGTTTTAAAAATTGTTATTGTATTGAAATGCAAGGTTAGCAACGGAATGTAACAGCTCTGAAAATCATATTGTAGGACAATGAGGTCAGCTCGCAAGCGAGTTGTTGCTTTGTATGCTTTTTGAATTGAATGAATATAAAAAAAAATTGTCGCCAAGACCGGTGTAATAATTACGTGCTTTGGTATTTTTTTCTCGTAATTCAGTGTATGGTATGACAGAGCTGGGCGCTTGCGTTGCATATTCGACGCCAGAAATGAATGACGTCAAGAGTGTTGGAAAGCCGGGGCCTTTTGTGGAAATGAAAGTGAGTGTGTTTTTTTTGTGGACAAATAAAACATCAAGAATAGACTTCACTCATTCCTTTCCTCCCTAAAGCCGCATGTACTATACGAAATGACGACTGATAATTGAGATATCTAGAAAATAGCAAATTTTATTGCTTGAAATTTTGTGCAGTACGGTCTTTGCTTTTGAAACTAACGGACGTAATGCGAGAAACACCGGAGCGAAGAGACAAGCATGGATGTGCTGTGGTTACTAGGCGCGGAAGCTTTCCCATGTACGCAAGACATGCAAGATTGAAGGGCCCGTGCTGTTTGTGGAATAGTTGGAAACGGGTATAACAAAACTCTTACCTGAGGAGAGGAAAGAAGATACTAGTCTGGATCAGCCTAAGCGATCCGTCTTCTCTGGGGAGGGTTCTTCAACCTAACCTAGAAGCACTTAGTGGAAAATACATTTGCCGCTGGTTTCGCGCTTGTGCTCTTCGATAAGTTCTCTGTATACCGGAGCGCAGGAAAAAAATGGCTGAGGCTTAACTTGGTTAAGCCTGGAGAATGCGAAGCATTATCGTGTCGCGTAATTTGGAGGCGCACAACCACAGCGACGGCGCGAGGTGGGCCCCCCTTTCTCCACTGTCGTGACGTCCTCGTGTCACGTGGTGTGACGTCATGTATCACGTGATTTGGAGGCGCACAACCACAGCGACGGCGCGAGGTGGGCCCCCATTTCTCCACTCTCGTGACGTCATCGTGTCACGTGGTGTGACGTCATGTATCACGCGATTTGGAGGCGCATAACCACGGTGAAGGGCTGAAGTGGTAGCTAAAGTAGTATGCTTCGCATAAAAATGTCCCCGGAAAATATGCCCCCGGAAATAAAGTCTCCTGGGGAAGTGCTTTTTAGGAAAAAAAGAGTCCCCACGCGAATAATAGACATTAATATGCGCATTGCGGTCGTCCTTGAAGAGGTACTCATTTGTCGATCCAAACATTCACTTCCTTTCATATACCCCTCCGCGGTGGCTCAGAGGTTATGCCGCTGGGCTGCTGATCCGAAATACGCGCATTCGATCCCGGCCGCGGTGGTCGAATTTCGATGAAGCCAAAATTCTAGAGGCCCGTGTATCGTGCAATGTCAGTAGAGTTAAAGAAACCCAGGTGGCGAAGTTTCCGGAGCCGTTCACTATGGCGCACCTCATAGCCTGAGACGTTTCGGGAGGTTAAACCCCCCACGAACTACAAACCACTTGGTTCCATATACTAGCATCGGAAATATGTTGTCCCACTATTATAAACAAATTTGTTTTTCAACAATATACCCGTAGCTGCGAAAGAAAGCTTAATATTTTATAAATTGTGTAGAGATTGTGCCGAGGAGCTATGGGGATGAGATTTAATGCATTGCTTGAGCTATGTCTTCGTTTTCGTATTTTTATTTTTACTTTCCTCATTCCTTACAAAAACTGTAACACATTCGGCAGGGAAACATTCCTTGGTACGAACGCTGTTGCCTGTACAATAATCTTCGATAGAAAGATTTCCAGAGTCCCTCATTTTGCAAGCCATGAGAAAAAAAAGTAAAAATTGCAAAATCTTATTTATTGCTTTTCCAGGGAAGAAGCATTTTTTCATTTGAGTAATAAACTTCAGTGGGGCGAAAACTACCGCAAATACTGCAATTTCTCAGCTAAAAAGCTGATTGAGTTATTTTTATTTTCAAAGGAATTGCCTGAAACCGTGAAGGCAAGACTATGTCAGCGTTCGCCTTTTCACCGCAGGTGTCATTGCGCAATAAAATGTGCGCGATATTCACAACCAGAAGGCGATCGCCTCCAAGAGCAGTATTTTAAAATATGTGCTTCTGATTCATAACTTTCGATTTTTCAACGCTTCAGTTACAGCAGTAGAAAAAAACGAACAAAAGCTACAGCCAGGAGAAACCGTGCAATTTATTCTTCAAGAACATCTAAAACTTTCCAAAATAAACTTTTCAAATCTAGCGGCTTAACAAAGTACATTTGTATGGAGCTCAATACTGAATAAGAACGACACTGATGTTTATTTTCTTGTCCTCAAGTTTATCGGGGAGTAATGTTTCACCTTTATTTCTACACCACGTGGATTTATAGCCCATTCTTGAGCTTTATGCACAATTCTGTGGATTGCGAACTGAAAACGTTTTCTCCGAGTGTCCTCTGGCTAGGACTAAATTATGCGTTTCAGGCGAATCAAGCATCCTTCACTACCAAACAGGGCCGTTTTTATGCACCAGCTAGCGAACGTAGCAAGACATATTTTAGGAGGTAATGAGCTTGTTAGCAGGTTTTCCCCTGATTGCTTGCGTCATGCGCATCTTCAGAACAGAGAGGAACTCCGCAATCCATACGGAGTTTACTTCATAAATTCTGGCGTATTTTTATTAGATTTATCAACTGTTTGTAAGTTAACAAACAGTTTGTAAAAAAATTGAATCGCGTTGTAAAAATTAACCATTGATGTTTTCCGTTCGTAAATTCACGCATTCCCTTTCCTGAGGCCTGGATATATTAATTACACCAAATAACATTTAAAAACAATGACATCAGAGCAAGAAAAGGAAAAACGAACCGTGGGTAGACAACGGCGAGCACTGAACTTTCAACAACTTTTATTCACAAAAATATACATGATGTCCGAACCAGGCATTAGCTTCTGCTAATGTGCAAACATGCGAGCTCATTAGCTAACCAACACGCCCAATTGGCAGCATTAATCAAATGGCGCGTATTTTGAATTGAAACTATAAATGGTGCCTGAAAGGGTCAAGCGCACTTCTTAATTTACAACTCAAACCCTACATTACGGACAAAGCCTTGGTATATCGTACATTAGGTGCCCACGTCTCAGATTCCCTATTGAGTTCAGCAAATTAAACGTGCAAAAAGATATGATCGACGATTATTATTTTTTATTTGCAGCAGTCCTCTTGGCGCTGAATCAACTGGCTAAATATTGAAGAACAATTCGAAAGCAGAAGTGCCTATGGCTATTTTCTACCCGCATGACAGCCTGGACAGAAATTGTCCGCTCTCTTGACACGCGTGCAAGCAGTGCACAGGTTCTGCTGTCATGCTGTGTTCTCTTTCCGGCTGCATCAACATTTATTCTCGATTGCTTTTAACGGTAGGACATGCCCGAAGGCAAGGAAATTAACCATTATTAGAACGTTCTTTCCCTTAAGCAATGCTGACGTTGCTATTGAAGTGGCTTCAATTGCATGGGTCACCTTGAGGCGTGAAAATGACCGCTTGCGTTGTATCCTTTGTCTCTAGGGCACTTTACAAAAACCTAAGCAGCCTTTCAAGGTCCGTCCGTCCAATGCATGCGTGCTGTCAAAGACAGAGGTATATATGCCATAGCACTATTTAATCCATGACCGTGTGAGCAGTGATAAGCCTACAAGTAAGACATCCAGCTTCATTATGTTACTTTAGTGCCCATTGAAATCATAACCTACAGTGCATATTTTTTTTTAGTATCGGCCATCGCAGTGCCGTGAAATAATTCAACAAAGGTAAGGCACAAAATAAAACAAAAACGAGAAACAGCTTAAGCTAGAAAGTCCTCCACTGGCGCATACACAAGTAACGCTCGTCAAAGTCGTACATGACGGAGAACCGCTTTACCTGTCTTACTTTTCTGTTTGTAGTCTTAGAAACCTTCGACAACGTATCAGCGCTTTTGACATTCGTGAGGTTTTCATGGTTTCCTCAGGTGGTGGAGCGGAACACCCGGAAAGCTTTGGATCCATACGAGCATGGAGAAATTTGTGTGAAGTGCCCAGGCGCCTTCAAGGCTTACCTCAATAACCCGAAAGCGACGGCTGACGCTTACGAAAACGGCTTCGTTCGCACCGGTGGGGAACACTTTTTATCTCTAATTTCGATTCAGGACGACGGTATAAAGAAGATAGCTAAAGGCGTGGAACCATGTTTGACGCAGATACCGTACAGAAGGCTTACGTATCTTGTTTCATTTTAATTTTATTTGCTGATTTGGTGTTTAATTTTCTGGCAGTTGAGACTGTTTTCATGGGATTTTTCGTATGGTGCGGGTTCTCCAAGAGAAGAGAGAGAGGCAAGTGGCTGCTTGTCCTTCATTTTTGCCTGACCTAAAGATCACCGTGGGGACGACCCATATTTGAGGCAGTGAGCCTTCACAGCAGGGCAAAGCGTCGCAATAGAAGACACTGCCTTGTGAACTTTCATTGGGGTGATCGATGGACGCAACAGCCGCCCTCCATTTTTTTTGTAATTACAGGATTGCTTTATTTCTTATCTGTTCCCTTCATTGTGCAGTTCATTTTGCCAGCCACAGATTACGCTGTCTGGAATGAACATTCAAAACACGAACCAAAGATTAACTAATTCAAACCCCAACCCCTGTTTTTACCGACGTCATGCACCAGGGAAAAGACTGGTAACTTTAGTTCGGTTGAGAAAGCTATGTTTGTTATTATTGCAAAATCTGCTGCCTCGGGGAAGCACATGGAACATTTTTGCAGCCGCTCTCAGGGTAGCCAAGCTGTGGTATCACGGGAATTTTGCGCTGCATTTCGCCTGCGTCACCGCGTGGCCTTCATGGCGAATCACTGCACGGCCATTAGGCGCGGTGAGGGCCACACAATCCAAGGCTTTTCTCCCCCTTTCTTTTCTGCAATACACTTCACACAGCATCCGTTCATTGTGAACTTCAAAAGGCCTTCCCAGAGCTATTCTCTAAAAGCACGCCAGCCGCAGTTTTGCCGTACAAGCTGTCCAACGTCGGTTTGGAGCGGTGTTGTCGAATGCGTGGAATCGCTTTCGGGAGTATAGTTTCATGAAGACTTGTAGTCGACGAATCCCGCAAGAAAGATATAGAACACACATCATTGGTTGTGAGACGCCTTAACTTATTAATCAGGACGAGAACCTCTGCCGCGCAATGGGGTCGAGATGAAGGAGGGAATGAAAGAAGGTAGAGAGACTGTAGTGGAGTGCACCGGATTAATATCGACCACCTGCGGTTCTTCAACATACACTGACATCGCACAGCCCGCGGGTGTCTTTAGAGTTTTACCTGAATTGAAACATAGCCCCCATAGTCAGGAGGTTATCTCGCTTCCGATCAGCGAAGTGCGAACGAAATTGACGATTGAAGGCTTGAAACATTTCAAGATGTTTATTCTGAGAGACGTTTCCAGACGCCTCGTGGATGCTTGTCGTGATCGCGCGCTCCAACACCCAACGACGAAGGCAGCATGAGGCTTGAGATAAAGGCATGTGCTCTCCTCCTCACACGCTTCTCCCTGTCCCTCACCTGCTTCCTTTCTTCCACTCCCCTCGTGCTCCTCCACGGACACGAATGCGAACGCCGACTACGGTATTCCTGAGGGCATTCGCATTAACAGCTACCGCTGTAAAAGGAGTCAGGCAGCTGGGCATGTAATCACTGTGTGCGGAATGAAATCGTACTGAAGTCATCCTTTGTCGCTTCTTGTGGAAGCTCTCTCTTCAGAGTTAAGTATGAAGTGCACCTGCAGCAAATAAATTATGCGAATAAGGAGCGTTTATCACACCACTGCATAAACACATGGCTGTGAAATCGGTTTCATTTTTTAAAACTCTTCTCATAGGAGCCAGGTAGGATGCCGACAACTAAGCTGAGCCACAACCCAAAGCTTCTTTCGAAGCAATTTCATAGCGCTACGTTAGCGACCTCCACGAAGTGATTTTACGTAAGAGCGTGAGAAACCCAAGTGCATGATATACAGAATCCGAAAGGAGGGCCAGGAGGATTTCGCACTGCTGTTCTCTTTCGTCGCGTTGCAGGTGACTTGGGCTACTACACTCCCGACGGCCTCTTCTACGTGTGTGGCCGACTGAAGGAGCTGATCAAGTGCATGGGCCAGCAGGTGGCCCCGGCGGAGCTGGAAGAGCTGCTCTCCTCAGACCCTGAAGTGCGCCACGTAGTCGTCGTTGGAGTGCCGCATCCCCAGTACGGAGAGGCGGCGCGAGCTTTTGTGGTGCCTCGGCGACTGCTCCAACCGGGAAGCCTCGAAGAGCTGAGGGAGGCCCAGAGACTGCAAGGGCTCGTGGCCGGTATGAATGGTCGCGCTGAACGGTGGTAGAATAGCTGTTTGCTGTTGCTAACCTGCGATCCGGAAGCGCCATCGTCGTAAAAAAAGTACGCGATGAAGCTGGGAAGTAAAGTCTAGAATGTACACCCTATGTCAAAAGTTTAGAGCCCAGGGGATTTGCTTCAAAGCACTATTGTGGCGCTCCTGCAGCACTCATGGAAGTCCTACGCATCGGACGGAGCAGGACGAAAAATATTCTTACCTTCAGGACATTTGGGACGCTGAGAGCGCATTACGAGCAAAGCAGTGTGGCCCATAAGCGAACCCCCTGGGCTCTAAACTTGAGATAGAGGCTGTACTTGTAACATTTCGGGACATAGCTGGACACTTGGTGATGTGTGTTAAACATGAGACCCTTTGTATAGCACTTAAATATGGTGTTCCCTCCTATCTTGCCTCGGCTTTCCCAAAACTCTGGCCATGGTCGATGTGTTTGGGACAACTTTCGATACAAGGCGGCACTTTATACCACCTCATTCTTTTTTCGGGTGTTGTCACATCCCTCTGTTGCTTTTTATACAATTAATGGTGAAGTCCGACGTGTAGCCTGGTTTACAGACAATATTCTAACGCTGACTTTCAAAAACAAGCAGCCAAAACGCCCCAGCTTCCCATCTTCGAGCGTAGACGTGGATGAGGGGACGACGAGAAGCGGCGGAAGTGGTTGAGATTTTTTATGACCGATTTTCACAACTCCCGGAAGCGATGACGATTCAAGGATCTTAGAGTCAGGAACGGCAGCACATGGTATTGTCTCGTTATGTGGGTTGGTCTCAGGTGGTCCGGGGCCCCCACCAGTACTATCAAGGGACCTGAGACCCCCGGACTAGAATGTAGAGGCTGCACTAATCCGAAGCACGCAACCATTTTTACAGCGATAGCTGTCAAGTGCCCGTTCTTAGGTTTCACGTCGTAGTAGTATGTCGTTATCTCTCGTTGTCTGTCGTAGTTTTCCGCGTAACCGGCTTGCGTGTCCATGGGAACCACTTGGAGGGTGGTTACCATACAAGGAAAAAGGAAGGTATCACATGTGTTGAGAAATGCGTAACCGGCAGATGGTTACCACAGGAACCATCTGGAGGGTGGTTACATTGGGAGGAGGAGGGTATGGCGAGAGCGTAAAAAGGCGCAACCAGTCAGCGGTCCCCACGGAAACCATCCGGGTAGTAGGTATACCCTGGAAGGACAACAAGGGGTATACCATGGAAGGAGGCTTTATGGCGAGAGCGTAGGAAGGCGTAAGCAGAGGTTAGCTTCAACGATATCCATCCTGAAGGTGATTATCGTGAAAGGAGGAGGGCATGGCGAGAGAGTGAGAAGGCACACCTGGTACGTGGTTGCCGTGGGAACCAACCGGAGGTAGTAGTACTAGAAGAAGGAGAAGGAGCATTGCCATGGGTGGAATGTACAGAAAGAGGGACAGGCTATGGCAATAGTGTAGGAAGGGGTACCACGGTAACCACCCAGAACTAGGTTACCGTGCAAGGAGGTGAAAGGGCATGGCGAGAGTGGAGGAATGTCGCACCGGCCCTCTGCGAAGCTGCTGCGAAACGCGCCGCCCTAGCTGAGGATCATCGGCGGCGCTGAGCTTCTAGAACTGTGGTCTGTAGAGGAGATCTAGACAAAAAACGACTATGTGTGGAAAACTAAAGAGAGCGCCCTAGAACTACACAGGTGTAAGGCCGCTCTGATACTCTACGACACGAAATACCAATACCGTAACGGCTGTGACTGAATCTCGCGTTAACTGTGCCAACAGTTCTGTCCATTTTTTTCTTTATTTCTTTCTCTCTCCCGCCTCCCGGAAAAGATCAGTGATGTTACTAGTTAGCACTACTTTTTTTGGCTTACTTCCATTCAGCATGTATGCAGTGGTTTGTGCATTTTAACTACGCTCCTGTGTCGAAAACAATGTGTAAAACCGGCTGCCTGCCGCTGTCTCTCTCCCTCTTCACTTCCACTTTTACTTGCGCTCGAATCACTAGAGACCTCCCTTCGCTGGAGCCAGACTTTAAGCACTGGTCATATTGGATTATTTCAACAGCGTAAAATGTTGCGCGTTGCACTGCGCATATTATTAGGGATTATAATATTAATGGTTAGGTCCAGGACCCTTTTCCCAAGAAGTTCAACCTAGAAAAGCCCAGCACCAGTTCGGGGGAAATTTGCAGCCATCAGAAAACCGGTGGCCAGCCGGCGGCACTGGAGATCGAACCCAGCCTCACATCCCATATGTGAGGCGCATGCGTTTGTGCTTCTGCTGGGCACTGCTCTACATTGGACGCCAAATCAGTATTTTGGGGCAGCAGAGCGAATCCGCTAGTGGTCTGTGTTAAAGGATCGATTGCAAGTCTGATTGTTTCTTAACATGAGCGCTGTGTGGCACGCCATCCAGACGGTTGCGTTTCGTTCCGTGTGTCCGAACATCCGCTTAATGCGGCCAATCTGTGTTCAAAAGTACTGATGCTTATGCGAAAATTAAAAAAAAACTACGAGACGATCATCAGCTACGATCTGTTGTAACACAAGTGCGTCTTGTTGAGCAACCCATCTGACACCGTGAGGAGCTTTGCCTCACACACTGACACTTCTAAATACCAGAGCAGGTGAAGTGTTGCGTTTTTGGTAAAAAATGACCTATAAGTGATAATTTCTTTCTTTAAGCTCGAGCTTATTTGAAGAATTTTCTGAAATAAAATGAAGTAACTTGTAGACCGCCTTCCCCATGAACACTTGCTGTCAATTCAAGACATACCAGGAACGGAAATTCAGCTTTATAACCACTGAACTATTGCTGCCTTCCCTAGATATATTGTGCACCATACAGTATAACTGATTTAATTCGAATTCCGAAAGTGTTTCGAAAAAACTAGGACAGCCTAATTTCCAGGCCCTTTTATCAAAAAACGCGGTTCCTTGATTCCCGAGTCACCGTCTGCTCGTCGCTTTGTGGCACTGTTGTTCTCACTGCTATTTATTAGCATCCCTACATGTGATCGAAAAGGAGCGATTTTGTAAACAAGGTGCTCGTGCTCGAGTTGAGTGCATACACGAGAAAAATGCTGTAACTTGTAAAAACAAACAGCACTCCATAAAAACAAAAACTAATCATTCTTCTCAAAACGAATAATTGAATTTCAAAGTAAGTTACGGAATTAATGACAGTGAAATATTAGAATGCTGCATGTATCCTGCACGTTAAGGATACCCAGGAAGTTGAAATTAACCCCGACAGTTACGTTTGAGTCGCAGAACCTAATAAAAAAACCTGTCCTATAACATACGTCCGAAAAGAATACTGCTACCACTTTGCTTAAAAAGGTGGCCTAAAATTTGCTGACTTGTGCTGACGTCTTCTGTGGTGATGAAATGCGGATGAGTACTGAGCGCCCATTAACCCAACGTTTTTCTAATTTCAGGTCATCTCGCTGCCCACAAGCACTTGCACGCTGGTGTGGAGTTCATGGAAAACGTCCCTCGCTCAGCCAGCGGCAAAGATATTCGCAGCTCGCTAAAAGAGGCCTATGTTAAGTTGCACGGCAAAAACGCCAAGAAGTAGGACATGGTATAAGCAGACTCGTCGTGCATTGCTTATCTCATTGCGTGGTCTAGTCGGTTCTCCGCACCGATGAAAAAGTAA
Source organism: Amblyomma mixtum (assembly GCF_055824585.1). Taxonomy (NCBI): domain Eukaryota; kingdom Metazoa; phylum Arthropoda; class Arachnida; order Ixodida; family Ixodidae; genus Amblyomma; species Amblyomma mixtum. The sequence goes on along the minus strand of NC_143014.1, from coordinate 426,964,973 downwards.
AACGTTTCCCAAAAGTAATTAGCCCAAAGGGTTTGCTTACAAGGTGTTTAGTGTGGCTATTTCAGCATACATTGAAGTCCGAAGCTTCCCCATCTAACTTATCCCCTTATATTCCCACCGAGCTTCGTTCTCTATTCGTATTACCGAGAAAGGTAATAACTGACATTTTTCTTCACACTGTTAATTAAAAAACAAAAACAAATCAGTATTTTTTAAATCGACAAGTCTAGCCTCTGGTCATAAGACAGGCTTGCATGTTTCTGAGAGCATAAATGTCCATAACACAGAGCATGAAGAAAGCTGTCCAAAAGAAATATCGGGCCTAATGCCATCTTAGTGTAAGTTCATGGGAACACTTGCATTTGGCAAACAAATTTCGTCCTAATCTAAGAAAGAGAACTTTTGCTCTGGTATGAAGAAAATGCGCGACCGGGTTCAGACTTCCATTAACTGATTTGTTCTGATGACATTCTAGGGTGAAAAAACCGTAGCTCAAAAAAGAGCCCGAAAACTGCGGGACCTGGCCGCCAGATTTCAACAACAACGTGCATTGGAATGACTGAAAAAAGATAGTCTCTCTATTCATTCAAAATGTTCTGTCATCTTCGTGCATCTTTCATGCCGATTATGCCGAGCTATTCTATACATGGCTGAGTGGTGGCTTTAAGAAACCGGTGCACAGTCTGTTGTCGACCACCAATGTGTGACTGGTTCTGCCTTCATATGCCATCAACCAACAAACATTAGCAACTGATTTCTAAAAACGTTCACGGTGGTTTTACGGCGCCGCTACACCTGTTTCACGTCATATATATATACGCTGGAAATGGCATGACTTGATGGCACGCCGACGACTTAGACGAGATGGCAGATGGATACAGGATGATTTAATCGAGTTGGCCTGGCACCATCCCTCCTGCCCACGCGACTGCACAGTTCGTTGTGTTCTAGTCCGTCACACTACTCGGGGCCGGCGAGCGATCGTCCCGATCGCGAACAAGAAGATCCGCACTGCAGAAAAAACGCAGTAGATGACGATGGGCGTAAAAAATGTGTGAATAGATAAGGAGGTCAAGGGCTTGCCGCCACGGTGGATTAGACGATGGGCTGATGAGCGCTGACCCACGAAGCTTCTGGCCCACAGGTCACCTGGAGTCCTCGGCAGAGGCCTATTAACGCACCGAAAGTCACGAGTATTGGGGCTGTGTTCTTACTTGTATGCGGCTTCTCGGGTCGGTGAGGTCATAGGGTCTTGTAGCGGCAGCTTCGTCATTTCGTCGTGTCTTCTGGACGGGGCGCGGGACGGGGCTGGGCTGAACGGCGAGGTCGGTTCTGGTCTGGCGAGCTGGGCAAAGACGGCGACTGCTGAACTGGTGCACATGGCTGACGCAGGATGCCGAAGCTCCGGGTGTAGGATGGCGATGAAGGTACCCCTCACTCCAAATCTTACATGATGGCAAGCCGATGACTGAGACTAGATGACAGGTGGTTACAGGACGATTTATGGGCCCTGGGTGCGCACTCCGGCCCGCGCCACTGCATACAGTTCGTCGCCTTCTAGTTCGTCACAATATATATATATATATATATATATATATATATATATATATATATATATATATATATATAGGAGTGGAATGAGTGGGTCGTTATAAATATGAGAGAGAAGCGAACAGCCACAGAAACCAACGCACAAACGGACAAAGGGGATTTTTTTTTATTTCGTGGTGTTGATCAATTTAGAATATTACTGAATATGTTATCGCTCGGATCCCACCGGCGGCATGTGGTTGTTTTTTCTTCTGCTTTTCTTATCAATTACCTTTAAGCGACAACATATGCAGTAATATTCTAGATTGATCAACACCACAAAATAAAAAAAATCCCCTTTGTATGTTGGTTTCTCTGGCTGTTGGCTTCTCTCTCTCATATATATATATATATATATATATATATATATATCGTCATCGAACGTAGAACGTCATCGAACGGAGAGGGTGGAAGCTGTCTGAGAACCCTTCTTATGCTTCCTATGGCATCAAGGCTGCCAGAATCGAGGCCCTCGCTAAGCAATTAAGCAAACAAGGAAGGGGAATGAGGGGCTCGTTATAAATATGAGAGAAGCCAACATCCACAGAAACCAAGGGGCACAGAGGATTTTTTTTAGTTCGTTTATTTATTTATTTTGTGTTGTTGATCAATTTATAATATTACTGAATACGTTATCGGTTAAAGCTAATTGATTAGAAAAGCTGAAGAAAAAACAAACACATGCCGCCAGTGGGATCCGAACCCACGACCTCCGAATTACGCGTTAGGGTGCTCTACCGCTTAGCTACGGCGACGGCTGTCAAATCTTCTCCTTTCGGGGGTCTTTACGTTTACAAATTACCTGAACTTGGGAGTGTTCACCAGCGCCACCCACGTTCTTAAGCGGCCGACGTAGCACGCCCTGAGTTACCGCTGGTGTGACGTAGAACGTCATCGAAAGGCGAGGGTGGAAGCTGTGTGAGAACCCTCTTATGCTTCCTAAGGCATCAAGGCTGCCAGAACCGAGGCCCTCGTCAAGCAATTAAGCAGACAAGGAAAGGGGAATGAGGGGTTCGTTATAAGTATGAGAGAAGCCAAAAGCCACAGAAACCAAGGGGCACAGAGGATTTTTTTTAGTTGATTTATTTATTTTCTGGTGTTGATGAATTCATAATATTACTGAATATGTTATCGCTTAAAGCTGATTGATTAGAAAAGCAGAAGAAAAAACAACTGCATGCCGCCGGTGGGATCCGGACCCACGACCTCCGTATTACGCGTCCGGTGCTCTACCGCTGAGCTACGTTGACGGCTGTCAAATCTTCTGCTTTCGGGGGAATTTATGTTTACAAATAACTGAACTTGGAAGTGTTCACCAGCGCCGCCCACGTTCTTAAGCGGCGGACGTAGCGCGTCCTGAGTTACCGCTGGTGTGACGTAGAACGTCATCGAACGGCGAGGGAATTTATGGGAATTTATAAATTCGGGGGAATTTATGTTTACAAATAACTGAACTTGGAAGTGTTCACCAGCGCCGCCCACGTTCTTAAGCGGCGGACGTAGCGCGTCCTGAGTTACCGCTGGTGTGACGTAGAACGTCATCGAACGGCGAGGGTGGAAGCTGTGTGAGAACCCTCTTATGCTTCCTAAGGCATCAAGGCTGCCAGACCAAGTCGCTGATCTGCTACCGTCCAGCCCTGTGCTCCCGCCTGTGACAGCACCCCTGACGTACGCCCAAGCAGTGGCCAGGCCACGACATACGCCGGCACCCGATTCCTACCAGGCCGCCCCTTCTTTACGTCCTCCGCTTCGGTCTCAAGCTCCGTTCTCAAGGGTTCTCCCACATCCTACGAATCCCTGGCGTACTGCGGACAACCGACCCATCTGTTACGCCTGTGGTCTGCCCGGCCATGTCGCGCGGCTTTGCCGCCAGCGCCTTCCGCCTTCTCGACCTGATCTGCGCTCCTACCCGTACGATGCCGAACTATCCTCGCCGAGACGGCCACCTGGTCCCCCCTTTTTTTCCCCTGATCGCCAAATTTACACCACTCGCCGATCGCCTTCCCCTCGACGCCGTTCCCCTTCTCCGATGCTGCGACGTTCTAGCTCCGCGCTTGAGGGAAACTAACAGCCGCAGTTCCGGGGGCAAGAACTGCGCTTGTTTCGAACTCCTCACGTCCTCCTTGTCGTCCCGCTAATTTAATCGTAGTGTTCGTGGAAGGTGCCAAGGTTCTCGCCCTCGTCGACACGGGCGCTGCAGTATCTGTCATAAGTGAAGCTCTCTGCCGCCGACTCCGCAAAGTGACTACCCCACTTTCTGACTTTTCGCTTCGCACCGCCTCATCACAGCGCATTCATCCCTCAGCCGCATGTACGGCCCGTGTCCTCATTCAAGATGTTTTGTACACCATCGAGTTTATTGTGCTGCCTCACTGCTCACACGACATCATCCTGGAATGTGACTTCCTTTCGACTCATCGTGCCGTTATTGACTGCGCTCGAGCTGAAATCGCCTCTTCTCCGCTGTGTGACGCTCCCTTTTGCGACGTACCTACGCAGTCTGCCAAACTTATGGTGGCGACTGATACTGACATTCCTCCGTTTTCTGCTGCCCTCGTGCCGCTCTCCTGTGTCGGCGTCCCTCATTCAACTGTTTTCTTCACGCCTTCCGAAACCGCTTCCCGCCGTCCCTGCCTCCTGCTTCCCTTTGCTGTTCTGACGATCGACCATGGACAAAGTGCAATTTACGTCTCGAACCCATCTTCGTGCCCGTCAGCAGTGCTCCGTGGTGAATGCCTCGGGCGTATTGAAGAACTTGATTCCTGCCTTCCCTACCCTATTCTTGATACCACCGCTTCCTTCGATGTCGATGTGCTCAGCTCTTGTGATGTTAAGAAGGATCCACCGCCCTCCGACGTCTTCCACCGTGCCATTGACGCCGACCTTCCACCCGCGCTACGTGATCAACTCGTCGCCCTCCTGCAGCGCTTCAGTTCTTCTTTCGATCTTCCTCAGACTGACTTGGGCCGTACGTCTGTCGTTGCGCACACCATCGACACCGGTACACACGCCCCTCTTCGCCAGCGCCCCTATCGTGTCTCGGCTTCTGAGCGCCGCGTCATTTCTGATCACGTGGACGACATGCTCCGTCGGGGTGTCATACAGCCCTCCCACAGTCCCTGGGCGTCCCCTGTTGTGTTGGTAAAAAAGAAAGGGTTCCATCAGGTTCTGTGTTGATTACCGCCGGCTCAACAACATCACACGCAAGGACGTCTATCCCCTGCCACGAATCGATGACGCCCTGGACTGCTTGCAGGGAGCTGAGTATTTCTCCTCACTGGATTTCAGGTCAGGCTACTGGCAGGCGCCCATGGCTGACGCTGATCGCTCAAAAACTGCCTTCATAACACCTGACGGCTGATATGAGTTCAACGTCGTGCCGTTTGGCCTTTGCAACGTCCCGGCAACTTTCGAACGCCTGATGGACACTATCCTTAGTGGACTCAAGTGGGAGAGTTGTCTTTGCTATCTCGATGACATCGTCGTCTTTTCTGCGGACTTTTCTTCTCATCTCATCCGCCTCGAGCGCGTTCTGGCTTGTCTTACTGACGCTGGGCTCCAGATGAATTTGAAAAAGTGCCGCTTTGCTGCCCGACAACTCACCATTTTAGGACATGTAGTCTCTAAAGACGGCATTCTTCCGGACCCCGCCAAACTTCGTGCAGTTGCCGAATTTCCGAAGCCCACCTCACTGAAGCAGCTCCGTAGCTTCGTTGGCCTTTGCTCTTACTTCCGTCGCTTCATCTTGAATTTTGCCACGATCATCGCTCCTCTGACCCAGCTACTCGCAGGCAGCTCCAGCCTCTCCGCTTGAACGCCTGCTTGCTATGATGCCTTCGACACCTTGCGCCGCCTTTTGGTTTCGCCTCCCATCCTGCGCCACTTTGACCCGACTGCGCCTACTGAGATCCACACTGACGCCAGCGGTATTGGACTGGGTGCCGTTCTCACCCAACGCAAACCTGGCTTCCGTGAATATGTGGTCGCCTACGCCAGTCGGACCTTGAGCAAAGCGGAGGTCAACTATTCTGTTACCGAACGAGAATGTTTGGCATAGGAAGCAGAAGAGGGTTCTCACACAGCTTCCACCCTCGCCGTTCGATGACGTTCTACGTCACATCAGCGGTAACTCAGGACGTGCTACGTCCGCCGCTTAAGAACGTGGGTGGCGCTTGTGAACACTCCGAAGGGTAGGTTATTTGTAAACATAAATACCCCCGAAAGCAGGTTTGACAGGCGTCGCCGTAACTCAGCGGTAGAGCACCGGACGCGTAATTCGGAGGTCGTGGGTTCGGATCCCACCGGTGGCATGTGGTTGTTTTTTCTTCTGCTTTTCGAATCAATTAGCTTTAAGCGATAACATATTCAGCAATATAAATTGATCAACACCACAAAATAAAGAAATAAAATTTAAAAAAAAAATCCCCTGTGCCCCTTGGTTTCTGTGGCAGTTGGCTTTTCTCATATTTATAACGAGCCCCTCATTCCCGTTTCCTCGTCTGCTATATATATATATATATATATATATATATATATATATATATGATGCGAAATTGAGAAACGCTTCTTTTAAGTAAACGTTTATTGGGACTCGACGTTTCGAACAGAGCCTGAGTTTTTCAAGACTGAAGTTACATGGTTCTTGCTTCTCTTCTTAAAGGGTCTTCATCTGTACAGGTGTTCGACACATGAGCCAAAACAAGCCGACGATGCAGTAGGAAGAACGGCTCAGGGAAGAGAAAAAAAGAAAAAATTAACAAAAAATACACAAAGTGGACAGGGAGCGGGGAGGGTAAATGTCGTCGCCAGCCACCCACGTATGCGGTCGCGGGGGGGAAAAGAAAAAAAAGGAGAAAAGGGGAGAAAACAAAAAAAAGAAAGCGGGAGGGGATGATGGACGGAGAACTGAGTCCTAACAAAGCGGGCAGATAGCAAAGTGTATGGAGACAAACAGTGGTTGACGCACAGCATAGTTCTCCATCCATTCTCCCCTTCTGCTTTCTTTTTTTTTTCACCCCTTTTCTCCTTTTTTTTATTTTCCCCCCGCGACCGCATATGTGGGTGGCGGGTGACGACATTTACCCTCCCCGCTCCCTGTCCCGTTTGTGTATTTTTTGTAATTTTTTTCTTTTTTTCTCTTCCCTGAGCCGTTCTTCCTTCTGCATCGTCGGCTTGTTTTGGCTCATGTGTCGAACACCTGTACAGATGAAGACCCTTTAAGAAGAGAAGCAAGAACCATGTAACTTCAGTCTTGAAAAAGGACAGGCTCTGTCTGAAACGTCGACTCCCAATAAACGTTTACTTAAAAGAAGCGTTTCTTAATTTCCCATCTTATTTAAACTAGCAACCAAGTACGTTTATCTTATTGTGCTGTATATATATATATATAAGAAGTTGGGGAAGTCACATTGAAAAACTTAACAGATTTATTCAACGCTTCGACCAGGGACTGGTCTTTTTCGAGAATGATCATACTGATTTTTAATCAGTTGCCTTGAAGATTTTATTATCCCTTATATATATATATATATTTGTGTGTATATGTGTGTATATATATATATACACATTTGTAAGAAGCATATCTCTGCTTAGTGGTCGCTAATGTCACTCACACACAAGTCAGTAAGTAACTCAACGTTTCAGAAGATCTTGCAAATCTGGTAAGGAAGTTCATGATGTTTGTGAAGCCAGTGGATGCTGAAATATCAGTAACTTCTCGTGCAGGACTTGATAGTCGCAAAAAAGACATTAATAGTGTCTCTCACAATTACAATGAAAGTGTTTAAGAAGAAGGGCAACACCCCTTCATTTTTTCTTTGTTCTGCGCGCTTCTTCACACATACACCAGTCAAAAATTACTGTCATGGAGCTGGTAAACCACGTCTCGGTGAAGGCTAGGATTTCAAATTCATGGCTTAGCGATGTCAATCAATTTTTTTTTATTACCTAAGCTGCGCACGTTTAGATTATAGAATGAACAGAAACGAGACTGATCCTTTTTGTTACTGTAATATTGAATGACACAGCATCGTAATAAGTGCCTTGCCCAGATGAGGCTTCCATCTCGAAGTGGCGGCGGCCTGAGACGATTGAAATTTTAATACCAGTTTTTCGAGGTCGCATTCGCCATAAATCCGTATAATGCTGGCCCGTTCACCTCTCCGGAAAAACACGTGCATATGTTCCTGCCAAATGAAATCAGAGCCTTTTTCTTCACTTTTCGCTCGTGCTAGCCATAAAAGGTGTTTAATGATTGCATTACTGCTATCTAACAACCATATACCTGACGATGTTGTTTTGAAGCTAAGAGCGACTTCTCGTCCATTTTTCTTTCAGACCGCTCGATGAAAACCGATCAATCACAACAGGTTCTTACCCGGCCTTGCCGATAAGCGACGGAGAGAATCTAGATTAGAATCTGCTAGTTCCGGGCGCCCCAGTTTACGTGAGAGGTCATTTAGGTTCTGGAATTAGGACCTCCACTTCTCGTATGCAAAGCTGAAGGCCAAATAGCGGATGGATTTGACCTCTAACTGGAGGCTCGCCAGAGGTGTGGCTGTGATCTCATGCCACGTGACTTGTTGCAGCTGCAACCGCTCGTTCCGCCGATGCGCCGACCACTGCTACGACCGCTCGCTCAGTTCTTTCCTTCCTCCATGATCTCGCCAGTTGCGTCACGTGAGTAACCACGTGATTCGCTCTTGCTGAATAAAGACCAGCGCTCGCCGCCAAGACACCGCAGAGAGCCAGAAGCGGGCACCGGGAGGAGCTCGACTGAGCATTGGAGGCGCCGGGCTGCTTCAAGCGGTCCTTACGACAGAGAGTTTCACGGAGCTGCGCTGGGTAGAGCTAAGTCGCGAAAGCGGGCTTGCCGAGTTGATGAAACCGATGAATAACGGGAGGTATACACTATCACGATGGAAAAAAACGCGAACAGAGCGGAGCTTATGCGCTCCGCTGTTCGCATTTCTTTTAAACACGCCCTTCCTTCGATACTCGCAAAAAGATGCCAAGGTTCCACGTGATGCATTCTAGGGCCGCTCTAAAGTCTCTTTTTTATCACCCAGGTGAAAGCGCCATCAAAAGAAATTCGAACAGCGGAGCGTGTAGGCGCCGCGTTGTTCGCGTTTCTTTCCATCGTCATAGTACGTCTGGAGAAGCAGCGGCACAGGAAACAAGAGTATCTCATGCGGAAAAGAGCACCGGATGCTGCCAACGTCTCCGCTTTGACATCGGCCACTGGTTCGGTTGCCTTTCGCTCCGTATAACCTGGCTGAGCCGAGCTGAGCCACAACCATTTTTCAAGCACCAAACCAAACCAAACCAAACCAAACTATGCCGTAAATTTCTATGTTGTTGCTTCGGCTGCTTGCTCTAATTTATTTACCAGAACCTTCATTTCTTTATGCGAAAGTATTACTAGGCTTTGTCGCCAGCGAACGTGTCACAAAACATGTCTGCAGCGATTGTGGAGAACTAGAAAGAGATATCGTCAGTACAGTGATTATAATCGAAAGAGGGTGATTTGAGGATGCGGCGCAATGCTTTGGTGTCGATCGAATGATTAGTTAATTAATTAGAGCCAAAAATATGCGAAAAATCAGCGTGGCCACAGAAAAAGTGGCGCTAAATTTGAATCGCCAGAAGTTCAGTACCACGCGAAGTACCACGTGATTGGGCCACGTGACCGGAAGTGTGAGCGGAGCCAATGCGCAGCGCCAAATTTGAATGTTTGAAACGGAGCGTTGTAAGAAGTATAAAAATTGCACAAATTCTCTCATTGAGATGAATAACTGATCGCTAAGGAATTGATACGTGATCGATTTGTGATTCATAAGTGTCTGCTAAGTGATCGATGAGCAATTGATAAGTGATCGATAAGTAATTGATAAGTGATCGATAAGGAATGATACATGGTTGACAACAAATTGTAATGGTCGATAGGTAATTGGTCGATAGGTGATTGATTCGCGTGTTCCTCAAAAGGCATCTGTTCCTCAAAAGGCATCTTCAACAAGCTCCTCCTCCAACAAAACTAATTGCATACAACTCTTTCGTACGATCGGTACTCGAATATGCGAACGTTGCATGGTTTCCGCATACTAAATATCTCATAGGAAAATTAGAAGCTATCCAAAGAAAGGCAGTAAGATTTATGTTTAACAAATACAGGCCTACTGACTCACCCACCGAACTACTCAAGACAGCCGGCATTCTCACTCTGGAAAATAGAGCTAAACTAGCACGACTAAACTTACTTTACCAGTTGCTCCATAATCAGCTTAACCTTGATAAAACTAGGTACCTGATGGCCCCAGAGACAAGACCTACACGTCACAGAGATTCAGAAACATTAAAAGAGCACACATTTCGTACTTACCGCCTGAAATACTCCTTTTTTCCACTTACAATAAGAGAAAGGAACACATTAACACTTCTTCTTGGGCGAGTTGGTGCATACTTGATTTGAAGAAAATAGCGCCAGAGCATGCTAACCACGAAAAGACAAGGACGAGACACAAAGCGCAAAATAGCAAAGCAATAAAAAGGAAGTTGTCAACAAAGGTTCAGAATTGAAGTGTGTTTACGAGTGAAGATAATTTTCTACTGATTGAGTGAAGATATCTAGTGATATGCTGCGGGTAATGGAGTGGTCAAGGGTGTTCCTTTCTTTGAAGAAAATAGCGCCAGAGCATGCTAACCACGAAAAGACAAGGACGAGACACGAGCGCTTTGTGTCTCGTCCTTGTCTTTTCGTGGTTAGCATGCTCTGGCGCTATTTTCTTCAAAGAAAGGAACACCCTTGACCACTCCATTACCCGCAGCATATCACTAGATATCTTCACTCAATCAGTAGAAAATTATTTTCACTCGTAAACACACTTGAATTCTGAACCTTTGTTGACAACTTCCTTTTTATTGCTTTGCTATTTTTGTTACCAGTGCTTGTTCGTTTCTAATGTCATATATATCCCATGCATTGATTATGTTATCTTGTCTTGAACTAACTGTACAATCCGACGATCCTATTGCTGTACCCTTGACTTTTACGTACTGAACCTTAATTAAGTGCGACACTGTAGTCGTTTTATATTGCCCTTCAATCCTTCTTCTTGTTCACTCTTTGTGTCTATTATTTATGACGTTGTTGTAGTTTATATTTTGTTTTGCCTTGTTCCAGCGCCCTTCCTGTTAAAATCCCCAGTGGATTGACAGTATCTCTAAATAAATAAATAAGTGATAGATAAGTGATCGATAATTCATCGATAAATAATGATTAGTGATCGATGAGTGATCGATAGGGAATTGATAAGTTACTGATGCGTGTTAGTGATCAATTGTTTGCGCGATATAAAATATGTTTCTGCCAAAAAGTTTCCAGTGAGTTTGAGGGGTTGAGGGAGTAACATTCCGACATGACGTCACAATTACGTGAAAGACACGAGGTGACAGCGCCGTTGGTTGTGAATGTTACGTCTCATTCACGTGAAAGACACGAGGTGGTGCGCCATACGCCATTGGCGGATTGCGAATGTGACGTCACAATCACGTGAAACACATGGAGCTGGTGGGCGACATCCACGTCTGTCGCTTTCTCGCCGCCGGTGCGTGCGGATGCTAACCGTGTTGATGACGTGGTGTTTGACCGAAAGGCAGAGTATCAAAGAGAGGTGAAGAGAGACAACCATTGCCGTGAAAGCGTCAATGCTTTCACATTCTCCCAACGCCGGTTGCCGCAGTAATGTCTAACCTTTTGCGCAAGGAATGTTGCCAGACTCTATTAGTTCAACTTTTTTTTTTCCAAGCGGCAACATCCTTGCCCTCAGTATCTAATTTTACCACACTTAACTCAGTATTTTACCATACTTAACTGAAAACATGTTGGATTGAGTCCTCAATTCCGTCTGCATTTTCTAACAGTTCACAAAGGGCCTCAGCCTTTCCCACAAGTGGAAGGAGCAATAAAAGCTTCTCATTTACGTCGCTCAGATTAGATTCACGACTACAGCTTTCTGGCGGTATGGAAATGAATCGATTCCTTTTCTTACAATTACAGTCCTACTGTTGCAGTTAGCCTTTGGAAAGTCGGACATTACTGCGATGCCTGCTAGAAATGACGGCGGAAACGGCGGAATAGTCTCCGATATGATGTGAACATCGGCATGCTTTCCAAAGGCTTTTGTGTAAACTTCAGTATCCGCGTAATTTCGATTTCCGTGCTTTATTAAAAGTTCCAGCTTTTTTTTTTATAGATTTTCATTTCTCTCAGGGTTCCTTCTTTGTTCAGTTTCTCTTCTTGTCGAGAAAAGCTGGAACGCAATGAATTTCCGATTTTGCTATTCAATAACACACAATAATACGCTGTGATTAGCATTCTACGGCGGCTGTGTCTTCAAACAGATCGAAAATCGCATTTTACACAGTGTTAAACAAGAGTTGCTCTTAGAACGCGAACTAAACCTGCAGCAGAAATCGCAATAATGTAAAAGTTTCTATTTGCAAACTCAGTTCATGTCCCGCCTAAGCCCATGCGGAGGCGAAAACCTAGGCTCACATGGAACCGGCAGCTGAGACGGCTGCTTTAACTGTTTGTCACCACTGGTGTCGGTCACCAGTAAGTCGAACGCCAGGGTACTGAGTAGCCTCGACTTGAACGAACCCCCTTCCTGATTACTGCACCCCCGTGCAGTCATTAAGTGCGGGCAGCCCTCTGTATCTTGCACTTCCTCACAATAAGATCGCAAATCATAGTCAAAATCACCACTTTGGTATTCTTTGAAAACGTGACAAAATATACGGCGCTTACGTTGCTTCCTACCATTGTCCATCATTGTCTGACTCGTGCTTTTTTTTCTCCCAGGCCAGCTCCAATACATTGAAGACAATAGCGCACACAGCTGTTATGAGGCTGATTTCACCTGCTTACGTATCTTCGCAGGCAGGGGGCTGCTTTAAAATCGGGGCCGTAATTTCCAGCAGGAAACTGACAGCTTTCAAAAAACGTTGCACCAACGCATGCGCATGTACTAGATTGCATGTTCCTACAGTTCTTGACCTGCAGCTGTGGAAATTCCTCTCGGCAGTAATAAGCGGCTTAAAAATATCATTGGCCGAGGCTTTATTGCAGCGGAACAAACTCTTGCACCCAGGAAAGGGAATTACAAGCGATGTCTGCACAAGTTTTAGCGCCGGAGATGCCCTCAGCGTCCGGAGAAGAGCCCTTGGGCTCAGAGGTATCTGTTGTAATTGAAGACTGCGTTGTTAAGTCTCGAGTCGCAGGGACAACCATTCCAAATTTCAATTTTTCAACTTTCTTCACTGAAGCTTGGCAAAAGTATGAGTACCGAACCGCACTGGTGAGCTAAACAATGTTTCTAGTTCTTTGTTCGGGCCGTGCATTCACGGGTATTTCTAAATAAAAGAAATTCACAGCCGAGTGAAGGTTACGTCTGAGTACCTGTTTTTCTGCGCGATGCACCGTTGAACTAGCCCTGTGAAGCGCTAGAGCGTGGCGCATATATGCTGTACAGGCATTGGCATACAGCCCTATAGCGTGAGATGGCGTAACTGTAAATAGAAAAATGTGAATTTTGCAGAATTTCACTCTTGAGTTTGGAACAAATGTTAGGTGGGGCATCGACACGCTGTGGCTTGTGATGCGTTGCGGAAATAGCAAAAACTGAATGCTATGCAAAACTGAGTCCTTTACCTGGGTGGTTATACCAAAAAGCGTGACGTTTCCCGTCTAAGCACTATTGGCCGCAAAGCCTAGGGGCGCGAGCTCTCCCATACTCCTGGTAACCTCTTCGCTAAGGTTGATGCGTGCGACGGGTCGCCTCAACCCCTCGCACACACACCAAATTCAGGGTATCCTCCTCCGGAGCCTATTCACCCATACTGTGACAGATTTAGATGCCGACCGGAATATAAATGTTACTTCTTCATCAGTGGAAACGCCGACTTTAGCACACATATCAGCGGCCGACGACAGCAGACACGTTCTGCAAATATGAGATCATGCGCACTCTGGAAAAAAAATTAGAGGGGGCACTATGGCGATCCAAAGTGCGATGAGGCGAAAGCCTTTCGACCAACGCTCTCCAGCGTCCTTACGCTAGACTAGGAGAACAGTTTATGTCTTTGCTGGAAGTCGGCGTAGCATATTGGTTAGAACGCTCGGCTATGGAACGGAAGGATGGTGTTCCGATTCACACCGTGCACAAGATGTTACGATTTTTTTTTTGCTCATCGAATGACACTTAGCGCACAGATGCGATGCACAGATACCGCGCACAGGTTTTCGCTCTATGAGCCTAGAAAGGCTATACTCTTCTCGGTTAATGACTACTTAGTCATGACTTGTGACTAGTAGTGACTAGTTATGACTTTCACTTCAGATGTAACGGACTGACGGACAGTGTCATGGTCGCGAGCATGAGCCATTAAACGCTTTCGCCTCAAAAGTTCATTATCCAGCCAGTCGAGCTGAAACGAAACCGCTTAGCGAAGCAAGTGAGCTCATGCAGAGGGTGAATGCCTCCAGACATATGGCGCTTATAAAGTCGCTCTTCTACGAAAGCCTGATGCAGGCCGATTGGGCAGAAAAGAAAACTAACGACGCTTCGAAGTCTTACTCCTCGGCATCAGTGGTCGCGTTGCTTTCGTCCTGTTGCTGCAGGACTTAGTCATCAAAATATTATCGATCGAGACAGAGATGATCAATCATGCTCGGTGAAAACCTCGCATGATCGGAGCTCCGCTGCACGTCTCACCTTAAACTAGATTTCTGGCTTGTGAAAGCACTGTTCACGCTAAAATGGGATATTTCCGAACTAGAGGTTATCTTTTCAAAGCTCGAACATTCTGTGGTCAGCACGCACCTGAAAAGCAATAAGTGCTGGCCCATGCCCACGTTTCTTCCACGGACGGACGGACGGATGGACGGATGGACGGACGGACAGACGGACGGACGGATGGACGGATGGACGGATGGACGGATGGATGGATGGATGGATGGATGGATGGATGGATGGATGGATGGATGGATGGATGGATGGATGGGTGGATGGGTGGATGGGTGGGTGGGTGGGTGGGTGGGTGGGTGGGTGGGTGGGTGGGTGGGTGGATGGATGGATGGATGGATGGATGGATGGATGGATGGCTGGATGGATGGATGGATGGATGGATGGATGGATGGATAAATACATGGGTGGGCGGGTGGGAGGGCGGGCGGATAGATGGACGGACGGACGGACGGATAAGGATAAGGCTGACCCCTTAAATCGGGCGACGGCTGAAGCGACCTCCTAGGCGTGACTCGTAAAATTTCACTCTTGTCTTGAATTTAGCCACCAAACAGATGAACTTCGCTTGGTTATTTCTCCGTTTAAAATCAAGTTTTCCTGCATTGTCCTTAAACCCAATGGTTTGAATGAATTAGCCCCGTTGCTTTCAACTGTAGGGTGAAGCCCATTACAGTAAAGTATATAGTGTTTAGCTGTATCCTCCTTCTCTCCACCCACACAGTATAACGTGTACATTTTGTGGTACTCTACACGGTATTTATTAGTACGCAATACTACCGTCCTGCCTTCGAACAGCGAAGAGCTTCGCATAGGATTATCGTTGATATATTTTTTTGCCAATTTCTTGATTAAACGTTATGTATGTTCCTGGTGACAATTTCTCCCTCATCCCTGTTTTCCACTGGCCGCCCTCTCTCTCTGGTTAACCTTTTTTCTGTACCGATATTTTCTGAATTGCCCTCCAACTGCTGTCTAGATATTTACTTTTTCAGTTTTCTAGTTCGCTTTCTCTATTCTGTGTCGACATTCCACATGTACAAGCTGCTGAAAACTTTCGTAGCTTCATGCTTTTATCCAATTTCCCTCAATTGCTCCTCGAATTCTGTCTTGCTGCTAGCTTCTTTGCTCTCGAATGATGCTCACATCAAGTCACTTTGCACTCCTGAGTAGTATATTGCCATGTGCTCCCAAAACAAACCTGACCACACTACGCTCTTGACTTTTAACCTTGCTTGAACCTCTGGTCTCATCCCAAAGATCGCATTGTCGAAAGTCAGACTAGGAGCCATCCCCCGTTTGAAGATACCTGCTAGCACTTCGCACCTATTGTAATTCTACAACGTCATATTGTTTATGACCGCTGTAGTCGTTGCCCATTTTTCACGCTCCGTCAGATACTCAGCGCCATTATTTATCCCCACCCCAAGGTACCTGTACTTATTCACTATATCTAGCCTGGCGTCCTGTATCCTGTGCTCTCCGGCCTCAACATTAAAGGTCATGACTGACGAAGAAG
Source organism: Amblyomma mixtum (assembly GCF_055824585.1). Lineage (NCBI taxonomy): Eukaryota > Metazoa > Arthropoda > Arachnida > Ixodida > Ixodidae > Amblyomma > Amblyomma mixtum. Next base: position 426,949,061 of record NC_143014.1, on the reverse strand, counting down.
GATGGATAGCTGCCAATATTTTCTCAATAAAATTGAGACGTTATCTATCTCCCTCTGTACTGCAGATGCACATAAACCTCTGAAAACCTTCTTTATTGTCAGCTGTCAGCAATATATCATCCGTGTACAGTCAGGCCGGAATGAAACGCGAACAGAGCATGTGAAGAAAACAAAATATTTTACCTGCCTACTTTCAGCTGAAGTGTACAACTAGCCTGATTCATGTGTCTGGGTAAAGGGCCTACTGAAATCCATTATCGAAAATAGGTTGTAAAGGAATATCTCGCTGCAAAGCAGAAATGTATGACATATGCGTGTTCGCGTTTCATTCCGGCCTGACTGTACATCACTCCTGGTAATAACTGTTCGATCCATTCTCCTTGCTTGAAAAAAATAAGGTTGCAGGCAAGTCTGCTCCTCTCTTGTTTGATCTCTAATCCTTGTAGATACAATACGAACAACAAATTGACAGAGGACACCCTTACCTAAGCTCCCACTGTATCTCCCACTGTAAGCTCCCCATCTTATCAGTACTTTGTTAAATTTATAGACATCTTTTAATAGATTAGTTACGACATCTTCAGCATCCAAAGCCACCAGTGAGTCCTACAAAGCCTCTTAACGCTGTCGTAGACTCTCTTGCTATGCAGAAATGCTTACCTCAGGGGCCTCTGTTCCGTTTCGGCAATCTCGATACCGATGAAAACCGACTGTTATCTAATCTCCTTTGTTTCCAGAAACCATTTTGTAACTCCCCTAGCGTCCCTTTGTTCTCCACCCATGCTTGCAGCCTGTCCTTTATAATCTGCGTCACCACCCTGTAAACCACTGACGTCACTGTTATGGGACGGTAGTTGCTTACGTCTGCTTTTTCCCCCAGTCCCTTATATATCATGCTCATCCTGCTTGATCGCCATCCATCGGGAGCTTTCCCACCCAATATTATTTTGCTTACTACCTCTACTAATGTATGCTAAGATTTTGGTCTGAATGTGTTTATTAACATAATCACAATACCATCCAGTCCTGTCGATGTGCTGCTAGGAACCTTCTTCTCTGCCCTTTCCCACTCTCTTTGTACAAGCGAAACGATTGCAGTAACCGGTCAATCCTCCTTCGATAAATGATGCGTAACATTTCTTTCTTTTTAAATGTTTCTGTAATCATTGTGCTTTTATGTTTCATTTCCTCATCCCATTACAGTCGAGTACATTGACCTGAAACTAAAACTGTGCTCTAGCCTAGTCTGATTACTCATGGAGTTCAGATGGTTTTAAATTTTTTTATCTGCGGTTTATTCTTTTTTTTTTCTTTTGAGAAGCATGCGGCCCCGTTCCTTCTAATTTTCTCCTTGTACAAATAGGAAGCATTTTTTGTCTACTCCAGCTTCTGCTTCTCTCCTTTGCTTGGAATATCTGTGTTCCTTGGTTACTTCCTGACGTTTGTCTATGGCCTTCTTGACCTCCTCATCCCAACAGCTCTTCAGTTTGCGTCTTCTGTCTCAGGCAACCTGTTCTACCCCTACTCTCTTGCCAGTGGCGCCACTCTCGAGAATGCCATGTTGTGCAAAAGAGTGGGAGCCAGCTTCTTACACGTCCATGTTTAGGTGCATTACGACGAACCCAAGTCGTCGGCTCATTACCCTAATGACACAGATAGCCTTAACGACCTTCCTTTCTATTCTGCTAGACTGCCTCTGCACTTGTGGGATTTTGCATATGATCAAATCCACCCTCTCAGATGCTGCTCTAAGCTTACGCATTCCCACTTCTAATTGCTATCGAGTTACTGGTTCCTCCCCTTCAGGCCATTGTGGAGATCGGCATTGACAGCGACAAGTTCTTCTTTATCTATGTTGTCACCTACCACCTCCTCTGCTTTGGCCAGATAATCTACCTACCACTTCTCTGACTGGGCCTCCACCTGCACCCGCCTGTCCGATTTCATTCGCTTAAGGGCAACCTCCTCAACACTCGCCACGATCGTGTCCCCCATCACCAGGAGCCTTCTGCGCTCAAACCATTCACTTCCTACCTGCCACTGTTGCCCACCGGTTTGCGCAAGCTGGCCCTATTTACGCCGTACGCTGCTGTCGCGTGTCACCGGGCCCGTTGCTACTTTCCCGCCGTCCTCACTGAAAGAACGCTGCGCTACTGCGCTGTAGATTCTTGGACCCTTCCGCCCGCAGGACTACGGCCTTTAGGTGTTCCACATTGCCCTTGTCCTCCACTTCACGCTGCTCAGTGCTCAGACCCGCGGTTGCCCACCGGCCACGACGTAAGTGCCTCCACGCACTCTTCCAACTCGTCCCTCTTTCCCGGCTATTCTTTCAGCTCGCCCGCAGTTCGCTTTAACAGGTCGGTTTTAGCCCCCTGCCTCTTTGGTGACTCGGCGACCTGAGACGTGGCGACATATACATCACCATCAAGCGGCCTTTGTCGTCTATCAGTAAAGAACGGTGCGTAACTTACTGTTTCTATATATTAATTTGTAATTGAGAGTAAAGTAGGGACTGTCGTTAGGTTGTCCGCGAAAAGTAATTCTGATTGCCTACTCTGAATCAGCGCGGCAGTATTTGACTTATGAAATGCTTCCTGCACTCCCAGACTACTGCCTTTCATTAACAACGAAATGCGCAAACATAATAAATACAGACACGAGACGAGGTTGATGGGACGAGGCAAACATTCAACTGATTCTATTGGCTTCAAGTAAGAGGTTATATAGGCAGTGTTAAAAAAATTCAGATCTTCTCGTCTTAGATAGTAGATATGCGCATGAAATTCACTTTAGAAAAGGCGTAGCGTATTGTGTGAAGGCTCATATAGTCTGTTTCATCGCTTAACGCGCACCGTGCACTAACGCAGTAACGCACTCATATAGTCTTTCGGGTAAACCGCTCGCTTATTCGCTCTGAAATTTGACGCAGAGATGCATACGACAGTCTTCTTTTTCAGCTCCAAACTTCGATCAAGTGCTTTCCTGATTTGATCACAATTAATAATAAATCCGCAAGCTCTGCATAGTTGACGAATCACCATAACAAGGAGCTTTCGCATAGTGTGCGTTTAGCGTCGCAACAGTCTGTAGACCTACAGGATGTTGACAGTCTCATTCGAGTGTTGAAGAGCGTCCCTCACCAGCCACCTTTTTATAGCGAAAAGCTGTACTCCTCGCATTCTGAGCCTGAAGATCAGCTGGATCTGAGATTTTACCTCTCACGGGAGGCACACCACATGCGCAAAATATCGCGTGGTAGGTGCCTCGATCCTCATCTCCATTTTCACCTTCGTCGCCACAGCTGCGCTCTTGGCAGCCACGTCCACCGCTGCGCAGGCTGGTGCTCTGGACGCTCGCTCTTGCACCTGTGGCTCGTGATGCATCACGCGATTTGCTTTCGCTGAAGCAATTTGCTCTCGCTCACATCTTGATACAATATGGATGAACCAAAGCTAAACCGTGTCTAACTATACTTAGCCGAGGTTTCGCTTTCTATATCCTGGCGGAGCTCAGTTTAGCCACAGCCACTCTTTTCCCTTAGCTTTTGTTCGCAAGTGACAGCGCGCTCAGGTTTTTTGCTGTTTTTTATGAGTGACGACTGGCACGACCAGTGCTTGCCACTGCCGAATAAGGGGGAATGATGCCAGCGTATGCTACACAGAACGCTAGGACTTACGCCTCTGCCGGACGCAAGTGCCGTATCCGCTGCGTCGACCGCCACGTCGAATTAAAAATCAGACCTTGTTGCCGGCTGTGCTGGTAGATGGGGCATGCACCTCCCGGCCGGCAGGAGAGAACTTTGGCTACTTCGCGCTGCGCGCTGGCTTTGCCCACCACGAGACCAGGGAGGTCAAACTTCGTGTACCTCCCAGTGGCCTCGCATTACACACGGTATACCTTCAATTCCTCCTTCACTTACGTTCATAACTGTTCGCGGTGCAGTTACAGCGTATTGATATCTATGACAACGGACGACCTAGACACGCGGGAGAGGTGGTGTTCACATTTTTGCATGGCATATGCTTCACGCGTGGATTGGTCCAAAATCGGGCCTGCTTGGGGAGGTGGGTGTCTGTCGGAGCTAGGGCGAGGAAAAACCAGCTCTGACAGCGTTGAGGAGCGAGTTGTTTTTAATTGCGCTGCTCGCGCTGCGGCGGCCTAGCCCCAACTTCCTCCTTGTCCGCCGCCGCGTGCCATGGCCAGCGAGCCGAGCGCGGCGCGAGGGACGTTACAGGGCTCCCCCCCGTAGAGCGGAAGCCACAGGATGCGCCCAGCGGATGTGCTTGGAGGAAGGTGCGCACAATGGTGGTCCAGCCGAAGCGAGAGTGAGTGGAGAGGTGCCAGGCAAAGGAGTGGCAATGCAGGCTGGTTTGTGTCGGTCAGCAGCCACGACGTCTTCACGGCCGTTGACGTCTAAAGTGAAGGTCTTCTACGCACAATGGAGGACGCGAAACGGTCCACCGTAGGGCGGCGTGAGGGGTGAACGGACGTGGTCATGGCGGATTAAGACATGGGTGCAGGAGACCAGGTCCTGGCTGACGAACACGGACTAAGGGTGACGGGCGGCAGGGGTGACAGGAGTAATGTGGCGAAATGTGTTGCGTAGGTCTAAGATGTAGGTGGAAGTGTCATGGATTAACGGAGGGGAGGAAGGAGAGAATTCCCCATGGAGACGCAGGGGAACACCGTAGACTAGCTAGCAGAAGAATTGCCGAGGTCAGCATTCAGTGCCGAGCGAATGCCCAAGAGGACGATGGGAAGGTGGTCGGACCAGCGTTCCCTTGGCTGATAAGTGGTAGGGGAGCCTTCAGTTGTCGATGCGGCCAAAGGGTGGCAGGCGGTCGTACGGATGGGGCGGACGCCCAGAATACGGACAAGGGCAGTAAACAGGTCCGATTGAAACTGGCGGCCGCGGTCGGTGGTGACGACAGACGGGCAGCCGAGCGAGATACCAAGCCGGCCATGAAGGCCGAAGCAACGGTCTCGGCTGTAGTGTCAGCAATGGGCAACGCCTCGGGCTAACGGGTGAAACGATCCACACATGTGAGTAGATAAGTGGCCCCACGTGATAACGGGAGCGGTCCAACAATAGGCGCATTTGTTTTTCCAGCCCAGGACTACTTGCTGACAGGTCTCGGCTTCGGCTCTGACAGGAAACAGGGTTATGGTCAGAGGACCTACTTGCCAGAGGCTGCTTGCGAACTAGCCACCCGAGGCGGGCTCCCCCTCGGTTAATGTACCAGGACGCTGTCATTTGCTAGCAGACGACGCAAGCCATCGCCACCATGACGCCAAAGCAACGCCGTGCGTGCGATCATGATACTGAGTCGATTTGAAGACCGTACCGTCAGCTTAGCGTAGGTGCAAAACAGAACTCAGCTTCGGGCGTATGGTCGCCGCTACTGATCGCGGCGAAGTTCGCACAAAGTAACCAAACTCGTTGCGGATAGGCAGATAGACGATAGCCTTCGCAAAAATGTTGACAACAAGTGCTATAGCTGCTCCAGTATACGAGTGGTTCACCTACGATGCTTTCAGGTAAGCGCGCAGACAGCATGTCGTAAAATAAGCGAACAAGAACCTCTTGACGACACGAGCAAACAATACGCGCTAGCAGCTCTGAACACGAGTTCGTGTGTAGTGGATTTCAAGAAAATAGAACGAAGATTCATGAACAAAAAGTCTTACGATGGCTCAGAGAGCAGCTACGGAGCTGATGTGAAGGTTTAACCTACGATATCGTTCTTCAGGAACACGAAAAGTACGCAAAATGCACACAGAGCCTAATTAAATATGGCTGGCAGCGCGGCGCGCAGGTGTCGTCTGCTGCCTTCGCCGCAGCCCCAAATAGCCCGCCGACAGCCATAGGCGAAAAAACGAAGGCGTTGCTATAGCGACGCAGGCAGCTTTCCGACTGGTGGGCGGAGCTTTCGGGCTGCCCGAGAAAAACAAATACCGGACTCGAGTCCGCAAGTAGTCCCGGACAGTCCGAGGCTGAAAAACAAATGCGCCCTATGTGAACATCGGAAAACCGTGCGTCAGGCGGCCGAACAGGACAGGCAGGAGTGACGGTATACTGGTGACCTTTGACGCGCTGGCAGTGAAGGCAGGTTTGTGCGCAGTGGCGGACGTCGGCGTGAATGCTTGGCCAAAAGAAACGAGTTGTGATCAGCTTCTGCGTCGCAAGAATACCAGGGTGGCTCAAGTGGTGCAGTTTATCAAAAATGGTGCGAAGGGAAGCCAACGGTACAGTCTTTGTCAAAAGTAACCAGGCTGCATGGTTTCCTTCTCATCCGTATAGTAGAGCTCTTACGGCTTCCCTAAAGATCAAAAAGTTCTTTGAAACTAAGGACAGGGGTTCTCCTTACCATAAAGAGATTTAGAGCTCGAGGACTGACATAATAGCTTGAATATACGACTGAGAAGCAAACCATGCAGCCTGGTTACTGTTGGCAAAGACTGTACGTAGGGGCGCGAGAAGCCGGTGGATGTCTCGTACGCAATGAACTGGGAGGAATACGGCAGTGTACATTCGGCGAAGGACAGGGACGTCAATGAGGAGCGAAGATGATGCAGCTTTGGATCGTTGCGCTGAGCAGCCGCTAGCTCCTCCATGTCCACTGGTGACTCGGGCGCCATTGCACTAACACGAGAAAGCGCATCAGCAGCAGCATTTTCCGGGCCATGGACGAGACAGCGATCCACTGTAAACTCGGAGATAAAACCCAGTTGGCGGATCTCGCATGCAGTGTAGATGCTGCTGTTCCTTTGGAAGGCAAATGGCAAGGGCTTATAATCCGTAATGACGTGAAAGTCGCGGTTCTCCAGTAAGTGGCGAAAATGCTGGACGCGAGGTACACAACGAGGAGTTCTCGACTGGAGGTTCTGCATTTAGTCTCAGGTGGTTTCAGCTTTTGGGAGAAAAAAGCGCGAGGCTGCCAACTAGAGACGTGCTGCTCGAGAACTGCGCCGACTGCAATTCTCGAGGCGTCGGTGACGAGGCGCAGTGGAGCGTCAAGAACTGAATGTATGAGCAAAGTGGCGTCTGCGAGCGCCGTATTGGCAGCAGAAAATGCAGCTCCAGGGTCTTCAGTCCACTCAAATGGCGCAGCAGAATCCTTTCCAGTAGCCAAAATATCGGTCAGAGGCTTTGGGAAAGAGGCGCACTTTGGTAGAAGCGGCGATGCAAGTGCATGAGGCCCAAGAATTCTCTTAGCTTTTTAAGTGACATGGGGGCTGGAAAATCTTGAATGGCTTTGACTTCGCTGTCGAGAGGCCGAATACCATGTGGAATTATAAGTTCGCCTAGGAATTCTATTGTAGGTACGCCAAAGAGGCACTTGTTAGGGGTTCATGATGAGCCCATATTCATCAAGTCTTCGGAAGAGGGCGCGCAGATCAGTTTCATGCTCAGACCCGGATGAACTTGCGACGAGGAGATCATCGATGTAATTGAACGCGAAGTTGAGACCGGGTCACCAAATCTGTCTGAACTAAGGCGAGGAAGAACCAGCTCTGACAGCGTTGATCTTCGAACTGGTTTTATTTGCGATGCTTGCGCTGCGGCGGCCTAGCTCCAACTTCCTCCTTGTCCGGCGAGCATGCCTTGGCCTGCGAGCCGAGCGCGGCGCCAGGGGTGCTACGTACGTATCGCGGCGCTAGGGGTGCTACATATCGTTGTCCACCTGCTCTGCGCGCGGCCGCGCGCACGCTTTACTTGGCTCTTCGTACATCCTTTTTTTTTTATTGCACAATGTTAAAATCGGTTGCGCTGTTGGTCAGCAATGGTAACCGTAGCGCTGGGACAATGTATGCAGAACAGAAACCCATTTTCCATAGCCTTACTGACAAATAATACGTCCTTCTTGTTAATGTCAGTCTAAAATAGACATTTCTCAAAATAAGCTATATGTCTATATGTTAAAGCATTCAGTACAAAACACGTAATGTGTGTCGACGCACGACAGGTGTTAATTTTGTGTCAAAAGGCGCAGCTGACATTTTCAGTAAATCATTTCCTGCATCATTCACAAAGCATGTGCGATCACTCAGTGCATACTGTGCACGCAAAACAGAAGGCTCATTCTGTGCACAGTGAGTGTACGCAATTTGATGCATTCATGATGTACCTTACAATCGTAGATAAGTGCAAACAGTTGTGTAGTATTTATGTGAAGGCGTGAAAGCAAACAACTATCACGCATGAGGCCTTCATTGTCTATTCTATATACGCGACATTAATAGAATTCAGTTAACATACAGATGCATAACCAGTTTTCACGATATGCTCACTCTTCTGCGCACCAAACACGATGACTGTGTCGTTGACAGAAGTGACTAAATCATAATTCATGATCCACAGCACCGAAATGAGCGGTGGCTTCCGAGAAAGCCAGCGCTGGTAGCGGTTCCCGTTGTATACGGGAGGGTCTCGCTGCCATCTTCGCAATTTCGAAGGTCACGAGCAAAACACCAAACACCCCCATAGTTGTCGCAGCACCGATATCACCAACACATGGTGGAACATGACGCTAAAGTGCTTGTGACCGGCGCCGCAAAGCAGGCAACAGCGCTCGAGATAACGTGACTGCCGTAGTTCCCGAAACGAGAAAAGTGCGCGCCACGTTTGCAACGGGCTGCGCCGGTCAGAAATTCAAGAGGGAGATAGAGAGATATCTGTTCTTCTTTTAGAACCTTATTCCGGTTAGATCTTGTTCTTTGCTACAGGCGCTACCTCTAATGCGTTCTTCGCTTACGTTCATAACGGATGGCGGCGCAGTTACGGCTTCAGCGGAGGTTTCGGGAATTAGCCTGGACGGAAGTTGCTCGCACTTTCAACCGCTTGTGACACTACGAAGACGCTCATATCACGCTCATCACTGAGACATCACTGTGACATAAAACTACACAAAATTTTGTGATGTGTGAATATCACTCATTGGTTACAAGGTAATTTGCCAAGTCGACAGGAGTTTACATAATTTGAAGGGCAACACTCAAACTACGTTGAGGTAACGTTCTTTGTGCCGCAAGGCACAGTTTTACTTTCCATTCTTTTTTGTATACTCATCAGTCACATTGATAATAGCATAAATTGCAAGAGCCTTATGTCCATGGACGACTGAATCTGTACAGTCTTTGTCCGAAGTAACCATGCTGCAAGTTTTCCTTCTCAGTCGTTCATTAAATCAATTATGCCAGCCCTCAAGCTCTAAATCTCGGTATGGTAAGAAGAACCCCTGTTCTCACCTTCAAAGAACTTTTTGATCTTTAGGAAAGCCGTGCGGGCTCTGTTATACGAACGAAAAGCAAACCATGGAGCCTGGTTACTTTTGACAAAGACTGTACAAAGTTATGAAACTGACTCTTAGCAACTAATTCGTGCAAATTTCTGAATGGTGACGCGGCTAGCCTATAAAGCTCAGCTAAGATTGGACAGTCTTTATTACAATCGCTAGAAAAAAACACACCGATTTACACTAATGGAATTAACATAACACGCTGAAAACCGCAGATTAACATAATAACATAGGAATTCTAATCCCGGCTGAGCTAAAACGGAACTGACACGATTCGTATCTAGCATCTCAGGCACTCCCTGCGCTCTGTTCACTAAAATATTCCTTCAAATCCGCTACACCTAAGGCGAAGTTATGAGCTTGCCTCTCACTCGTTCGCTCTGTGCTTGAATGTAATATTGTCACGAAGTGGTGACTGCTATCCGGTGAACAGGAAAACAGCGAGAATCGCTTCTAAACGAAACTCTTTATTTGGGCTTACTTGCGCCCGCAGAGAAATGAATCACTCGCCGGCGGTGTATCAACAAGTGTACTCGGCGGTCGTCGAACAGAATGCCCGCCGCTCTCGGCCGTGCTCTTTTGAAAGCTTATAGCAAACTTTCTAGATAAAGGTTGGAAAGTTACTAGGACACTGGAACAACGTATAGTCCGCTCCACCTGGAAGCCATCAATCGAGATAAATCTAGGCGCGTCTTGCATCACAAACAAATCGATAAAGCGGCGTGCCGGCAGCTTTGAAGAATGAACAAACACTACAAACATTCGCGGCATTACTCCCATCTCAAAGAAGCACCAACTTGATGCTTAGTACGCAATGCGGCCATAACTAACTAAAACGGATTGTGTAAAAATAAACACCAAGGGTGTAAACACACCGTGCTTTAGCGCGCATAATACGGGTTTGGGCGGACGACATGGACAACTTCTGGTCGTACGCGGCGTCGATGGGATGCAGTAATGCCGTCAGGGACGACTTCGTAGTCCAGTTCACCTGGCCGTCGAAGGACCTTGTACGAGCCGAAATAGCGGCGCAAAAGTTTTTCGCTCAATCCGCGGCGGCGAATGGGCGTCCAAACCCAGACTCGGTCTTCTGGCTTGTATTCCGCGTTGCGTCTTCGTACGTTGTAGCGTCTGGCATCAGTCCGCTGCTGGTCTTTGATCCGTAATCTGGCAAGTCTTCGGGCTTCTTCTGCTCGTTGAAGGTAGGCGTCGACGTCGACATTATCTTCTTCGGTATCATTGGGCAGCATGGCGTCTAGCGTGGTCGTGACCTCCGTGCCATGGACGAGCCTAAAAGGAGTCATCTGGGTGGACTCCTGCACTGCGGTGTTGTATTCCAATACGATGTAAGGCAGGATAACGTCCCAGGTTTTGTGTTCCCTATCGACATACATGGCGAGCATATCGGCGATAGTTTTGCTCAGGCGCTCTGTCAGTTCGTTGGTCTGTGGATGGTATGCAGTTGTCTTTAAAGAACGAAACAGCGCAACTAAAACGAAGGACCAAGAAAAAGAGAGACACGAACACGCGCTGACTTACAACTGACTGTTTTTATCGGAAAACCACATATAAATATTCTCTAATCGCTGCGTCACAGCCTCACGTCGTCATCGCAATCTACTAACATAAAAAGAACGGAAAACCATTGGCGAAAAGTAAGCACCTACAGGCTCCAACACTTTTCCAACAGATATATCTCGCGCTTAGACAAGGCCATCGAAGTGCTGCTCACACATGAGTCAACTTCTGTAGAGATATGATACGCCTCTACTACTTGTCGTACTAGTTGCTCTTTATGGCGATACAGCACAACAGTGTTGTCAAAGTACGGAGTGCATAGGCAGGATTTGCAATGCGCAGCAAGTTTTGACAACCCGGAGCCGCGCAAAGAATTAGCGTGTTCCAAAAGGCGTTCGTTGAGCCACCTGCCTGTTTGACCCACGTAGAAATGGCCACACGAGAACGGAATCCTGTAGACGACTCCAACTCTGCACTGCACAAACTGAGTGGCATGACGGATTCCGCACCCTTCTGTGGCGTTGCCGTTTTCTTTCTTGCGTTTCACGGACGCCGGAACCTTGCTCAGCTTATTAGGCGCTGAAAACAGGACCTTGCCCCCAAACTTCGCTGCTATCTTCGCCCCCCAAGCTTCGCCCCCAATCTTCGCCGCTATCCGCTATCGGCTGTCTCACAGATGGAAGAAGATAGCGGCGAAGTTTGGGGGCAAGGTCCTGTTTTCAGCGCCTAATAAGCTGAGCAAGGTTCCGGCGTCCGTGAAACGCAAGAAAGAAAACGGCAACGCTACAGAAGGGTGCGGAATCCGTCATTCCACTCAGTTTGTGCAGTGCAGAGTTGGAGTCGTCTACAGGATTCCGTTCTCGTGTGGCCATTTCTATGTGGGTCAAACAGGCAGGTGCCTCAACGAACGCCTTTTGGAACACGCTAATTCTTTGAGTGGCTCCGGGTCATCAAAACTGGCTGCACATTGCAAATCCTGCCTATGCACTCCGTACTTTGACAACACTGCTGTGCTGTATCGCCATAGAGAGCAACTAGTACGGGAAGTAGTAGAGGCGTATCATATCTGCACAGAAGTTGACTCTAGTGTGTGCAGCACTTCGATGGCCTTGTCTAAGCGCGAGATATATCTGTTGGAAAACCGTGGGAGCCTGTAGGTGCTTACTGTTCGCCAATGGTTTTCCGTTCTTTTTATGTTAGTAGTTTGCGATGACGACGTGAGGCTGTGACGCAGCGATTAGAGATTATTTATATGTGATTATCCGATTAAAACAGTCAGTTGTAAGTCAGCGCATGTTCGTGTCTCTCTTTGTCTTGCTCCTTCGTTTTAGTTGCGCTGTTTCGTTCTTTAAATATGCAATACCAACTCGCCCACTATGCTATGTTGATGCAGTTGTCCTCCGGTGGCTGGTTTGGCTGTAACGCAGGATGGCTTGTGTCCGTTCCGCCGTGAGTGCTGTTCCTCCGTCCGTGATGAGCACATCGAGGGTGCCGTGTCGCAGAAGAATGCACTCCACGAAAAATTTGGCGACTTCTGCTGCTGTTCCTTTCGGTAGGGCTTTTGCCTCGGCGTAGCGGGTTAGTTAGTCAGTCGCTAAAATGATCCACTTATTTCCAGATGTTTACTTCAGGAAAGGGCCAAGCAAGTGCATGCCAATCTGCTGAAAGTGCCTTGAGGGGGGTTCAATGGGATTAAGAAATCCTGCTGGTCGGGTTGGAGGAGTCTTTCGACACTGGGAATCTCGGCAGGTTTTCACATAGTATGTGCGACATCGGCAGACAGTCGGGGCCAGTAATATTTGTCTTGAATGCGGCGGAGGGTGCGAGAAAACCCGAGATGTCCAGCTGTCGGCTCGTTGTGTGAAGCCTGAAGAACTTCTCCGAGCAGACTTGCAGGTACAACAAGGAGGTAGGCTATTTTGTTCGCTGCAAAGTTCTTCTTCACGAGGACATCATTCTGTAAACAGAAAGAGGATAATCCTCTTTTGAACGAGGCGGCGGTGAGGAAACCTTGCCTTCCAAGTACTCGATGAGGCATTTTAGGTCGGGATCGGAGTGTTGCTGTTCTGCAAAAGAGCTGGACCTGATGGGTCCCAGGAAAGCGTCCTCATCGTCGTCTGGCGGCGGTGCATCTATAGGGGCTCGTGCCAGGCAGTCGGCGTCAGAGTGCTTGCGTCCAGTCTTGTAAACGACGGTGACGTCAGACTCCTGGAGGCGCGGGCTCCATCGAAAGAGGCGGCCGGAGGGGTCCTTCAAACTGGCAAGCAAGCAGATCGCATAGTGATCGCTGACCACCTTCAATTGTCGTGCGTACAGGTAGGGGCGGAATTTCGACGTAGCCCAGATGATGGCAAGTCACTCCTTCTCAGGTGTCGAATAATTAGCCTTGGCTTTGGACAGAGAACGGCTAGCGTATGCGGTGACCTTCTCCACCCCGTCAGTTTTCTGAACGACGACAGCACCTAGGCCCACACTACTTGCGTCGGTATGAATTTCAGTGTCAGCGCTTTCATCAAAGTCCGCGAGGATCGGTGGGGACTGAAACGGCGGTGAAGTTCCTTGAAGGCGTCTGCTTGCGGCGCTTCCCACTTATATGGCACATCTGTCTTTGTCAGGCGGGTCAGTGGCTCGGCGATGCGCGAAACGTTCTTTAAGAAACGTCGATAATACGCGCACAGTGCGAGGAATCTGCGCACAGCTTTCTTATCGGCCGGTGGTGGAAACATTGCGATAGCAGCTGTTTTTTGCGGCTCTGGCGTACTCCCTCCTTGCTAACAACGTGGCCTAGAAACAGCAGCTCTTCATAGGCAAAGTTGCACTTCTCTGCTTTCAAGGTTAGCCCGGGCGACTTGATTGCGTCTAGTATTGTTCGAAGCGTTTTCAGGTGCTCCTCAAAGTTCGAGGCGAAAACAACGACGTCATCTAAATATACCAGACAAATCAGCCACTTCAGGCCTGCCAGCACTATATCCATCACTCGCTGAGATGTCGCTGGTGCGGAATAGAGACCAAACGGCACCACCTTTAACTCAAAGAGGCCATCTGGAGTGATGAATGCGGTCTTCTTGGGATCTCTCTTGTAGACATCTATTTGCCAGTAGCCGCTCTTTAGGTCCATCGATGAGAAATACTTAGCGTTGCAGAGCCGGTCCAGTGTGTCGTCGATGCGGGGGAGGGGGTAGACGTCCTTCTTTGTGGTGTTGTTCAAGCGGCGGTAATGAACGCAGAATCGAAGTGCACCGTCTTTCGTTCTTACTAGAACAACTGGTGCCACCCAGGGGCTCTTTGAAGGCTGAATAACGTCATCGCGCAGCATTTCTTCCACGTGGTTCTGGATGGCTTGTCGTTCTCGCGGCGACACTCGGTAGGGGCTTTGACGCAGAGGTCGGGCGTGCTGGTCGTTGTAATGCGATGTTTGCGAATTGGCGTTTGTCGGACTTTCGGCGATGACGAGAAGCACTCGCTGTAGCTTCGAAGGAGATTGCGGATCTGGTCTTGTCTGGTCCGGGGCAGGGCTGGGTTTATGTCGAAAGTGGGCGAATTCTCTTTGTTAGGCGAATCTTCCACGGATGAATTGGAGAGGCCGAATGAGTCTCGTATGTCGGATATTTCATCGAGGAAAGCAATCGTCGTTCCTCTGTTAACGTGGCGGTATTCTTCGCTGAAATTAGAAGTACTTCAGCTTGTCTTTTGCGGAAATGTGCGATGCCTCTTGCGATGCCAATTCCTTGGTCGAGAAGCAACTGCATGGTCCCATCGATAATGGCCTCTGTGTTATTCGCTTCCGTGGCGCCTACGGTGACGATGACGCTTGAGCGGGGTGGGACACTCACTTGTTCCTCCTGGACACTAAGTGCAACGCGATGTTCTGGAGTTCTCATCGACGGGATGGCCTTGTCCGAGGAAAGTGTGATCAGCTTGTATCGCAGGTCGATGATCGCCTTATGCTCATTGAGGAAATCCATGCCCAAGATCACTTCGCGGGAACATTGGCGTAGCACTACGAAGGTCGCGGGATAGGTATGTCCCTTGAGGGTCACTCGCACTGTGCATCGTCCTGATGGCGTAATGAGGTGGCCCCCTGTGGTGCGAATTTGAGGGCCGTCCCAAGCGGTCATTACTTGTATCAGCTGCGCAGCAAATGGTCCGCTCATCACCGAATAATCAGCTCCTGTGTCGACTAGAGCGGTGACTTTCCGGCCGTCGATAACCACTTATAAGTCGGATGTCCTGGCTCTGGAGTTGCACGTCGTCCTCGGCGTCGGGTTACGGCTTCGGCGGGTATGTGAATCGTGGGTGGGGTGTTTGGTGGAAGCTTTTCTTGATGGCGGCGTCGTTTTGAAGGTGCTTCGCGTCGTGGTCGCGGTTGTCGTTGTATACGGCGTCGACGTAGTGGGTGCAACATCTTCATATGGCGTGGTCGCTAGAGAATCTTCGTCGTTTCCTCGGCAAGCAACCTAACCTCCACAGGTTGCTTTATTTAGTTTCCCCTACGAGGGCTAGGGGACCTTCTCCGGACAGCCGCGGCCTAGCTTCGGCCCGGTGATGGAAATCGTGTGGTGGATGGCGACGGGGAGTGGGAAAGACGGCTTGAAGACGCGTGCTCCCCTCTACGCAGGTAGTCGTCGATTTCCCGTGGTCGCTGGCCGGGAAGCGGTCCAGGGGCGTCGATGGCGAAACCTCGCAGCCCGATGCGTCTGTAGGGACAGTGGAGGAGTGTGGGCCCCAATGCAAACATAATGGGCGGCTGTCGGGAGTCCTCCACTGGTCGCACTTCCTTGTTCCGTGCTTCGCTCATAAGGTGGGCGGGCGGAAGCTAGGGGACTTCGTTGTTGTAGAGCTGGTGCCCGTCGAAGACGGCTTGGGGGCTCTCGTCGAGGCGGAGGACTGCGTAGTGCTGCGGCGTAGGTCATAGGTGTAGCTTCCGTTGGTGTCTTTGGTGAAGGGGAGCCAAGTGCATTATGCACTTCTTCACGGATAATGTCCGTGAGCGAGGCCGCCACCTGAGCCTCCTGTATCGGCTGTGTTAGGGATGGCAGCAGTCGACGAAGTTTTTTGCGAACAATTTCGCGTATTAGATCTCAAAGTTTGTACTCGCTTGCAGGGGTATCTTGTGGGGGGCTTGTCGGCAGCACTTCAAGTGGGCCGCCGCGGTGGCTCAGTGGTTATGGTGCTCGGCTGCTGACCCAAAAGACGCGGGTTCGATCCCGGCCGCGGCGGTTGAATTTCTTTGGAGGAGAAATTCTAGAGGCCCGTGTACTGTGCGATGTCAGTACACGTTAAAGAACCCCAGGTGGTCGAAATTTCCGGAGCCCCCCACTAAGGCGTCTCTCATAACCTTAGTCGCTTTGGGACGTTAAACCTCATAAACCAACCAAACCAACTTCAAGTGGTCGGTTGTAGTGCCGGGTCCGGGCGTCCAGGGTCTTTTCGATGGTTGAAGTTTCAGCTTCAAACACGGCGACGGTTTGTGGAGGATCCTGGATCAGGCCGGCGAAAAGTTGCTCCTTCACGCCACGCATCATGAGCACAGCTCCTTTTCTTCAAGCATGTCGGGGTTGGCGAGCCTGAAAAGGCGTTTCATATCTTCCATATACGTAGTCACGGCCTCGTTTGGGAGTTGAATTCTTGTCTGCAGCAGGACCTCTGCTCTTTCCTTACGTACGACGCTGGCAAACGTACCCACTAGCTGCTTCTTGAAGGTAGCCCAGGTCGTGAGGGAAGATTCGTGGTTTTCAAACCACGTTCTCGCAGTGCCATCCAATGCAAAATAAACATTTCGAAGCTTAGCGCTGTCGTCCCAGGTGTTCAGCGCTGCCCCACGGTCGTACAAGTCCAGCGAGTCTTCCACATCTTCATGTGGTTCTCCTAGGAAAGTCGGTGGCTGACGGGGCTGGCGAAGCACGGCAGGCGTTTGCTGTGCTCAAGGTGCCATCGTGAGGGGCACAGCTGGATAGCAGCGCAGCACCGCCACCAGATGTCACGTAGTGGTCACTGCAGTCCGGTGGACAGGAAAACAGCGAGAATCGCTTCTAAACAAAACTTTTTATTTGGGCTGATTTGCGCCCGAAAAGAACTGAATCACTCGGCGGCGGCGTAGCAACAAGCGTGCTCGGTGGTCGTCGAACAGAATGCCCGCCGCTCTCGGCCATGCTCTTTTTAAAGCTGATAGCAAACTTTCTAGATAAAGGTTGGAAAGTTACTGGGACACTCTGGAACAACGTAGATCCGCTCCGCCTGGATTCGATCAATCGAGATAAATCTAGTGGTGTTTTGCATCACAAACAAAGGGATAAAGCGGCGTGCCGGAAGCACTACAAACATTCGCGGCAATATCGTTTGTTGGTTTGCACCTACTAACTATTCTGTTCCACCGCCACCTTGGCTCAGTGGTCATGGATGTCGGCTGCTGACCCGAAAGACGCGGGTTCGATGCCGTCCACGGGTGTCGAATTTCGATGGAGGCGAAATTATAGATGCCCGTGTCCTGTGCAATGTTAGTGCCCGTTAAAGAACCGCAGGTGGTCGAAATTTCGGGAGCCCTTCCCTAAGGCGTCCTTAATAGCCTGAGTCGCTTTGGGACGTTAAACACCAATAACTCATAACCACTCTAATCTCAAACGGGAGAGCGTTCAGCGGGAAGCGATAAGGTTCGTATACAACAGTCCGTTACCGTCGTAGCGATTCCCCGACACAACGTTTGCACAAAGCGGGTCTTCCATCGATTCAAAATTGTGCCAGTTACTTAAGTATTACATTTCTTTTTCTAGTTTTCCGCAACGCATTCAAGGTAGATGAACATAATTACATGACATCCCCAAACGCCGTGAATTCAAGAGCAAAACATGGCAAGCACTTGTGGGAATAGCCGCCGCTGTGGCTCAGTGGTCATGGTGCGCGGCTGCTCACCCGAGAGATGCGGGGTTCGACTACGGGCGCAGCGGTGGCATTGTTGATTGAGGCGAAATGCTAAAGGCCCGTGGCCTGTAGGATGCCAGTGCACGTTCAAGAACCACAGGTGGTCCAAATTTCCGGAGCCCTCCACTACGGCGTCCCTCGTAGCATGAGTCACTTTGGTACATTAAACCACCATAAGCCAAACTATACCCAACTTGCGGGTATACATTTTTCGAACTGACGCACTCAGATTTCCACTCTCCTGAAACCGTCCGAGACTGGACACTTCTACCGAATAATATTCTCAATTGCACTTTACATCTTTTTTCTTGGACGCCTTGTGAAACCTTGGTTGAGTGTACGTGCCGTATTTTGGACTTGTTTACTTTTTGCTACTTTTTCTGTATATAGGATTGGTTTGGTTTATGGGGTTTAACGTCCCAAAGCGACTGAGGCTATGAGAGACGCCGTACTGGAGGGCTCCGGAAATTTCGACCACCTGGGGTTCTTTAACGTGCACTGACATCGCACAGTACACGGGCCTCTAGAATTTCTCCTCCAAAGAAATTCTAGCCGCCGCGGACGGGATCGAACCCGCGTCTTTTGGGGCAGCAGCCGAGCACCATAACCGCTGAGCCACCGCGGCGGCCTGTATATAGGATTGTCTGTATATAGGAATGTCTGTATATAGGCGGCCTGTATATAGGAAAAAAAAAGAAAAAAAACGCAAAGTTATGCGACCGGCCATAGTTCCAGCTCTTTCGCAAGTCCTAAACTCACTTCTTTATTTACTTATTTGCAATACACTGCTAGCCTTCCCCGTAGGCTGTTGCAGGAAAGGAACTAAAATATGCGTACAGCCTGGTTCCTCTAGACGAAAAAAAGCAAAGAAAACCCTTGGTTGCAATACACCTAGTGGTAAGTAAAGAATATGTAGAGAGACAATCCTGTATATAGGATTGTCTCTCTACATATTCTTTACTTACCACTACGTGTATTGCAACCAAGGATTTTCTTTGCTTTATTTCGTCTAGAGGAACCAGGCTGTAGGCATATTTTAGTTCCTTTCCTGCAACAGCCTGCGGGTAAGGCTAGCAGTGTATTGTAAATAAGTAAATAAAGAAGTGAGTTTAGGACTTGCGAAAGAGCTGGAACTATGGCCGGTCGCATAACTTTGCGTTTTTTTTTTTTGCGAAACGCTGTTTTTCAAGCTCCTCAACCGTGCAAAGAGCGGAAAATCACCACTGGCGGTGAGGTCATTTCGGCTGGGACCCTGTGGCCGCTACGCCTTGCAGCTCTCGCACTTTGGTTCAATATATCACCCACCCAACGACAGGTTTCTCTATTATTGCAAGTTTGCCTCCGCAGGTCATCGCGCGTTAGAAATGGGCCTTTGTTGCATAGCTTGTACCGAGCGCAGAACTTCAATTTTGTTGTCTCGTTTTGAACCAAACGAGCGCAACGGGGTCGCACACGTGGCGGCAGCTGGGGCTAGACAACGACGTCTGGATCGCTATTGCCCTCTAACATATGAGGCTGGCAGAACGGGCGTCGTTTTCAGACAGCGATTAATTACACTGGCAGCCTACCAAGAATAATATAAAACTTTACGTCGTCAAACATTAATGTTAGCTGGCACGCCGATAAGAGAAACGGACGGCTGTTTTCTGCATATCTGGCGATATCTATTAAACGAAATGTATTCGTTTTAGGGTCGTTGCGTGCTGTTGTATCTTTTCAGGACTGGATAAGGATGTGTTTGATAGAAATTTTGATAAGTTGGCATACAGAACCATCAAACTGCTGCGAGTGGTAAGCCAAGAACTTGAAATCACAGCGCTAGGCCAGCTTTAGTTTTGTCGCTTGTGAACAAGTTTTACCCAAAAACGGCTCTTAAAACATTTTTTCCACCTTGAACATTATAAAGCGCTGCTGGTTGGTTTGGTTGGTTTATGGGGTTTAACGTCCCAAAGCGACTCAGGCTATGAGAGACGCCGTAGTTAAGGGCTCCGAAAATTTCGACCACCTGGGGTTCTTTAACGTGCACTGACATCGCACAGTACACGGGCCTCTAGAATTTCTCTCCAAAGAAATTCTAGCCGCCGCGCCCGGGATCGAATCCGCGTCTTTTGGGTCAGGAGTCGAGCACCATAACCACTGAGCCACTGCGGCGGCATACAGCGTTGCCTATTCGCTGCAAACAGTTCAGTAAAAGCTTCCCTGCAAGAGAAATAGTACTGTGAGAAGGCGGTCTCTCGTTTGAATAACCTGTCAGCATATCTAGTTTTATTTTGTTGTGCGGCACCCAACTCCACCCACCTTGCCAATCTGAATGGAAGAAGTCGAAAGGAGAACAAAAGAACACTTATGTTGCAAAGCGCGTCCGCAACAAAGGAACGTGAACGCATTTTCGACGAATTACAATCTGGCTTGCCGTAAATCTTCACTTGCACAGCCTATTCATCTGCGCTTAACTAGATGCAGCGCGAATGAATAACACCCTCCTCGGCATTCATAGCAGATAAACGCAACTTTTGCCGTAAGCTAAATGAATGTTCTGTCTTACACCTGAAAATGTAGAAGCGGTGCGTTTTGATCCGACTTGTTCCAGAAAAGCAAATATTGTGCGCTTCTGATAATGAAAGCGTACGAGAGAAAGAGCTGCACCTATCCCCACGCGTCAACCGAGTATATGCCCCTGTTGTTTATCGATGAGTGACAACACACACAGCAACCAAGGCTCAGAGTCCAGAAAAGTTACAAATAACAGTGTCTCTACATCTGTAATGGGAGGTTTAAGTACTGTATTCATGGAGGTGTGAATACCATATTTGTCTTTACTGAGGACTATCGTAGCTTGAAGTATTGCCAAATGTCTCAGCTTTAAAAAGAACAAATCAAAAGGTGATGAGCATAAGCCGGTTCGCGAAATCATTAGCGCGATTATGCAGTCCCGCATGATTGTATGACAGTTGTGCTTTTTGTTGTTTCTGTTGTATGTTGTAAACGACACTGAGCGTCAGAAGCATGCAGCCTCGCATGATTTTATGACAGTTGTGCTTTTTGTTGTTTCTACTCTATGTTGTAAACGACACTGAGCCTCAGAAGCATGCAGCCCCACATGATTGTATGACAGTTGTGCTTTTTGTTGTTTCTGTTGTATGTTGTAGACGACACTGAGCCTCAGAAGCGGCTCCGAGCAGCAAACTTTTTAAATTGTCGACCCTGAGTGACTAGCGTCACGTCCTTTAACTAGTGCAATCTTTGCCAACAGTAATTGCTGCGAGGTTGGTTTCTGCCACCTTTCAAGCTCCAAATTTCTGTAAGATTAGGAGATCATTTTTGCATACCTTCCAAGACCTTTTCGCCCTTAGGCAAGCTGTAAGGGTTCAACTATACAGCTTTGAAGTAAACCATGAAGTGTGATTACTTTTGGCCTTGAATACAGCCCCTGAGGGTACACAATTAAGCTAGGACACACAAGTGAAAGCCGCCTTTGTTCATGACAACAGTGATGGAAATTCTTGAAATGTTGGTGAGATTTAAGCATATTTGTAATTTTAAAATCAAGTACTGGGTTCAAAACTCGCAAGTGTTTATTTAATGATATATCACTTGCACTTCATACCTGTAGCCCCACCCCTGAAAAGAAATTTACCTAGAACTTTTCAGCGCTAAATTTATTTATTTATTTATTTATTTATTTATTATCAATACCTCAAATGCTCCAGGAATGGGGTATTACATGAGGGATGGGCTGAATGTGTCACTAATGGGAGATTGGATGGCAGCTTTGAAGTGCATTGGATCGGAGTGGTGCACGGAGTCGATTGGCAGGCTGTTCCAGTCTCGAGCAGTTTGCACGAAGAATGGGCGAAGATGAGCTGTAGTCTAGGAGGCGAAGAGCTCGATGAAACAAAGCAAGGCATTTCTGATCGCGCTTTTTTCCAGCTCGATATATGTGTACACTTCCTCCGTTGCAGATGGGTCAGCTCAGTGGTCGTAGTAAATACCCGAGTTTTCATCTGAGCCAGTGAAAATGCTGTTAAGGTATGAATAACTGACGAGGCTCAGTAGTAAAGATCTCAGAGTTCGGAGAAGAGATGTAGAACAGTTTCACTTAGCGTCGGAAGAGACCAAAAAGCGTGGGAATTTTCCCAATGCAAGGTGTCATGCTCCTGCCGCTCTATGTTGATTTGCCGTCATATGCTCTCTCACAGGTTGATGCCAAGTCTGGCTCTCGGTACACCTTCGGCGAACTACTGGATACATGCCGCAGGGTTGCGGCGGGGCTTCGGAGACTCGGCCTGCGCCCGGGAGATGTGGTCGCTTTCCAGGCCGCCACCAGCAATGAGCTCCTAGTCGCCATATGCGGCACTCTCTTTGCTGGGGGCACCGTCGCTTTGATCAAGACCAATCTCACCGAAGGTTAGTGGTGGCCATAGGGCGAAGCTTTATCACAGTCACCTCTTAAACCACCTTAACAACCTGTCTGCCTTAACACCTTAACAACCTGTAGTATGGGAGCTTTTTATCCTCCTAAGATTTCGTGTTTAAACTGTGTACAAATAGATCCAAACTTGAAAGAACGAGCTTATTGAGTCATCTTAATATTATTGCACCGGTTTTGCATTGTTTAGTTTTTATTTATTTATTTTTTCAGGAGAGTCTCGGTACCAGTTTGAAGATGTCCAACCAAAGTTTGTTTTTTGTGACGGCGACGACATCGAAAAAAACTGAACAGGCTTGCACAGAAGTTTCTTCAGTTGAGGTAACTATTTGGGCAGATTATATAACCCATAATTCTCTTTTTTCTCTGTCCATGCACCTGTTTGTATCCTCCACCACATTTTGAAATAACGGTTCTAAATGGTGCTGGGAATTCTCAGCTGACAACTCCAGTGCTCTTCTTTCATTTAGCGCATTAAAGGTTAAAGGCGAAGGCCCTGCTTTAAAGTGACACACGGAATCCGTCGCCTGCTGTGGAGCTCGGTCCTGTTCACATTATTTCTTTTCGGTGTCACATGCTCCCTGGTACTCCTTCAGGAAAGGAAGAATTTTTCACAACTTCGTTCACACCTGTCTGGCCGCCATCCCCGCGGAACTGGGAGCAGCGCCGTTTCCACGAATCTTGCGCGCATGCAGTGCAGGAGGCAGGAGGCATATGCGATCCTTCCGACAATTTCCTCTGCAGTCCTCGAGCACACATCTCCAGTACAGAAGTAGCAATGATGCCGCCGCGGTGGCTCAGTGGTTATCGTGCTCGACTGCTGACATGAAAGACGTGGGTTCAATCCCGGCCGCGGCGGTTGAATTTCTTTGGAGAAGAAATTCTAGAGGCCCGTGTACTGTGCGATGTCAGTGCACGTTAAAGAACCCCACGTGTTCGAAATTTCCGGAGCCCTTCACTACGGCGTATCTCATAGCCTGAGTCGCTTTGGGACGTTAAACCCCATAAACCAAACCAAACCAGAAGTAGCAATGGGCTAGCCTAACATCGTTCTCGTTATCAATGCACTTTCCGCGCAGAAGGCGCAAAAAAGTGCTAAAGTTTGCGCTATGTTGCATGATGCACTAGGCGCAGCAATAGCTGGGCTGCACGAGTACAGCTAGAGTCTAGAATTTTGCACTGCTTCGAGTGAGGCGTTTTGTACACAGCTCGGCCATGCAACACACGCCCGGCTCTGTCGCTGACACTCTGTAGCACGACGCTCCGTGGGAGCTCGGTGTGTCCCAGAGAATTGAATTTAGGCGTTGTGTGACCCTCCTGCCCCCTTACACCTACCCGCCACTTAATGCTGTACGCGACTGCAGTACGAACGTGATCTCTGGAAAAGTTCCATAGCCTCGCTTTCCCCGCCGAACGTCCATCGTGCTTTCTCTCCCCCTCTGACTACTACAGCGGAGGCGAGCGAGCAAGCCGGCGCTGCAGATTCTCCTTTTCTCTCAGCTTCCACCTTCAGCCTCTCCGCTTAATAGAGCTGCGCGCAGTAGGTGGCGGAAGGTGTCCCAAAAACCCCAATCGTTTGGAAAAATCAAGGTGTTCGGTTCACTCACATTTGGCACACTGAATCCATTGTAACGATCCAGCTAAAATGCGAATTTTGAAATCAATGCTTGTAGCTTTGTATGTGTAACGCACTGCCAAAAGCCCTGAGCGGAGCCGCATGGGCATGGAGCCAATGTGCACCTATTTTTGAGTGTACAGTACTGCGCACAGCCATTTTAAAATAAAAAAATACGCCACCAGTTAGTGATATGCGGAGGATAAAAGTGATTTTGGCGATGTTTACAACCCCATGCAGTTGCCTTTCTGCGCTCACTGCAGCAGAAAATTTTGACATTGAAAATAAATATTTGTTACAGCTAGTAAGGCCGACCCTTCCACCCCCCCCCCAAAAAAAAGGTGCGCACATTTGGTTTCACTCGAGTTCATGGCGTAATATCGGTGCGAAATACGTTTCTCGGCGCACAATAAGAATACCCAGTGAGGATGATACACGAATCCCGTATGTTATTAACACACGTGAACCACAGAAATGTTAAGTGCGTCACCTGTGGTTTATATGTACTGTTATGCTTCACTGCGACTGCCGCAGCTTTGGTGCGCACATCTATATTCTGTCCAGGTGTTCGTCGCTATCACCGGAGCTTCCGGAGGAGCAGCCACTCTGTCGCAACTAAAGGAATCTCCTCTCGACGACCCTGAACCGCATGTGAATGTCGGCCCAGACTCGGTGTTGGCGATAATATACTCAAGTGGCACCACGGGACTGCCTAAAGGCGTGCAGCTCACGCACCGCAGTGTTATCGCACAAGTGGTAATGTATGGGTAAGCATAGCAGCACTGAACATGCACCTTTACAAGGAGGAGACCGAGTTTTCGGCAATTCATCGCCACTGTTTGTGACCTTTTATCAAGGAGTTTGCCGCACGACTTTCATACAGTTAGAGAAAAGGTTTTGCAACATTTTTCAAAGATGGCCTCGAGATGATACCACAGACCCGTGGGTTCCGTCCCGGTTCCAACCTAACGCCTCTAGGTTTTGTACGGCGCACGAGACGGTGAAAAGACTCCGCAAAACAGCCACAGTGTTGGTCCTCGTGTACACCCTTTGCCACAGTTCAGAGCAGTGGTGTTTGCTTCTGGGACACAACGTGTGGCTATTTTTGCATCCCCAGAGTTCCAAATCTCTTGAAGGTGAGAGGAACCGTTGTCCTCCCAACTCTGATAGTTATGACTTTCACGGATGATAAAAGAGCCTCATTACAGAGCTTAGCAGCTAACCTTCTTGGCCTGTAAACTTTTGACACTTTGTATACGGAAAGTTAAAGAGGAATAATAGAGACGCTCAAGCTAATTTTGTTTGTTTTTTTTTGTGCTGGAATAATACTTCCCTGAAGCATGATGAGATTCACTGGTCACTGACCATGGTCAAACACAAATGACATTTCGGGAGCGCTACGGCTCCCTTGTTCACAATGTGGAACGGGCTGGACGTCCCCGCTGTCCGGACGTCCGGGACGTCCAGCCAGTTGCTCACTGTGAACAAGGGAGCCGTAGCGCTCCCGAAACGTCATTTGTGTTTGACCATAGTCAGTGACCAGTGAGTCTCATCAAGCCATGATTCCTGACCAGACGCTATGAAGTCGAACCCTCGACTACTTCCCTGAAGCATCCTAGTCATTCCTGATCGCAGCATGTAGCCACGGCCTCCTTGTAGTCTAACTTCCTACAAATTGTCATACATGACGGAGGCCAACAGTCACCGAAAGCAAGGAGCATAGCGGATTTTTATTTTTTTTATTGGCATGGTATTGGAAGCTACAAATGAAACCAGCAAATCAAGGTCTGAATTCGGACCTGTTCGGGCGATCACTGATATACGAGCGCCTTCGCTACCGTACACTGGTTTATCATGGTTCGAAAGGTCACCGGAGAGTTTGATTTGCAAGCTGCTCAATCGTTTCTACAGGTCTGAAAATTCGGGCTTTCATTTGCTTACCCAAGCTATCCATTTTAATGAGGCGTCCAACTTTTACTGAGACTTTCCATAGAGAAGCATTTGTTTTAAAGATATGCATTTTAATTAAAATTTAGCTGAGCTTCAACGATTACGACAGAAGTAACAGCTGTATAGACTGGTTCAAGCAGCACTATGGAATAAATCCTCCACTGGGCGAACAGATCGAGTTCAGGAGTTAAGGCTGGGTGACGCCGGCCAAAGGAATGGCTTCGGTGCACCAAAGCTTGATCATACACAGCATAAAAAGCATAAAGACAAGAGAAAGCGCTAAGTAACAACTATTTACAGCTCTATGTATCGCGTAAAAATAAATAGTCCTTACTTTGCCGTTAATCCTGAACGTGCCTTTTCACTTGTTAATCCCAATTACTCTTATTACTCCGATATTATAGAAAGCATCATTTTTGAAAGTCATATATTGACAGACCATTGCTAATGACACTGACAGACGTTGTGATAAATATATTGAAGTGTTAACTTCCAAGAGACTATAAATGTGAACACGTAACTCAAACAAAGTATGGTAATAAGCTTCTGCAATGCTTGCTTTCAGGCTTCTTGGCCCGTCTGTGTTTGACAAAGACGACACACTCATTACCACAGGGCCAGTGATGCACATCGCCGGCTTCTGGCTTATCTTCAGTAGTCTCGCCCATGGCTGCAAACTGGTCACGCTGGATACGTGGGACATCGGCTTTATTTTGGTGGCCATCGAAAGGCACAGGGTATATCAATATTTAATAATCTCATTAATGACTGTAAACTCATTTGGAAATTCATAACGCCAACATGATTTTAGCCTCCTCCTCTTCCCTCTTGTCACGAATATCACGTTGTGTAACTATAAAATAAGTGGGGTTAAAAAAAAACTCAGTTTTACGGAGCAATCCCAGTCACAAGTTATGAGTCTATGATAGCCAGGGGGTCTTCTACAAACTAACAAAAATCAGTAAAGAGCGGCGTGCACAGACAAGATCAAATGTTAAGGTCTCGCAAGGAAACGTACTGAAGGAAGCCAACAGTCCCTGTAACCAACGAAAGTTTTGGGGAGTGTGCTTTCATTTCTTTATTTCTTTGTGGTGTTTAGAAATGAGAAGTGAGCAGTGTGATCATTTTACCTAGAAGATAACAATTAAAAAGTAGACGAAAAGACCGCGACATGCCACCGGTGGGATCCGAACCCAAGAAGTCCACATGCCCGTGCGGTGCTCTATGAAATGACGATAGACGGCTGTCCATCATCCTACTTTCGAATGTATTTGTGTTGCGTAGAGCTTGAACTGGAGGTGTCCTCACCAGCACCACCCTATACCATAGCGACGGACGTGGGAAGCGTTGTAATACCGCAAGCGCTACGTGGAACGTTATCTAATGGTGAGTGCGGCAGCTTTGCGAGGACCATCTTACTCGGCCTAAGACATCAAGGCTGTCAGAACTGAGGCCCTCGTTAAGCTATTCACATATCCAACAATTTTGGACGGAAGCATTTAGCGGGAAACCTTGGATGAACGCAGATATTCATATATCGTAAGATTTAACTACAACAGTTAATATATCCGCAGATCACCTGACGGTACTCCTGAATTTTTTTCTATTAACGTTTTTGGTATCATCAAAAGCATTCGTCATTGGTTTTCTATGGCAGTCATAACTGTTTGATGCGATTGATGGAAACACTTGAAAAGAATGATTCTCCTAGATATCAAAAGATTGGACCATTACCCTCAATATTTCCACAAGACTATCTTACCATTTTGCAATATTCAAAATTTTTGTCCGAGAGTGCGGGAGATTAGCAGACATGGCTTTAAATGAGTGGCTCGTTTTGATATACGTATGATACATATAGTAAAAAACAATTGTTATGTAAACCAAAGGAAGCACACAGTAGTGGTTTTTGTTACTAGAAATTATTATTCATTATTATGTGCTCCACCAAAATACTTCTTCAAAAGTATGACAAATAAACGAAACGTACACAGTTGCGTCAGCAGCGACCTAGCGCATGAGACTGGTGTGAGTAAGCCACACTTGTTTCTTAGCTTTGGGTTTGTAGCACGCTGACGCACGCTAAACGGTAACCTTTCATGTTATTTTTTCTTTCCATACGTGGCGTAGCATTTATTTTGGCTTGTTACTGATTGCATAGCACGATGTTAGCTTAAGGTCCCTGTTTCAGTGCAGGCCATAGTTGCTTCCTTTTGACACAGGAGGAATTTAAAAACGCCCTTGTGTGTGCTCATATTATATTATCATTCAAGGAGAAAAACCAGAATGACGTAATTAATCAGGAACCCTTGTATTGCGTCTCTCCTCATAGTCCGCAATGGTATTTTTGCGAGGAAAGATCCCGCATTCAATGATGATATTGATATAAAAGTTGAGTAACAGTGATATTTAAGTAACGGAATTTTCCCTCACTTAATTATACCCAAGCGTACCTGGCTGTGAGCCTGGTGCACTGAGGAGTTTAAGTCGTTTCTTGGGTTAGTTTGCTCGTGATTGGCGTCAGACAGGGATATAGAATCTTTGCCGGAAAGGGTCCCTGCCTGCCATCGTTTTAAATAATCGGATGATGGTAATAATGATACCTTTAAAGAGGTGATCGCAGCTCAAAACATAATCAATATTGCCACCAGTGCTAAAGAGGGCTTTTTGAGGCAGAGGAAGTGGAGGATTTCGGAGGAAGAAGTGAATTTGATCCTAACCGTACCCAGGAAGCTCAGTATGCTTTGCAGAATGGTGAACGAAGATGCCCCTAAACCAGCGCGGTGCAGTAAGAAACATGAAAAAATGTTCACCACCTGTGACACGGAGGTAATCTACGAGATACCGCTGTCATGCGGCGCATCTTATGTGGGCCAAAGTGGACGCTGCATCAACGACCGTCTACTAGAGCACGCCAACAACATCCGCACGGGATACGGCAGCACGCTGGCAAACACGTATCTGCCTGTGATTGCACGCCTAACCTTGGACGAAGCCAGATTTCGAGGCAGTATAATCATCAACACAAACGTGAACTATATGAAGCATTCATCATAGATAGGAAAAGCGCGTCATGCGTTAGCACTCCACCGATGGCACTGATAAGAAAAGAGATTCAATATCTTGAATAACCATTGACGACATGATGCGACAGGAGGATATCTTCCTCGCCTTCCTTTGTTTTTGTTTTTTTGTTTTTTGTATTCCTTTCTGGTATTTATTGCGAGCAATGCAATAAACCTTGCAGTAGTAAGTTCAACTCCGTGTTTGTGCGTGTCTTCTTTCTTCGTCCCGTGTAAGCGCGCGGTTTTACGGTGTGAATTGTGCGGCTTGTGCTATATTTTATAATTTCAATCATTCCACTATTCTACTTAGTTTTTATTTTCTCCCGCACATATACCTGCTTGGCATTCATCACCGTACCTTGGACAATCCCCTCGGGTGGGTATGTGCCATTTTAATGTCGAGGAGAAGAAGAAGTGCTCTCTCTCCTCGGCCGTTCTTTCTGACCACATTAAGCCTGAGGACATCATCATCATGATCATTTTGCTGACCGCTGCTGTGCTCAAGTCTTCGGCCTTCGTTATTGACCCTCCAGCAAGGCTACTTACCTATGTGACATCTGGTGGAGGGCGCTGGGTACGCCTTCCACGTACCGGACGCCCCCTACATGCCGGGAGTCAAGCCCAGGACGCAAGCCAACGGTGGACACACCAGTTCACAAGGCCAGTCGACGACTGAAAGGCCTGCCTCCCGAATTCGGACTTCTCCCTGACCGCAAGGTAATAAGAAGCGTCGGCGTTGACACAATCAATCCACCAACATCAACAGCGCCAGTTCTGCTCCACCACCCGCGGGGCCCACCTCGTTCTCACGGCTTTACACATGAAGATTTCGAGGACTGGCTAGAGCAGTTCGACCGAGTGGCCGTTTTCAATGCGTTGGACACTACTTAGCTGCGCAATGTGTACTTCGCGCTCCAAGAGTCTTCTAGGACACGGTTTGAGAATCATGAATCCGGCCTCCGCACATGGGACACATTCGAGACGGAATTACTGCTCACTTTTCCAAGTGCATTTTGTAAAAACAAAGCTGAACTACTTCTCCAGAACCGCATCCAGCATCCAAATGAGAGCGTGACCATGTATGTTGAAAAGATGAAACAGCTTTTCCGTCGCGCGGACCCGAGCATGTCGGAAGATAACAAATTGAGTTCCTTAATAAGGGGTGTCAAGGAACAGCTGTTCACTGTCCTAATGCGAAGTCCTCCGGCGACCGTCGCAAACTTCGTCAGTGAGGCGGCAGCAATAGAAAAGTCCTCTTTAGCGCTGGTGTCATTGCTGGAAATGCTGGATACCGACGTCATCCGCCCATGTCGGGGCACTGGGACAGCCCCTGTGGTCCTTGTAAAGAAAAAAGACGGGCCATTGCGGTTTTGCGTCGACTACCGTCGCCTAAACAACGTCACGAAAAAAAGATCGCCTCTGCGACGCCAAATATTTCGCTTTCATGGACCTGAAGTCGGGGTACTGGCAAATGGAGGTCGACGAGAGGGACCGCAAGAAGACGGCTTTCATCACTCTAGATGAATTATACGAGTTCCAGGTCATGCCTTTCGGTCTTTGCTCCGCACCAGCCACGTTTCAAGGACTCATGGACACCGTTCTTGCCGATCTGAAATGGCACAGTTGTCTTGTGTACGTGGACGACGTGATTGTCTTCGCCCCAAATTTTATGAAGCACCTTCGTCGCCTCGACGTGGTCCTGCAGGCTATAAAGTCCTGTGGCCTTACGAGGAGCTGCAGTTCTTAAGCCACGCAGTAAACCGAGACGGCGTCATTCCGCATCCAGAGAAAAGCGTTGCCATTGCGAATTTCCCGGCGCCGCGTGACCTGAAAGATGTTCGTCGCTTCCTCGGCTTACGTGCTTATTACCGCCGGTTCGTCAAAAACTTCTCGAAAATTGCCGCACCCCTTACCTGCTTGACCAAGGCTGATGTGCCGTCCACATGGGGCACCCCGCAGGAGCAGGCTTTTCAGAACTCCAATGTCGCCTTCAGACACCACCCGTACTTTCACATTTTCACGAAAATGCCAACACAAAGGTGCACACCAATGCGAGAAATGTTAGTTTGGGTGCTATTCTGGTTCAGCTGCTGAAGGCCCAACAAGCTGTGATCGCCTACACAAGTCGGGCTTTGTCCAAGACGGAGGCCAACTACTCTGCCACTGACAAAGAAATCGTATGGGCTATTTCGACGCTCCGTCCGTACCTCTACGGGCGACCTCTCAAATTCGTCACAGACCATCACGCGCTTTGTTGGATAGCCTGCCTACGGGATCCGTCAGCGCGCCTCGCAAGATGGAGCCTGCGCCTTCAGGAATATGGTTTGGTTTATTGGGGTTTAACGTCCCAAAGCAACTCAGGCTATGAGGGACGCCGTAGTGAAGAGGCCCGGAAACTTCGACCACCTGGGGCTCTTTAACGTGCACTGACATCGCACATTACACGCGCCTCTAGAATTTCGCCTCCATTGAAGTTCAGCCGTCGCGGCCGGGATCGAACCCGCGTCTTTCTGGTCAGCAGCCGAGCGCCGTAACTACTGAGCCACCGCGGCGGGGTCCTTCAGGAATATGATATTACTGTTACGTAGAAGTCCGGTCGTAAACATTCAGACGCCGACTGCCTTTCCCGTGCTCCCGTGTGCCCAGATCCGGAAGACCATATTGACGACGACGCCTTTGTGAACGCCCTCAGTCCCAACGACTTCGCCGACCAATAGCGCACTAACCTGGATATTCGAGCCGTACTTGACTTCCATCAAGGTACACGCGCCACGCTCCCTGAGGCCTCCAGCCGCGCTTTGTCTTCTCTCTGCCACCGCGACGGCGTTCTTGTCAAGAAGAATTTTGCCCCGAACAGTCGCCAGTACACTACTTGTGGCAGCAAGCCTACGCGACGAAATTTTGCACGCCTCTCACGACGAACCCTCTTCAGGCCACCTCGGCGTCACTCGAACCCTCGCCAGAATTCAGGAAAGGCACTTTTGGCCTTGTCTATCCGCAACCGTGACGTACCGTGCCGTGATGTACGAACTTGCCGGGACTTCCAGCGACGCAAGGTACCACCTCTCAAGTATGCTGGGTTTTTCAAGCCCATTCCACGCCTGTCTAGTTCATTCCATCAAATTAGTATGGACTTGCTTGGTCCTTTCCCTACATCCACCTCTGGATGCAGAATAATCGTAGTAGCTACTGACTACTTGTCGCGCTACGCGGAAGCGGCAGCTCTCCCCAGTGGCACTGCCATTGAGACCGCCAAATTCTTCGTTCATCAAATTGTCTTGCGGGACGGCGCACCAGAGGTTTTGATTACAGATCGAGGCCCTGTCTTTTCAGCTGAGTTGCACTCTGACTTGCACTCAGCACCGCAGGGTGACCGCCTACCACCCCCAGACAAACGGATTAGTCTAACAGAACGCCTCAACAAGACACTTGTTGACATGCTGTCGATGTACAGCCGGCCAAATCTTTAGCTGGCCTGCGTGACTGCCGCTTTTTCTGTGCTCCTTCGCTTTTGGATGACGCAAACTTGCGGAAAGCTCAATACTGAGCACGGGCTTAGTGAGCCTGTCCTAAAATTTGATATTTTCGCAAGTTTGCTCCGTCATAAGGCACAGGATCACGGAAAACACGGTCGGTCACGCACGCCAGCTAAAGATTTGGTCGGCTGTACGTGGGCGTAGAGCACAGAAAATGGGAAGACGTCTTACATTATGTCACGTTCGCTTACAATACCGCTGTCCAAAAAACCACTAACATGACACCATTCTCTCTAGTTTACGGACGCACGGTAACGACAACGCTTGACGCCATGCTTCTCCAAGACGACCCCGTAAGTGACGACATTACCACTTTTCTCCAACGCGCCGAAGATGCTCGCCAGCTTGCCTGGGTGCGTATCCGAGGGCAGGAGGACCGGGATGCTCGCTGCTACAGCCTGCGCCGACGAGATGCCGAGTTTCTGGCAGGCGACTTTGTCTGGGTTTGGTAACTGATCCGACGCCGTGGAATGAGCGAAAATCTCCTGCGCCGTTATTTCGGTCCCTATAGAGTCCTCCGTCGTGTCGGCGAGCTCAAATACGAGGTTGTTCCTCACGAGACGCCCGAACCCCAACGACGCAAGCGCTCCGTGGTGGTACACGGGATCCGCCTCAAAACTTGCCACGCTAGGACGCATTGGCTTTGTGCCGTGTGTGCTAATGCAACCACACGGGGGGGCTAATGCCACCAGCGCTAAAAAGGACTTTTCGCGGCAGAGGAAGAGGAGGATTTCGGAGGAAGAAGGTGCGGCTCGTGCTCTCCCTCCTCGACCGTTCTTGCTGACCGCTGCGGTGCTCAAGTCTTTCGACTTCGTTATTGATCCTCCAGCGAGGCTACTTACCTACGTGACAATATACCTATTCAAAATGATATACTTTATGTGATGTCATTTCACGCGCTTTGAGCGCTCTCTCGCACGACGTAAAGCATTGAAAGAGTTAAGCACTCCCAAACTTTGCCGTCAAAGATCACGGCAAGCCTCTCAAAGGTGAAGCAGCTTGTGAAGCTGCGGGATTGAGATGTTCAAGGTAAATCCACAAGGTGTCGCGCTTTTACTTACCTTGGTTTAACGGGGAAAAGTATACTCCAGTCATTACATGCAGCGGTTGTTAATTAAATATGAATTCACTCTTTGTATATCTCAGAAGGGCACTGTCCGCTCTCCGTTTTGACGTGACTCGAGCGGCAGACGTTTTCAATTTGTCTGGACCTAGACTGGTTCGGAAGCCTGTTAAAATACCTACAATTCTTGTGATTTCCTGTGAGGGCTCCACAATATTGTTTCGGCACGCAAGCTGCAGGAAGGGGGCACGAGCGCTACTCTAAGTGAAGAAGAAAAATCATTGCGGGGGATAAAATGCTCACGTGACGACTTTGCTTCGTGTCAGTGAAGAAGAAATCTTTTGGAAGACACCTTCAGCCACTCCCCCGTAGTGGGTATGTGCCATTCTACTTGAGGCCAACCAACCAACCAAAAAGTCGGGCACTCTGGAGGCCAGTTCATACGCAGCCTTGCAATACCCAACCTCTTTTGACTGAGCAATTTCAATGAGCTTGGTATTGACTGGCTCTCGATGTTTTGATCTGACTGCTGTTTCAATAGCAGGAGAATTGATAGCTATATCACTTTACCTATGAATCGCCCATGTAGTTACCATCCCTACGGGAGTCAATTCGCTGCTAGATGTAATTTTTCTAAGAGCCAACCTTATGGAAACCACTTTTCAGCGTGTGGTTGGAGCACATGTGCTTGTTACCGCTTCTTGTACCGATTATTTCTCTGCCCTAGTCTCAAGTAGCGGTTCCATTTCTTCTTCATATCGGCCAAACTTGAACCAGGTGCAGAATGTCTTAGCGCAGACCTTTGGTGATCTTCTACTATAGTAGGATACAACTTAAACTGCAGTTGGTAGCACTGTGCCTCGGTCCGCGGCGTCCTGCATTACTACGTTGGCCAAACGCAACTGTAAACGAAATCAGATTTTTAATGTTTGACTATATAACAATACACGTATCAAAATTCTAGAGCTCACAACTTTTTTGTTGTGGTAAGCTTCGTGTTTACGCAATAAGAGACGTTTAGGTAGCGGTCTACTTTTTCGTCGTGGAAGAATTCTAAGCGCGGAGGCTGAATGCGGGCGGAGCTTCACTGCAGACTTAAGTTGTATCCGACAATAGAGTGAACATAGGTCTTTTACACCTTTCACAAGTTGAGAACTGCAAGAAGCCACAGCTGCTCTTTTCAAATTAGTTTCAAATGAACGCCACACTCCAATACTTAGGAACAGGGAGAGGCTTACTCTGCACTGAGTATTTGAAGAAGCACGGAGCTAACTTTTAGACAATGCGAGTATATTTTTCGACTGAGAAATGGATTGAAGTAGTGTTTTTAGCGATCGACTAAACTTTTTCTTACTTAAATATTCTTACGGTGATTTATCTGAGCGGCAGCTGCAACAGAGCGTAGTCGTGAACACAGACAAGCTCGCACCAGAAGCAGACGCGATGTCGTCATCATCCAGAGCACCGCACGAGAAAAATGTCCTCGTCGTCTTGCGACTGAATATCGTAACTGCCCCCGCCAGGAGACATGTGGTGCAGGGGTGGAATTCTGTTGGTCAAGTTGACCATTTGCCCCCAGGTGAGGTAAGGACTAACGTAACGGGACAGTAGCTTCTCACCCAGGCCCACACATTGGGCGGAGAGCCTGAGGGGGTAGCGGAGTCACGGTGACTCAAGTCGTAACGGTGTTTTTTAGCGAACTGAGAAGCACGGAGCCTGTACCGAGCAAAATGGTGGGTGTCATCAGTGCAGGTAGTGGCAACACAAGCATAACTGCTGTATATTCGTCAGGAGACAGTAAGCTGTCGAATGGCAGCTAAGAGTCGCGGGCAAGGAGCAGATAGAAGGGGGAGTATCCGCGTTATCGTGGCTTGAGGAGTTTTAGATGAACGTGACGAAATGTAAACTGACGTCCCAGTCACGCTGAGCGTAGGAAACATACAATATATTTATATGCTATATGTTTATATATACGTTGATATTTATATAAATATGTTTGCGTTATGGCAAATGTCGACCAAATAAAATTTAGTTGTCTACTTCCAGAACGGCTAGAAAACAACACAGTATGGAGTGGTGAATAAGGCATTTTAAAGGTAGCGTTAGTCTGCGGTGTTTGCGGCGGTCTGCAGCTTTGTAAACTTTTGATTCGTGCATGTCCGCGGGGAATCAAATAATTTTAATGCATGGAGTTGTTCGTTTAGATATGAAAAAACTGGTGGCTTGTTGCAGGCAAACGCGCATAATTAGTGATTACTTGGTACACTCTTCATCTCTTCATATTTGCCTCTTCATTGCGCATTTAGTTCGCAACGGTAAGCAGACTTCAGCGCAAGCAAGTGTGATGTAATCGCGCAGGCTATTTCCCGGCGCTCGGCTGCAGTGGTCAGCACCTAGTGATGTAAGCAGCATATATGGTGTCATTTCGTTAATCGAACCCTGCCAGCGCGCCGATCCGAAGAAAATGGCGTCGTACACTTATCTGTACAGTTCTGGGGCAACCCCACGCAAACAACAAAGCTTGCAGTTTCCTCCTAACGTTCACAGAACCACAAGGTTTTATTTCCAGTAACGCGGCCTGTTCGCTGGACGAACTTGAGATCGCTTACAGAAAGTCAGAAAATAGGCATTCTAGCACTGTAAGAACAGCCAGGTTGTAAAACGCAACCTTTTTCTCTGTTCACAGCCTACAATGCTTCCGCTGTACCCTGTATTTTTCGCGAAATTTGAGGAACATCCATTGCTGAACCATGTGGACACAACTAGCGTCAAAAAGCTCATAACAGGTGGGAACTCCGTGAACTCGTCTGTACTGCCGAGAATCATAATGAAGCTCGGCTTGAAGGGCGTCATACAAGGTATGTTAACTCATCCCTGTCATTGTCAATTTATTATTCAGTCAAGAATATTTGATTTTGTAAATTTCACCTGTGGTATGAAATGTAGCACCATAACATATTACCAAGGCAGGAATGGAATGCGCACTCAGCACGACCCGTCCATAACCCTCTTCTGTTGCCCGTGTACCATAGCGCAGTGCCCCCAGTTCTAGTCAAGCGCACCAGGTGCGCCTCGTTTTACGCTCTGAGCCGATGAAAAGGCTGCTCCGTCAGCTTCCGACCGGCAATGAATGGTGGCGCAAGTAGCGCTGTGTGAAAGCTATCATCACAGAAAAGGGGCCTTGGCTTGCAAAGTGCTCAAGGACAGCTGCTTGTGCATATTCGCAAGAGGGATTTCTGTGCGACGTAGAAACAGTTCGCTTCGTAGCAGTTTTTATAAAAGAAACAAACACTCACCCTTTTACCTCTGCGTGTGGCTCTTGCTGCAGAATCTCTGAAGTATTCCGCGGTTAGGAGTGCTCAACGTTTTTTTGGCATGGGATGCCGCGGAGGCAGGCTCGAAACCAGTCTGCGACAAGTCTGTCTAGTGACGAGCAGGTTAGAACGTCGCGTGGCTGATCACAGAGATAACGCTGTTCACAGCGACGCCTTTAAGAGCGCTTTCTTTTTGTGATTCGTGCAGTCTTATAGGAACGGTGGTGTTGAGTAGAGAACACTAGCAACTATTCTGGATTAGGAAGAGGGAGACAGCGAGAAGGGTCTATTGCAAAATGTTGACTCCAGACCTAGATTTAGAGGAACCATGACTGTGATGAAGATAGCCAGACGTATATGCGTTCCACATGTTCCCTGCAGACGTTCGCTGCGGGGTCGCGTTCTCATGCCTACAGGATGATCACTGTATGCTCTCTTTTTGTGTGGTTAAAACTAAACACTCCTCTAAGGCAAGCAATCTATGACGAGCCATTTTCTACAACAGGCTCTGCTAGCATATCCATGCCAGGCCTCAATAACAGGTAACAAAACTAACGCATCATCGCAGTACGACGCACCAATGTGCTTAGGTGATTGAATTCAGCTAAAGATCATTCCCTAAGAAAAGACTGAATCAACAGAAACGTGGCCAGCATTTTCCCGCGACACACAGGCTTTCCTGCGAGCGCCCATTAAAGTGAGGTCCACTTGGCAGTGGTGCTAAGGTCAGTTACTTAATTCTCTAAATATGACTGACCAGCCGTGAGAATCAAGTTTAGTTCAACTTAACTCAGCTTACAACTGAGTTCAGAGTTCACTCAGTTTTCGGTAAAGTAAACGGGCTTGATAATCGGCTGGGAAATTGTTCAGAAACGCTGAAAGTACCGATACATTCTAGCACATTCTCGCACTTTAATGAGCTACAGCATCTTTGCACATGTGCGCCCTGAAACTGCCCAAGGGTGCATTAAGATGACCGTTGACTTCGTGGAATGCTTCTCATGAAAAAAAACTCAAGTCTTTAGAAAAAGTACCTTCAGCAGCTTTCTCTCTTTAGGGGTGCGTGGGGGAGAAAACGATAGAATAAATCGGGAACCTGCGTGGTTACTCTTTGCAGTCAAGTCACCTCTTCGCACTCGTTAGCAATATTGCCCTACGAATAATCAATGAGTCTCTTCTGTGTTCTTCACTAATTGCCGTTCTGGTGCTTTTACAAATTGTTATTGTATTGAAATCCAAGGTGAGCACCGGAATGCAACTGCTCCGAAAATGAATTTCTAGGACGCTGGAGTCAGCTCGCAAGCTAGTTGTTGCTTTGTATATTTTTTGAACTGATTGAATGCGAGAAAAATTATTGCCATGACCGGTGTAATAAATACGTGCTTGTGTATTTTTTCTCTCGTAATTCAGTGTATGGTATGACAGAGCTGGGCGCTTGCGTTGCATATTCGACGCCAGCAATGAATGACGTCAGGAGTGTTGGAAATCCGGGGCCTTTTGTGGAAATGAAAGTGAGTATTCTTTGTAGAAAAATAAAACATCAAGAATAGACTCCACTCTATGCTTTCCTCCCTAAAGCCGCATGCCCAACACAAAATCACGACTGATAATTGAAATATCTGGAAAATGGCAAATTCTAGAGCTCGCAATTTTGTGCAATGCGGTTTTCGTTTTTAAACCTAACGGACGTAGTGGGAGAAACAGCGGAGTGAAGAGACAAATGTGTTTGCGCTGTTGTTACTAGGTGCGGAAGTTGTCCCATGTACGCAGGACAAACAAGAATGAAGTACTCGTCCTGTTTTTGGACTTGTTGAGAATGGGTGTAACAAAAATGTTGCCTAAGGAAAGAAGGAAGATTCTTCTCAGGATCAGCCTACGTGATCCGTCTTCTGGGGGGAGAGCTCTTCTAGCTAATCTTGGAGCGCTTAGTGGAAAACACATTTGCCGTGGTTTCGCGCTTGTGCTGTTCGATAAGATCTCTGTATACCTGGGCGTAGTAAAAAATGTCCCCGGAAGATATGCCCCCAGAAAAAAAGTACCCTGCGGAAGGGTTTTTTAGGAAAAAAAAAGTCCCCAAGCGAATAATAGACATTAATATGCGCATTGCTGTCGCCCATGAACAGGTACGCATTTACCAATCCAACCATTCACTTCATTTCATATAGCAGCATCAGAAATATGTTGTCGCAATATCATGAACAAAGTTATGTCATATCAAAAATATACCCGTAGCTGTGAAAGGCAACACATTTTTTATAAATTGTGTTGAGATTGCGACGAAGAGGTAAGGTGATGAGTGTGAATGTATTTTTTGAGCTGTGCCTTCGATTGTTCATGATGAAAATTTCTGGGCGTGAACAAACAAAGGACAGCGAAGAAACCACGGGACAAGCGCCTTTTCCCGTGGTTTGGTTTCTTCGCTGTCCTTTGTTTGTTCGCGCCCAGAAATTTTCATCATGAACAACCTACAACTAGCCCAGCTTTCCATTCTGTTGTGTCTTCGATTCTCTTTTTCTATTCTTACTTCTCTCACTAAACTTCTTACAAAAAGTGGAAGACATTCGGGAGGTAAAAAATTCCTATATACGAATGCTATTGCCTGTACAATAATCTTCGATGGAAATATTTCCAGACTCCCACTTATTGCAAGCCAAGAGAAGAAAACGGTAAAAAATTGTAAAAGCTTATTTATTGCTTTTCCAGATAGGAAGCTTTTTATATTTCAGTAGTAAACTGCAGTGTAACGAAAACAACTGCAAACACCGTCATTTCACAGCGGAAAGCTTTATTCAGTTATTTTATTTTCAAACCAAAGGTCGGAAACCGCGAGGGCTAGACTACGTCAGCGTTCGCCCGTTCACAGCAGGTGCAATTCCGCAATAAAATGAGCGCCATCTTGTCAACAAGAAGGCGAGCGCCTCCGAAAGAAGGCTATTCTAAAATATTAGATTTTCCAGCGTTTCAATTAGAGAAGGAAAAAAAACGAACAATTGCTACTGCCATGAGAAACCGTGCAATTTATTGTTCATGAAGGTATAAAATTTTCCAGAATAAACTGGCGAATATGTCCAGAATGTCGAACGGCCTAAACAGGTACATTTGTAGGGAGCTCAATAAGAATAAGAATGGCAATGATACTTTTTTTTCTTGACTTTCTTGCTTTTTCTTGCCTTGTTTTTCGGAAAGCAATGTTTCACCTTTATTTTTATACCGCGTGGGTTTATAGCCCTTTCTTGAGCTTTCCACACAATTCGGCCCATTGCGAACTCAAACCTTTTTTGCAGAGCGTCGTCTGACTAGTACAAATTTCTGCGTTTTAGGCGAATTTAGCATCCTTCGTCTCGCAAACAGTTGTAAAAATTAACCACTGGTGCTCATTCGAAAACTCAGGCATTGCTTTTCTTGAGGCCTGGATATGTTATTTATTGCAAATAATATTTAGAAATAATATAAAGCATCGCAAAAAAAGGGGAACGCGAACAGAGAGTAGACAAGTGTGAGCACTGAACTTGCAACAACTCCGATCGGAGCTTGCAACAATGTCCGATCCAGGGACTAGCGTTTGCCCATGCGCAAATATGCGAGCTCTTTCCCTGAGCTCACCAACACACCCAATCGCAGCATTAATGAAGTGATGCTTGTTTTGAACTGAAATTGGAAATGGCGCCTGAAAGGGTTAAGCCCGTTTCTTAATTTACTACTCAAACCCTAGATTATAGAGCAAGCCTTGATATATCTTAAATTAAGTGCTCACGTCTCAGATCCCGTATTGACTTTGGCAAGTTAAGCGTTCAGAAAAATATTATCAACCGCTATTATTTTTTTATTTACAGCACACCTATTAGCGCTGAATCAATTGGCTACATATTGAAGAACAATTAGAAGGCGGAAGTTCCTGCGGCTATTTTCTACCCGTATGACAGGGTCGACGAAAATTGCCCGCAATCTTGACACACGTGCAAGCAGCGCACAGCGTCTGCTGTCATGCTGTGTTCTCTTCGCGGCTGCATCAACACTTATTCTTTATTGCTTTTAACGGTAGCACATGTCCGAAGGGAGGAAAATTAACCAATATCAGAACATTCTTTTCCCTATGCAATGCTGACGTTGCTGTTGATGTGGCTTCAGCTGCATGGGTCGCTTTGAGACGTGAAAATAACGGCTTACATTGTATCCTTTGCCTCTATGGAACTTTGACAAACTTAAGCGGCCTACCAAAATCCGTCCATCTAATGCATGCGTGCTTTCAAAGAAAGAGGTACATATGTCATAACACTATCTAATCTATGGCCGTGGGAACAGTGATAAGCCTACAAGTGAGACACCCAGCTGCATTACGCTAATTTAGTGCCCAATGAAATCACAACCTAGAGTAGACGTTTTCTTTAGTATCGGTCATCGCAGTGGCGTGAAATAATTCAACAAAAGCAAGGCGTAAAATAAAACAAAAACGAGAAACAGCTTATGCTTGCAAGTCCTCCATTGATGCATACAAAACTAGTGACGCCCGCCAAAGTCGTACTCTAGGGAGAGCCGCTTTCCCGCCTTCATTTTCTATTCGTATTCTTAGAAGCTTTCAAAAATATATCAGCACTTCTGACATTCTTGATGTTGCCGTGCTGTGCTCAGGTGGTGCAGCAGAACACTCGGAAAACTCTGGGTCCCTACGAGCATGGAGAAATATGTGTGAAGAGCCCAGGGGCCTTCAAGGCTTACCTGAATAACCCGAAGGCGACGGCTGAAGCCTACGAGAACGGCTTCGTTCGCACCGGTGGGGCACACTTTTTATTTTCTATTCAGGACGGCGTTATAAAGATGATAGCTAAAGGGGTGGAACCATGTTTGATGCAAATACTGTATGGATTTTATTTAATTTTAACTTTAGTAACTAAATAGGTGTTTAATTTTCTGGCAGTTGAGGCAATTATCGTCCGATTTTTCGTATAGTGCGGTTTCTACAAAAGAAGAAAAACAGGCACATAGCAGCCTGTCGCTCATTTCTGCCTGACCTCAAGTCATTCTGGGGCCATCCCATAATTGATGCAGTGAGCCTTCACAGTAAGGCAAAGCGTCCCAACAGAAGACACTGCCTTGTCAACTTTCATTGTGGTGATCGACGGACGCACTAGGCATCCTCCATTTTATTTTGGTAATTGAAAGATTGCTTTATTCCTTACCTGTTCTCTTCATTGTGCAGTTGAGTTTGCCAGCCACATAGTACGCTGCATAATATGAACATTCACAAAAGGAATCAAGGATCAGCTGTCACCCTTAGTTTTTACCGTCGTCATGCAGAAGGGAAAAGACTGGTAACTGTAATTCGGTAGAGAACGCTGTATTTGCTATTACTGCAAAATCCACAGCCACAAGGAAGCACTGGGAATTATTTTTGCTGCCCCGCTCAGAGCAGCCTAGCTGTGGTATCACGGGTTATTTTGCGCTGCATTTCGCCTGCGTCAAAGTCTGGCCTTCATGACGAATCACTGCACGGCCGTCAGGCGAGATGAGGGGCCACAAAATCCTAGGCTTTGCTCCCCCTTTCTTTTCTGTAGTGCACTTCAAAATGCACTGCGATCTTTAAAAGGTCTTCCCAGAGCTATTTTCTAAAAGCACGTTAGGCACAGTTTTACCGCGCAGGCTGTTCACCGGTGGTGTAGCGCGGTTTTGTCGAATGAGTTGAATCGCTCTCGGGAGTGAAGTTTCGTGAAGAGTTGTAGACGACCAATGGCTTGTCTGTTACGCCGCCGTCAATGAAGTACGCACAAGGAAGAAATAAAACGCACATCATCGGTAGTGCAGAAAGGAAGGACGCAGTAACTTCTCACTTAGAGCGAGAACCTCGGCCGCTCAGTGGGGTCGGGATGACAGAGGGAGTTAAAGAAGGAAGAGACACTGTAGTGGAGGACACCGGATTAATATCGACGACCTGCGGGTTTTGAACGTACACTGACATCGCACAACACATGGGTGTCTTTAGCGTTTTACCGGAATTGAAACACGGCCCCCACAGTCAGGACGTTACCTAGCTTCCGGTTAGCGAAGTGCGAACGAAATTTACGAGGGAAGGCTTAAAATATTTCGAGATGTTTATTCTGAGAGGCGTTTCGAGACGCCTTGTG
Organism: Amblyomma mixtum; assembly: GCF_055824585.1. Lineage (NCBI taxonomy): Eukaryota > Metazoa > Arthropoda > Arachnida > Ixodida > Ixodidae > Amblyomma > Amblyomma mixtum. The sequence goes on along the minus strand of NC_143014.1, from coordinate 426,906,235 downwards.
GATGTTTGTCGTGATCGCGCTCTCCAACACTCAACTACGAAGGCAGCATGAGGCTTGAGGTAAAGACCTGTGCTCTCCTCCTCACACGCTTCTTCCTGTCCCTCACCTGCTTCCTCTTCATCCCACTCCCCTCGTCCTCCTCCGCGGACACGAATGCTTACGCCGACTACGGGATTACCGAGGGCCTTCGCATTAACAGCTACCGCTGTAAAAGGAGTCAGGCAGCTGGGCATGTAATCACTGTGTGCGGAATGAAATCTTACTGAAGTCATCCTTTGTCGCTTCTTGTGGAAGCTCTCTCTTCAGAGTTAAGTATGAAGTGCACCTGCAGCAAATAAATTATGCGAATCAGGAGCGTTTATCACACCACTGAATAAACACATGGCTGTGAAATCAGTTTAGTTTTTTAAACTCTTCTTAAGGGAGGCTTATTGTATGTGGACAACTAAGCAGGGCCACAACTTATAGTTGCCTAAGAAGCAATTACATAGCGCTACCTTAGTGGCGTCCACAAAGATTTATAATAATATCCTAATAATATCAGGTGTTTTGTACGGGGAGTGACGAGTACTTATGACATGCATACACAGGTTGTATCCTTCTCTTGTACCATGGTTTTTCACTTTATTTTTTCTTATAAGTGTCCTTCAATGTATTGTATACTGAACAAAATCTCTGTATAATATCCTTGCATATTTTTGTACTTATCATACTCTGTTAACGTTGTGATTATAATGACATAATTTACCCACATTCGTTTTAATTATGTGACTTGTTTTCTTCTTATGTTCAAATTTGTATTGCACTTCCGTCGACTGCAGAGGGACAGAGGCCTCGTCAGGCACCACAGCCTTTAGCCTCTGCCCCTGCAGCAGATGCTGTAACTGCTCTGCTCAAATAAATCTTTTCTTTTCAAGTGATGTTACGTACGAGGTGTGAAATCAAATAGCATGATGTACAGAATGCGAAAGGAGGGCCACGAGGATTTTTCACTGCTGTTCTCTTTCGTTGCGTTGCAGGAGACTTAGGCTACTACACTCCCGACGGCCGCTTCTACGTGTGTGGCCGACTGAAGGAGCTCATCAAGTGCATGGACCAGCAGGTGGCCCCGGCCGAGTTTGAAGAGCTGCTCTGCTCCGACCCTGAAGTGCGCCACGTAGTCGTCGTTGGAGTGCCACATCCCCAGTACGGAGAGGCGGCGCGAGCTTTTGTGGTGCCTCGGCGACTGCACCAACCGGGAAGCCTCGAAGAGCTGAGGGAGGCCCAGAGACTGCAGGAGCTCGTGGCCGGTATGAATGGTCGCGCTGAACGGTGGTGGCATTGCTGATTGCTGTTGCTAACCAGCAATGCAGAAGCGCCATTGTCATGAAAAAAAGTACGCGATGAAGCTGAGCCGTAAAACCCAACTGTACGCGTAACATCGCGGGATACAGTCGGACAACTAGTGATATTTGCTGAACTTGAGGCTCTATATATAGCAGTTAAACATAGTGTTCCCACCTACCTTCCCTCGGCTCTGCCAAAGCTCTGACCAGTGATGGATGGGTTTCGGACTACTTTCGATGGAAGGCGGCACTTAATACCACCACATTTTTTTTTTCGGGTGCTGTCACACCCCTCTTTTGCTTTTTGTACGATTAACCGACGAGCCCGACGTGTAGCCTGGTTTACAGACAATATTTTCCCGCTGACTTTCAAAAACCAGCAGCGCAAACGCAAGTGGTTTTATGCGTGCGTAAATGTTCATGAAAAATGTTTGTTTACAAAACATTATCGCGGTACAATAGAAAAGCATATTCCATACTTGTTTTCAAGAGTCCGAAAATTTCTTTGATATTCAAATTGGTTTGGGGACAAGCTACTGGAGGGCATTGCCGTTTCACAAAACAGCCTCTCTAATCAGATGCTGATGCCACTACAGGAATGACTATACTTCACTTTGTTTTATTTCACTTTGGCGACCGCAGCTCGCGTGAACTTAGTCGCACTAATATTAATCCGCGTTCAGGACGGGTTACTATCCTGGACGTTTCTATAATGAACGCGATCCTCAGCCTTTGCTGCACCTGTCTCTTTCAAGAACTCACATATCACCAGTCATGATAGTGCCTGGTGTAGTGATGCAGTTTCACATCCTGAAGCTTCATGTGAACTATCAGACACGCGTTAAAGGACAGCTCCGGAGTTGTTTTTACCACCTGGTATCTTTATCGTCAACTGAATGTGGTGGGGACGCCTCATCTGGAATCCAATCACGCGATCTTTTGCTCATCACATGAAATTCTCAGCCCTTGCGTCTCCATGGCATATCCTCTGACATCATAGCCAGCGCTGGAGTCCTGCAGTTATTTGTTTAAGCCCTCTCGTAGACATGTTACTTACACTCGCACATGCCCGTCTTTGGGCAGTTCTGGGCTTAACTATAGCCGTGAAAGAATGCGCGTTAATTCAGTTACTTGTGTAAAACTCGATTTACTACAATGAGTTTACAACGCCTCTGGTGTTCCAAGAGTTTTAGAGAGTTACGTGATAAAAAGATTCAGTGGATGACTGGAGTAGCCGCCCCTTAGCAGACTGCATCGACACCTGTCGAAAGAGCTCTTTAAACTCACTGCCAACCTATCAAAACCAGCTGGCGTTTTACGAGCTACTCACCCTCCGATGGGTAAAGCCTTTTTTAGGTCAAGGACATTCTGCGACGCACTATAGCCCCATCTTCTGGCGTAGACGTGAATGAGGGGACGGCGAGAAGCGGCGGAAGTGGTTGAGATTCTTGATGGGCGATTTTGACAACCCCCGGAAGCGGTGACGGTTCAAGCAAGTTAGAGAGAAGTACGGCAGTACATGTGATAGCCTCGTTATGTGGGTGGGTCTCAGGTGGTCCGGGCCCCCCACCAGTATTATCAAGGGACCTGAGACCCCCGCGCTAGAATGTAGAGACTACACAAATCCAAACCAGGCAGCCAATTTTACAGCGACAGCTGTTAAGTGCCCGTTCTTAGGTTTCACCCCGTAGTAGTATGTCGTTGCCTGTCGTAGTTGTCCGCGTAACCGGCGGGTGCGTTGCTATGAGAACCATTTGGAGGGTGGTTACCATGCCAGGAGGAAGGTATCACTTGTGTTGAATATGCTTAACAGGTGGAACCACAGGAACCATCTGTAGGGTGGTTACCGTGGGAGGCGAAGGGAATGGCGAGAGGGTAAGAATGCGCAACAAGTCGGCGGTTGTCACAGAAACCATCCGGGTGGTAGTTACCCTGGAAGGACAACAAGAGGTATACTATTGGAAGGAGGCTTTATGGCGAGAGCATAGGAAGGCGTCACCAGAGGTTAGCTTCAGCAGTAACCGTCTGGAAGGTGGTTACCGTAAAAGGAAGAGGATATGGCGAGAGAGTGAGTGAGAATGTGCGCCTGGTAAGTAGTTGGCATGGGAGCCAACCGAAAAGGAGTAATACGGGAATGAGAAGGAGGACTGCCGCGGGAGGAGGGTATGGAGAGAGGGGGAGGATATGGCGAAAGTGTAGGAAGGCGTATCACGGCAACCACCGACAACTAGGTTACGATGCAAGGAAGAGAAACGGTATGGTGAGAGGAGCGGAATGCAGCACCGGCCCTCTGTGAAGCCACTGCGAAAAGCGACGCCAAACGTGGAGACCATCGGCGGCGCCGCGCTTCTAGAACGGTGGTATGCAGAGGAGACCTAGACGAAAAACGATGATATGTGAAAAACTAAAGAGCAAACCCTAGACTACACAGGTGTAAGGTCGCTCTGATACTCTGCCGCATCAAATACCAATACCTTAACAGCAGTCGCTGAATCTCGCGTTAACCAGTGGTAACAGTACTCTCAATATTTTTCTTTCTCTATCTTTCCCGCCTCCCGCAGAAGATTAATGGTCTTTGTAGTTGGCACTATTTTTTGCTTATTTCCATTCTGAATTTATGGACTTGTTTGCGCGCTTCAACTACACCCTTCTGTCGGAAACGATGTGCAAAACAGGCTGCCTGCTGCTTTCTCTCTCTCTCCCTTGATTTCCCCCTTTACTTGCGCACGAATGAGTAAAGACCCTCCTTCTATGGAGCCAAAAGCACTGGTCATATTGGATTCTTTCTTTCAATAGCGTAACATGGTACGCTTTGCACTCTGAATATTATCGATGGTTAGGTCCAGGACCCTTTACCCAAGAAGTTCACCCTAGAAAAGCCCAGCACCAGTTCGGGGGAAATTTGTAGCCATTAGAAAACCGGTGGGCACCCGGCGACTCTGGAGGTCGAACCAAGCACCTTCCGAATCTGAGGCGGATCTGTTTGGGCTTCTGCTGGGCGCTGCTCTACCGTGGACGAAAAATTAGTAGTTCGGGTAGCAGAGCGAATCGGCTAGTGGTCTGTGTATAAGATAACAATGGAAGTTTGATTGCTTTATTAAAATGAGCCCTGTGTGGTACGCCATCTGGGCTGTTGCGTTTCAAAGCATCTGTCGCAACATCCCTCTAATGCGGCCAGTCTGTGTTCACAAGAACTGATCCTTATGCGAAAAAAAACTAAGATATCATCATCAGCTACGATCTGTTGCGATGCAAGTGCGTCGTGTTGAGCAGTCCATTTGACACCGTGAGGAGCTTTGCCTCACACACTGACACCTCTAAATACCAGAGCAGGTGAAGTGTTGTGATTGTGGCGAAAATATTGCCGATAAGTGATATTTTTTCTCTCTTTAAACTCGAGCTATTTTGAAGAATTGTGTGAAATAAAACAAAATGACCTGTGGTCAGATATACATTGGGCAAACGGGACGTTGTATTAACACACGACTCGGAGAACATCTCAATTCATTACATTCTAATCGCTCCACTAATCTAGTTGGTCATTGCCGGGAGTGTCAATCCTGTTTTCCGTCCTTGCATTCTACTGACATTTTGTACAAACACCCCGACAAGTTGACCAGGGAAATCATCGAGGCGTATAATATGGCAAAGAAAGCAAGATTGTGTTTCGGCAAACCATTCCTGCTCCTGCGTGACTGTGAGGTTGCATATCTGTGCATCACTTGGTAGCACGTGCGTTCTGGTTTTGTTGTTTTTCGTTTTCTGTTTCCTTTTATAAGCGTGCTTCCTATGATTAAACTTTAGTTGAGAGTCAGCGCTTGTTACTGTGTTTTCTTCCTTCCGTCCCTGTTTGTTCGCACTGTTTTTTGCATAATGTATCACCAACTGGCGCGCTTAGCTATACTGTTGTAGACCACCTTCTCTATGAACACTCGCTGTAAATTAAAGACATACCAGGAATGGAAATCCAGCTTTATAACCGCTCAACTATCTGCCTTTCTTAGATGTGTTGTGCACCAGAGTATAACTGATTCGGAATTCCGAAGTTCTTTCGAAAAAATTTATGACAGCCTAATTTCCAGGCCCTTGTTTAAAAACACACGATGCATTGATTCCTGACTCGCCCTCCGCTCCTCGCATTGTGGCACTGTTATTCTCATTGCTATTTATTAGCATCTCTACATGTGACCGAAGGGCAGCTTGTTTGTAAACAAGGTGTTCGTGGTCGAGTTGTGCGCATGCGTGAAAAAAATGCTATAACTTGTAAAAACAAGTAGCACTCTGTAAAAATAAAAACGAATAATTGAACTGCAAAACAAGTTGCGGAATTAATCACAGCAAAATATTATAACAGCCGTAAGCTGCATGCTAAGGACACCCAGGAAGTTGAAATTTATCCCTACGATGACGCTTGACTCGCAGAAGCTACTAAAAAAACACCTCTCCAATAACATGCCTTTCAAGAATACTGCTACCACTTTGCTCTAAAAGAGAAGGCTATGACTTGCTGTCTAGTGCTGACGGCTTCTGTGGTGGTGAACTGCGGACGAGTACCGAGCGTAAAATAACCCAACGTTTTTCTCATTTCAGGCCGTCTCGCTGCCCACAAGCACTTGTACGCTGGTGTGGAGTTCATGGAAAACATCCCTCGCTCAGCCACCGGCAAAGATCTCCGAAGCTCGCTAAAAGAAGCCTACGTAAAGTTGCACGGCAAAAACTCAAAGAAATAGGACATGTTATTAGCAGACTCGTCCTGCATTGCTTGTCTCATAGCGTGGTCTAGTCCGTTCTCCGCACCGAAGAAAAAATAAAACATTTGCCAAAAGTAATTAGCCCAATGGGTTTGCTTACAAGGTGTTTAGTGTGGCTATTTTAGCATACATGGAAGTCCCAAGCTTCCACATCTAACTTATGGTCTTATGTCCCCACCGAGCGTCATTCTCTATTCGTATTACCGAGAAAGGTAATTACTGACATTTTTCTTCAGACTGTTACTTAAAAAAAAACAAATGAGTCTTTTTTTTAACCGACAAATCTGGACTCTTGTCATAAGACATGTGTGCACGTTTCTGAAAGCATAAATGCCCCTAACACAGAGCATGAAGAAAGCTGTGATAGAGAACTATCGGGCATAACGCTGAGAAATCGTTATGTACGTTCATGGCAACACTCATATTTGGCAAATATATTTCCCTTTAGTTTAAGAAAGAGAACATTTGCTCTCGTATGAAGAAAATGTGCGACCGTGTTCACACTTTCATTAACTATTTTGTTCCGATGACGTTTTCGGATTAAAAAATCGTAGCGCAAAGAAGAACCCGAAAACTTCGGGACGTCCTCATCAAAGTTCAGCTACAACGTGCGTTGGAATAACCTAAATAAAAACGTCTGTCTGCCATTCAAATTTTTCTGTCATCTTCGTACATCTTTCATGCCCATTTGGCCGAGGTAATCTATACATGGCTCAGTGGTGGCTTTAAGAAACCGGTGCACAGTCTGCTGTCGACCACCAATGTGTGACTGGAACTGCCTTCGTGTAGCATCCACTAACAAACATTGCCAACAAATTTCCAGAAACGGTCACGGTGGTTTTACGATGCCGCTTCACCCGTGTCATGTCATTTGGTCTCTGCAATCGGTATTGAGTTCTTCACCAGCAAGTGAATTGCAACAATTCTTGGCTTCACTCTAGACATCAGCCTCTATCACTTGGAGACATGCACGACACGTGACAGCAGCCGAAGTCTTTCTGGCAAATTGCTTGTAAGACTTCAAAAAGTGTTTTCATTATTCCCGATTTTCAGTAGAAACTGCGTTTCGTATAAATTTGATTGTCGATTAAATGTACCGTCAACATGGGCACTAATCAACTATTGCAAAAAAGCAGATATTAACACCTTATACCCGATGTTTCAGAGAAGCCCACTGCTATTTTTAAGAATGACATTTTAATGTAAAAAGATGGCTTTAAGTGACAAAGTAATACCAGTGTTGGCGGACATCCGAAAACACGAGACATACGTTAATCAGTGAAATGGTTAAATAAATTCTGATTGTTAAATTTTTATGTTACAGTTAGGCGCTTGGTTGAAATTGGACAATTGGAGTGGGCGGCTTGCAACAGCCGTATCAGGGTTTATGATTTCGTAAGCGCGATTACCCTCGGCGCTGTGACTCAACAAATTTTGGCAATCTCGATCCAAAAATTCAGGGGGACACTTTGTTGACCTAAAGGGCGGTGAGCCGAAAGGCTTTAGCGCGATGTTGCTGCTTGTGTCACTGATGTGTGGTTGAGATGTTAGTTGTTTTCCGTGTGACGACGCACGGAAAACAACGCCTAACGCTCCGTTTGCCCGGTTCCGCAGGTCGTTCCCGCCCCTTTGCATCGACAGTTTCTAGCCGACCGAGCATTCCCTCCGCTTGGACGCGCTGCCCTTTACCGGACAACCGGCACCAGGGGACGTAATCGTCACCGACGAGGGGCGTCTGCTATCACCAGAAGCAGTGACGTACCGCGACCCGGCTATAAAACCGCTATCGCTGGCTACCCTCATCACTTGGCAGTAGCGACGACGCACGGAAAACAACGCCTAACGCTCCGTTTGCCCGGTTCCGCAGGTTAGTGCTTGGCATTTAGACATCGAAATTTTGCATTTCTTGTCCGTCGCCGCTGCTGCCAACTGGTGTGTGCCCTGTTGTTCTGAAAATGTCAAAAGATGCGGCAAAAGTAAAGGACGAAATGCGAGCCGACCTGTCAAAGTTGAAAGAAGAGATAAAAAGCAGGAACTGAAAGCTTCACGAGAATCTGTCGAACGAAACCTGCGCAATGAATCCTAATAGTTCGCAATGAGCAAACTGAGATGATTAAGAGCATTGACCACGCGCATGCTGAAATTGAGGACCTAAAAAAGGAACTAAAAAATGAAAAGGAAAAGAACGCGAAGTTGGAGCAAGTAACCAACGAATTGAGCGTGGCGTGTGCTGCTCTAGAAAAGCAGACAAAGGAGCTTGAAAGGAAGCTTAATCATGCAGAACAATATTCACGAAGGTCGAACATTGAAATTAAAGGTGTCCTGAAGCAAGACGAGGAAAATGTTCTTAATCTTGTTACAAACCTTGGAGATGCTATTCATGAACCTATCACTGAGTCGGACGTAGCGTGTTGCCACCGAGTGCCCACTCGTGACCCTAATAATTCAAACATTGTTGTTCAGTTTAAATCCCATGTAAAAAGGGACGCAGTGCTGGAAAAGGTGAAAAAAGTACGTCTGACAAATGAGGACATCAGTGTAGATTGTTCTTTGCCAACTTCACCACCGATTTATGTAAATGAACACCTTACACCAGACAACAAAAGGCTTCTAGGCGCTGCGATTGCGAGAAAGAAGGAGGTCTCGTGGAAACATGTGTGGACGAGGAACGGCACTATTCTAGCCCGCCAAACTGACGATTCTTCGGTAGTTCACATTTACTCACAAGCAGACTTATCGAAGATGAATTAGGGACGCCGTAAAGCAGCACACGTGGAAATGGCTCTTCTAACATTGCCAATGGAGGAATCGCCACTTTTCACACCTTCACAGCTCAACGCATATTTTTCCCAAAACAAAGACAAATGCTGCCAAATCATACATTTGAATATGCAATCGGCCGTAAATAAAGCTGACCAACTAACATACTTTTTATGCAGCTTAACCTGTCCCTTCGATGTCATTCAATTGACGGAAACATGGTATCGCTCAGACGTTGACGTCATCCATCTTCCCGGGTACAGATCATTTTTTCTTAATCGTACTACGAAGCGGGGCGGAGGCGTAGCAATGTTGATCAAAGAAAACTATCCCTGTGACATTTTATCTGATCACTGCTTAAGTAACGATGACATAGAAATGCTGACAGTTAGGTGTGGCGGTCAAGCTTTTTGCGTTGTTTATCGTCCCCCACATGGTAATATAGCAATTTTTTTGGCAGCTTCGAACACGAGTTATCTTTTCTTTCTGAAAACTTCTTGGCGTGCATCGGGGGCGATTTCAACATAGATATGAGCACAGGCAGTTCAGTGCAAGAGCGCATGTTAGTCACCATACAAACAGCTGGCTTCCAAAATGAAATCCGCGGACCTACACGTGTTACCTCACATTCTTCTTCTTCTTTGGATTTACTAACCACCAATCGCGAGGATGCGTCATTTGCCGGTCGTATTGCGATAGACATTAGCGACCATCTTCCTATCTTCGTCCGTCTTCAAAAAGAACCTTCCGCAAAGACAGCCTTGAAAGTCCGTCGACAGCTACTTTCCCAAAGCCGCCTTGACCATTTCAGGAACAGTATTTCACTTGTGAACTGGAATCCTGTTTTCCAGCACACAACACCCGATGAATCATACAGTGAGCTCCTTCAGCTCTTTCTCCCAATTTATATTGAGTGTTTCCCCATCGTTCAGATAAAACCTTCAAAAAAAGCACGAAAGCCATGGATGACTGCTCGCTTGGTACGACTGGTAAAAAAGAAACACAAGCTCTTCGCGACTTTCATAAAAAGTAGAGCCCCCGATGTGTTAGCCACTTATAAGTCGCTAAGGAACCGCTTAAATAGCGAAATTAAATCATCCAGGACTGCCTACTATAATAACTTGTTTAATGCGCATCCCTCAGACCGCCCGAAAGAAAAGTGGAGACGCCTAAATATTCTGCTAAATCGAAATAACCAACATCAGGACCTCGCGAGCCTAGTTATGCATGGCAAGGAAATCGCTGGGCCGTCCCGTGCAAATGCCTTCAACCAATATTTCACTGAAGTTGGAAGCAGTCAGTACAATCCAGGTATGTCTAGATTTTTGGGCAACAGGCTAAACGAATCGATGTTTCTTGAACCAACCGACGAAGCTGAGGTTTACTCGGTGTGCAAAAGTTTAAAGAACTCGACAAGTCTTGACCCAAGTAATATTCAAAGTTTACCTGTAAAATACGTACTACCTTTGATCGTGCCATGCCTTACACATATTTACAATACCGCGCGTCGCACAGGACGTTTTCCCGTTGCCATGCAGGTGGCCAAAGTTGTGGTTATTTATAAAAAAGGGGATAAAAACGTTCTAGGAAATTACAGGCCAATATCTGTACTACCTTTTTTCTCCAAGGGGCTAGAGCGAATAATGCATCGACGTTACTACAATTTCCTACAGAAGCACTGTGTAATAGCCAACTGTCAGTATGGATTCACAAAGCATATCATCTATTCATTACCACAATGCAGAACAAACTATGGCTTTTCCACACTAAAATACATTCTTCCCAAATACTTAAACATGCCCTTTTACGAAACGTTGCTCAGCATGTCTGTCTCGGCTATTCGAAATGTGTTTGCAAGCTAGGTCCCACAGTATGCGTACCCATGTATAGAATTCTATTGCATTGAACCGTAAATGTTGTGTAAAACCTTTATTCTGTTGTGCGGAAATACTACTTCTCCATGCAAAATAAAAACAAAGCTTCCTTTCATGCATGTATTTAAAAACAAAAAGTTTCTTTCTATGCACGTATTTAAAAAAAAATGTTTCCTTTTATGCATATATTTACATGCCTTGTCTTTCCCTGTACCTTGCGTTGTTACCAGTGTATGAAGTAACCATCATAGTCGCTACCAAACTGCCTCTTAGTAGGGGTGGCGAGGCTTGTCAAGCGGTCGTAATGACTGCTTTTTTCTTGCCGCCCTCAGTTTTTGTAAAAAAAAGCTGAAATAAAGTGATTGATTGAACTGTTTATAATTCTTAAATGCTGGAGACACTGGAGGGCGTTAGGGAGGCATCCGTCTGATTCGACGTCATTCTGCAAACACTCTCCAGCGTCCTAGACAAGGAGAACTACATATGCGTTGGCAGGAAGTGGCGCAGCCAGTGGGACGCTCGGTGGCGGAACGGAAGGATGGTGGTTCAAATCCCATCCTGCACAAACATTTCTTTCCTCGTCTGACTAGAAAAAGCGTGGCACCTCTGCTGACAACCTTTTGTCGACAATGGTGAGGCATTAAAGACTCTCGCCTTAAAAGGCGTGCCCTTTCTTAAAGCGCACCTTTGTGGCCAGCGAAAAACATCACCTCCGGCTCACATCACTCGGCGCAGCTGACACGTGACTTCTGTCCCGCCCGAGCTGCGGTGCTCGCTGCTGCGCACTAATCCAGCCCACGCAAGAGAGAGAGGAGGTGGTGTTATATGTGCGCCAGAAGTGGCATGCACTGAGGCGTTGTTTTGCGCTCGCCAAAGAGGCACGCTTTTCGAAACCGTGTGTGTTTTCGAAAGCAAATAAAGAAATCACAGCATATGATGATTTCTGCAGCACAAGCACGCCATCAGAAAGCCCCAAACATTTGCGGAGATTAAGGCCTGAAGAGGTGGTCTTTTGTTCTCGCTGACTAGTCGATTTATTTTTGGACTGGGGACAGTACGCTGTATATACAAGCTGTGCTGTGTGTTTCAGCGAAAACTGTCCGCCAATTCTGTAGGTACTATTTTTTAATTTAATTAATTGTGTCTTCATGGGTGTGAGAAATCGCAGGTGGCAAAAAAGTGAAATCTTTTATAAGGAGGCTGATAAGTTGAAATTTAACTCTGCACATCTTGGATACTACTACAGGACGCCACATGTTTTTTCTATAGGCGTTAGTAGCTACATCACTTTATAGGTTTTCAGAAACGATACCTGTCGTCACTGCGGCGGAAACAAATTCGGCCCTCCAGGTTTGTTGAACCAAATCCGTGCGTCAAAAGAGCACGTGCACCAAGTCACTGGGTGCTGTACACCCGGCCAAATCTTCACCTGGCGTAATTTTTCCATCCCGAACTGCACCTTGTAAAATGCTCCTTTCGGCTAAACGACTGGCACATTCATGCTGCTGGTGGTCCATTTTTTTTTCATATTATGCTTGAATAAAGTAATGGCCTGTTTAAAACAAAATGATTAGTTTCCATCGCCTGCGGCTACGAGAAACCAAAACAAGGGCGGTACGTAGCAATGCTTCTGGTGGCGCAATTGCACTTACTCTGAGTAAACTACTTGTCAAGATGGGAGGAGAGGTAGTTTGCCCAGAGGAGGAATCTAGATGAGCGATAACCATTGCTTTATGTGCCGCTAGGTTCGGCTCCTCCTAGGTGCAGAAAATGCGGAATTATAATATTTTTGATCGATACAGGCAACTACTCCCCTCACGCATAATGTGTAAAAAAGTGGACCACGAAATGTCACCGCACGCGTCAAATTGTAGCATTAATATGGCAGTGGTTTAGCTGACAGAACCTTTTAAAGGGTGCAATTCGGGATGCAGAAACTATGCCAATTAAATATTTGCCCGAATGTATTGTTGGCCGCAGAATAAATTGGACCACTCCATAAGAGGGCGCTAGCTGGAGGGACTACCAGCGCAGTCTGCGCGTGAAGATGCAACCCGCACGACGCGCGGAATCGCAGATTCAAGGAGTGGACGGAGCGACGCGTGACACGGCGTCACTCGCTCCGCCTCATCTGCGGATGGCGCAGGCTCCGCAAGCCATAAAAAAGCGCATGGTTTTTTCCTCTACTTTCTATTGTGCACCCCTAACCCGGAGCGGTCTCGCTGCCACTAATAATACCAATTATTGAGAATTTTGTTCGCTTTGGTTTAGTTTATGGGGTTTAACGTCCCAAAGCGACTCAGGCAATGAGAGGCGCCGTAGTGAATAGCTCCGGAAATGTCGACCACCTGGGGTTCTTTAACGTGCACTGACACCACACAGTATACGGGCCTCTAGAATTTCGTCTCCATGGGTAGGTAATTTTGTTCATATTTTTACTAGGGGCAGGGGGGGGGGGGGGGGTTGGTGCGGTGTCGTTGCCTGCCCATTTCCTTTCTGCCGGTGCAGTTCTCAGTGGCGGTACCTGCCTTGCTTCTGGGACGACAGCACAAGGAGGACGAGGAGGACAGTGGTTTTGAGAACGTTCCAGTCCATCGCGTCCGGATTTTTCCTTCGCAGTCCGCCGTTTACATGCAGGCTGCTACCTGCTGACGAGGCGGAGCGAGTGACACCGGGCCACATGGCGATCCGTTCGTGCCCAGAATCCGCGATTCCATCTGTTTTGTCGATGAGTCTTAGCAACAGTCTAGAACGTAGCAGCAGCAAATTCACTTCAAAGGTGGCCCTCCAGCCAGTCGGCGTCGATAAATCGACCGGTTCTCATGACATCGCGGTTGCAATGCAGTAGAGGCTAGGTTAAAAAGGGTGGAGAAGGTCCTTTGTCCCCGTGACGTAGGGAGTAGGTTTTATTCACAGTTAGGGCTCGGGGTGAAGGGGCAGTTGGATAGAGGGTGCAGGGTCGCTGTTGCTGAGGAGCCTACTCCTCACGAGACCACAAAGGACCGCCTCCTTCCTTTTTTGCCTAGTCTAAATTTCTCCGCGAGTACAGCATGAAATCGCAGACGACTGGGGAGTGGCTCCTGGAAATAGGATTAACAGCGACGGCATGACAATTGGCCGTCGCCATTGGCTAAAGGACCTCATTTGAGGATTATTTATAGCTGCCTCCTTCACTTGCATCCTAGGTCTATATTCCACCTCAATTATTCCTTACAGCCCTACCAAGACTGTGATGAGTGCAGAGGCGACGTTCTGACGCTGTGTAGTGTAGCACCTTCATAAAATGGGCATATCGTCATAATTGATAGCGTGCTTTAAAGTGCGCATGTGCCAAGCGCGATTCCAAATCGGGTCATAATGTACGCCGGCTTTATGCACGCAGTTTCCTGAGTTTAGCGTGCGCGACTCATGTGTACGCTAAAACAGCTTTTCCGAAATCGCGGCGCGTTTCGAAGCAGGACCCCTTGCTTGGAGGTGAATTCATCGTTGTCACTTGGTTTTTTTATAAGTTCGCTGGTAATAAATGGGGTGACGGGCTTTCGTTTTTTCTCATGTTAACTGGCGCAAAACTCAATGAGCAATTAATTTGCTTCACCTTTTTTTATTTCTGCCGCCCTATACCTAAAAATGAACATCGGTTTGTTGAGAAAAATGGTTCTCGTTCTAAACATCAGATGTCGCCACGAGGCTGAAGTTATCAGGTCTTCGGATGCATATGTGATAAACAGCGCAATGTTCAGCATTTGCTTGCATTTAGTGCATATTTCCCCGCGCCCAAAGTGCCGCGCGGCCTCAGCACGGCGAGAACGACGACGAAGTGACGTTTGGCTCACGAAGCACGCTGGCTCTTTGACGTGGGACCTGGCTGTCTAATTAAAAGGAACTGCCTCGTGAGCTGGTGTCCAAACTAGACTGATATTTCTATTTATTCTGCGTCCCTCTGGGATTCGCAGTGCTTCCTGTGTTATTCTGCCTCGGTCATAATTTTGGATAGCAGTCTTGCTGTCTCTAATTATGTATTGTGCCTCCGTTCCCACGCAAGCGAGCGCTATTGCAACTTCTTCAGCCTACTCTGGATTTCGACTGCTTATGGTTGCGGAAGAGACAGCTGTACCCCGGCCACTAGCGACCGTTGCCACCGCTGCTCCCAGTTTCCCGCTAGCCGCCTCCGTGTAGGCCACTGCTTTCTCATTCATTTCGCCGAAGCGTTTGGTGAGCGCCTCAGCTCTCTTTCCCCTCCTTTCTTTGTGAAATGTAGGGTGCATGTTTCTGGGTAAAGGATCTACCCTGATCTTTTCTCTGATGTCCCTTGGGATGTCCCGCTTTACTAGAATACCCTTTTCCGTCTGGAGTCCTACCATGCTTAGAATCGCCCTTCCTGTGTTTGATTGGCTTAATCTGTCTCGCTGCGCCGTTCTCGTGGCTTCAGCAATCTCTCTCCATGTATTGTGAATACCCATGTCTAGGAGTCTCTCAGTGGAGGTGCTTATGGGCAGGCCTAGAGCCCGTTTGTAGCATCCCCGTATGATCGTGTCTAGTTTATCCCGTTCTGAGGCGCGGATCTTCAAGTAGGGTGTAGCATAGCTTATCCGGCTGATAACGTATGCTTGCACCAACTTGATCAAGCTTTTTTCTCTTAGCCCTCGTCCTTTGAGTGCTATTCTTCTAAATATCCCTATGGCTTGCGCCGGATATCCCTCGAGCTTCTTCATGGTTTCCCCGTTGTATCCGTCGCTCTGAATATGCAGTCCTATGTAAAGCACGAGGCGGCAAACGCCCTGGCTTGAGATCTCTACTTCCGAGCCGCGGCAGGACCGCCCAATAACAAGGAACTGGACGAGAGACTGATAAATTACACAGAAATAGTGGAAAATTACAAACTAAACAGGAGACTCTTTCCTCCCCCGGACAAAGAGCTCGCTAACACAGAGGCTACGGCTTGGAGGAGACTACAGGCTAAAAATTTCGTACACCCAGTGTGGGCATCGCATGTCTTAAAAGATGAGGATTTTGATAAGTGTAGGAAGTGCGGGGAGAGGGGGACCCTCGACCATGTGATTTCGGAATGTGCGGATTCTCCAGGGTTCCGAGAGAAAATAGACAATAGAGAGGCCTGGGAAACCCTTCTAAAAAGCAAGGACCCCGTCGTGTAGAAGAAAGCGGTCCATCTGGAGATAGCTGCCGCGAGGAGCCAGAAGCTCCTTGCCTGTCTCTAGTCGCGGAGGTCCCGGCCCCTGCCCCTCGGCCTGCGGGCCGGAGGTAGGGAGTAGGGGGCCTCCATTCTGATGGAAAATAAAGGTTTATCAACAACAACAACAACTAATTAAAAGGTTCTTAGTCTTGGGTTCTCCCGACGCCTATCTGCGCGGCTCCTCAGGTCGTGACACACCGCGGAAGACTGATCTCTGGCGCGCACCGGATCAACGACCGCTCTGCTACCACTGTGGTGAGGCCGGCCATCCCTACCGGCGGAGCCTGTATCGTGAAATGGGACTGCGCGGATTTGCTCACGACAGCCCCTGTCCACGACCTGGATAGCTCCCTGAGGACATCCCAGAGTATGTCACCCGCCAGCGTAGTTCACCGTCTCCTTCCCGCCGCGAGTCGCGATCGCCTTCTCCACGCTCTTCTTCGCCTTCTGGTCCCGTTCTGCCTCAGCACAACGTGGTTCCTCGAGCCGTCGTCGGGAAAACTAGCTCCGGCGACCTTTGGAGGCGAGGCCGCCGAAAGCCGAATGCCGATCCGCCACAAAGCTTCCACCGCCGCACCATCCGAATCGTCTCGATGTCAAACGCCGCATCGCCAAACAGTTTGTCCCGACGCGCCCCTCGAAACTCCGCGATGCCGCAACCCCAAACGCCAACCACCTTCCGCCGCCGCACCGACCCAATCCTCTCGACGTCAAACGCCGCATCGCCGAACAGTTTTCCCCAACGCGCCGCTTGGATCGCCCCGGCGCCGAAATCCCAGTCGCCTGCATGCTTTCGCCGCCCCGCACCGATTGAGTCACTCCCAACAGCCATCGACAGGCCGCGCTGTAGGCACGATCTCCTTGGACATCCCTGTTCTCTTCGACACGAAGTTGGTCAGCGCGTTGGTCGCTACGGGCGCAGATTACTCCATCCTTAGCGGACGGCTTGCGACGGCCCTGAAAAAAGTGACGACACCGTGGGAAGGCCCCGATATACGTACGGCCGGCGGACACGTTGTCGCAGCACTCGGTATGTGTGCGGCCCGGGTTACGGTTCGAGGCTGCACAATCGTCACCACTTTTCTCGTTCTGCGCGAATGCTCTCGCAATGTCATCATTGGCATCGAGTTTCTTCGCAAGCACGATGCTATAATAGACCTCCCGAATCGCTTGGCGTCGTTTTTTACCACAATGGCTGCAGAAAAGCATGGCACCAGGGTTCTCGGTCCGCCCTGCGAATCGCCGACGATAACGTTACGTTGCCACCACGTGCCAGCATTCTCGCTACATTTAACTGTGACGAGCGACATCGGGGACTCCGGGTTGTGGAGCCTAACACAGATAGCACAAGACAGCGGGCCAATATTAGGGGCCTGCGTTTGCCGACCGGTCGCACGTACGTTGGCCCTAAACTGGCATGAAAGTAGGGCCAATGTGTCAAAGTGGTAGCGCTCGGCCCAAATGTCAGTGTAGGACAGATGTTCTTGCCAATTTTCGCCAACAATTGCCCGACGTTCGACCAATAGTGTTGTGCTGCTTGGGAATGTCTCCCTCGTACTCACTAAGGGGATTGCGGTTACACGATGCCTTGGCTGCATTCATAACAGTTGAAGAGAGGTCCTTGTAACCAACTTCTGCAATGAGCATCGACATCTGTTCCGGGCACAGCCATCGCTTATGCCGGCCATGTTCAGGAAGTGGCCAAATGCTTTGCTTGCGAAGAGGGCACAGCTGGAGCTGACGAAGTAGCGGTAAACGACGTCGCCATAAATCCAGGCCTTCCACCCGCTCAAAAAAGGCAACTCCAGGACCTCTTGCTGGAGTTCGGTGCGTGTGTCACGACGTCGTCTAAAGTGCGACAAACGGCGATAGTTAAACACCGTATAATCACGCATGAAGGAGCTCGGCCGATCAATCAGCAGCTCTATCATATGTCACCTCGTGAGCAAGACGCTATCCAAACACAGGTCACAGAAGTGCGCCCAGACGGCGTCATCCAACCGTCAAGCAGTCCGCGGTCGTCTCCTGTCGTCATCGTGAAGAAGAAAGACGGAAGAGTGCGATTCTGCGTCGACTACGGGGAGCTTAACGCGTTCACTGCGTCGTGGACCACCGGTGGGTCACGCAACGCAGTCCAGCCGTGCTGGAGGAAACAACGAGGCGTTTCTTGCATTGCGGCGACGATATGCTTCCACAAGTGCATGAAAATGCGTTTCTGCTATCATATCACAGATGGCGGTAGAGATATAAAGCGCGCCTGTATTTATTGTCATTGGCGCTTGCAATGCTTCTGATGATAAAGCTGACGGCTATCAGGAAAGGGCGCAGAAAATGTTCCAGCTACCAGCTACCAGCTCCAGCCTTTTGTTCGGCCGCTTTCCACATGCGCAACGTACATTTGAAAAGCGCTAACAATGTGTGCAAGAGGTCAGCTGAAGAATTAGCCTGTCCTATTCGCAATAACTTGGCTCACTCTCAGTGCCAAGCCTCGTGGTCCTCATCCTTGTGCTTTCCATTCTTTACGAACATTCCAAAATTGTGATGGACTGTCAAAAATTCGACGGAGGTACAGAAAACCAAAGCGGATCGTTGGAACCAAAGTGCGTTGGAAGCGGATCCGCCGGGACACACGGCAGCCCAAAATACGAGCAGAACTCCTGAACATAGGCTACGCTTTAGACATCGTGAGCTGGTGGCACGTAAGACGTTCAGTTGCAGATCCTGTGATTTGAACTGTTTTTTTTTCGGAAAATTATTCTGGAAGTACTTCAATAAAATGTCGAGTTTGAGGTCTTGTTCTTGAGTCTTGGTGCTTAGTGACTGCTGAAACGCAGGGTTACGAGGCGTTGCCTCACAAAGGGGAGCTGGCCGGTGGGTTAGTAAACGTAGCAGTCAACGGCTTCAAAACGCAAACTCTTTATTGTGGAAACTTGTGCATGCCCAGGAAAAGAAGGAAGAATCGAAGGCGCGAGAGCCAGAGGCACTCGTTCGTACCACAACGACCGAAACTCTTGACCGCGCTCTAGATACATAAAGCAGAAATTTTGTAGATAGAAAAGGCGCCGTTTTTCAAGGACATCCTTGAGAACGTGTTTCAGTAGCGTTCACTGGGGATGAAGCGAGCAGTGTAGCGGTAATAAATGAGTCGATAAATTTTCCAGTTGCCGTACGCTACAAGGATCCATTATCCATTTTGTTTTTATGATCCATTTGGTCCTCTACGTCAGGGCATTATTGCTCGATTGCTTAGCCATGCCGTTCAAACGTCCGTGCGAAGCGACTTGACTATTGGCTCATTGGGAACGGGACCTCACTATTGGATGCACCTTGCAGCCAATATTGAACCGGAGCACGCAACGAATGGCGAAGGCTATCGTCAACGCGTGTGTGCGCCTTCCTTTCATTTCTGTGATTGGTCGACTGCTGCTTTCTTCTGATGATTGATTCCTTCACCCTTATGTCACGCGAAACGGAGCGGAAAGTGTACAACGGATATTTTAAAATACGGCCCCAGGTAAAGCAACTTACTGGAAATGCACGGGCCAAGTGAACCACGCGATGACTTTCTGAGCTAGCATACATGTTTCAAGTAGCCCGCACAAGCTATGACCACCGAAAATGCCAGTAGAGCCATCTTTCAGCAGGTGGAAGAATATGTTCAGTAGTGTGCCCCACCGGTGCGTCACGCCGCACCCGAGGGTAGCGTCAGGTGACCCACCGGTGGGCCACGACGCACAGAGATCAAAACTTTGATAAGGGGCTAAGAGCGAACGTGTTAACAGTGGCTGCATTTGTTTTTCAGTCCCGCACTGTCCGGGACTACTTGCGGACTCAAGTCCGGGATTTGTTTTGCTCGGGAAGCCCCAAAGCTCCGCCCACCTGCCTGCATCGCCATAGTAACGCGTTCGTTTTTCACCAATGGGAGTCCGTGGGCTACTTGCGGCTGCGGGAAAGGCAGCAGACGACAGCTGCGCGCTGCGCTGGCAGCC
Organism: Amblyomma mixtum; assembly: GCF_055824585.1. NCBI lineage: Eukaryota > Metazoa > Arthropoda > Arachnida > Ixodida > Ixodidae > Amblyomma > Amblyomma mixtum. Next base: position 426,886,345 of record NC_143014.1, on the reverse strand, counting down.
ATATTGTGTTAGACTCCGTGTGCATTTTGCGTACTTCTCGTGTTCCTGGAGGACGATATCATGCGTTAAACCTTCACATGACTCCGTAGCTGCTCTTTGAGTCATCCTAAGAGTTTTTGTTCTTGGATCTTCGTTTATTTTCTTGAAATCCACCGCACACGGACGCGCGTTCGGAGCTGAGAGCACGTACTGTTTGCTCGTGTCGTCAAGAGGTTCTTGTTCGCTTGTTTTGCGACATGCTCTCTGTACGCTTACCTGAAAGCATCGCAGGTGAACCACTCGTATACTGGACTAGCTATAGAGCTTGTCGTCAACATTTTTGCGAAGGCTTTCGTCTATCTGCCTATCCGCAACGAGTTGGACTACTTTGTGCGAACTTCGCCGCAAGAAGTAGCGGCGAGCATACCTCCGAAGCTGAGTTCTGTAATGTACCTACGCTAAGCTGACAGTACAGTTTTATGCGAAGCATATTTCTAGAGCTACCACTCACGCCGTCGGCGTGGGACCCCTAGACGTCACACCACGTAACACCGTGACGTCACACCACGTGACACCGTGACGTCACACCACGTAACACCACGTGACACCGTGACGTCACACCACGTGACGCCGTGACGTCACACCACGTGACATCATTTTAGAGAGGCGGCTTCCACCTCGCGCCGTCGCCGTGGAACCCCTAGCCGTCACGCCACGTGACACCGTGACGTCGTCGTGACGATGCCATCGCACAGACGCCGGAATGTCCTCAAGCGGCATTCCCGCGCATTTCGAACGCGCGTTCACACTCGGTGTAGGTGAAACGCTCGCTCCACCGGGCAGGCAGACGCGGCTTCCGTGGCAATCCAGGCACTCACCCAACGCGCGTCTCGGGGTTAGTCGGCGTTCCGCTGTAGCCATGCCGTTGTCTTCCCCCACGACGAAGGCTTCTAGTGGTTGTATTAAAATGACCAAGTATGCAACCAAGGAAAGCCATGTATTATCAAGCCTAGCCACCAATATGCTTCGCATCTGACTAGGCTTAACCTTAGCTAAGCCTCAGCCATAATTTTTTTAAATCGACTCAGTATCATGATCGAGCGCACGGCGTTGCATCGGCGTCGTGGTGGCCGTGGCTTGCGTCGTCTGCTAGCAGATGACAGCGTCCTTGTACGGTAACCAAGAGAGAGCCCGGCACTGGCGCCGAGTTCGAAAGCAGCCTATGGCAAGTAGGTCATGTGAACATGAGGCTGTTTCCTGTCAGAGCGGAAGCCGAGAGCTGTCAGCAAGTAGTTCGGGACTGAAAAAACAAATGCGGCGAGTGTGACCAAGAATGACGTGTATCCGCTGCCGCGTATCGACGACTTCCTCGTCCGACTTCGCCAAGCCAAGTACTTCTCTTTGGTCTGCCTCAGGAGTGGTTATTGCCAGGTAGAAGTGGGCGAGAAGGACCGTGAGAAAATCTCCTTCATAACACCGGACGGGCTCTACGAATTTCGCGTGCTGCCATTTGGGCTCTGCTGAGCTCCTGCCAGGATCAAAAGAATGATGGGCACCGTCCTCATAGGTCTGAAGTGGCAGACATGTTTTGCTTATATTGATGATGTCATCATTTTTTCCGCAACGTTCGCGGAACATCTTCACCGCCTCAGAACTGTCCTTGAAACCGTTCGATCCGCCAATCTCTCCCTCAAACCACAAAAATGTCACTTTGATTTCACCGAATGGAAGTTTCTCGGGCACGTCATTACTGCTGACGGAATCCGAGCTGACCCAGAGAAGCTTGCTGCCGTTGCTGCCTTTCCGGCACCCGCCCACAAAAAACAAGTCAGACGTTTCCTGGGCCTGTACTCCTACTACCGTCGCTTCTTTCAAAACTTCGCCCACATCTCCAACCCTCTGACGCTCCTAGCCCGGGCTGACGCATCAATTTCCTGGGACAACGAATTCGACGAGTTACGACGCCAACTCCATTCTCCGCAAATCCTGGCGCATTTTGATGAAGATGCCGACACGGAGATACATACGGATGCGAGTAACATCGGTCTTGCCGCCGTTGTAGACCAGCGGCAAGACGGTGTCGATGAAGTAATTTCCCACGCCAGCCGCGCACTGTCACGCGCTGAGTTGAACTGAAAAAGAATGTTTGGCAGTAGTCAGGGCCGCCGGTAAGTTCCGCCCATACCTGTATGGCAGACCCTTTTGTGTCGTCACCGACCAAAAATGAGAAAAATGCACCTTGATTTGGGACCATAATGTTATAGTATTAAAGATGCAGCACAGTTCTCGCAGCCAAAGCAACAATATTTCGCACTGTTAAAAAACGCACAAATTGCACACCTGCCGTGCCCTACGATCATGACTGTTACACCTGCAGCAAATCCCAGCAGTATTTAATGCATGTTAAAGCAAAGCCAATGAGGTAGGAGGTCCTAGAAAAGTTAATTGTGTTCCTTGAAAATTCTTGACAGCAGGATGAGCTGAAATATTTTTCCTGGTATGCAACCACCTCGACATCAATCGCACCTTGAAATGCATGGTGAAAGCATCAATTTCAAGCTAGATACTGGCTACAGCAAGAATAGTGTGAACTTGCACGCAATGCGACTTCCTGGATAAAACCTGCTAGCTCAGCTGTCTAGGTCTAAGAGATCTCTACAAGACATAGCATACAGCGTGTGACAACTAATTAGGGCCATCAGTGAGTGCAAAACATAAGAATAAAGTGAATGAAAAACAATAAATGAGATGCAATGAGAAAGCACAGAAGTCACGAAACCCTTCATTATTGAGAAAAAACCGGTGAATAAAATTAGCACGGCATTCAACCGACAAAGGAATACAATCAAGAAGGGTACAAAAGGTAAACAACAAAGAGAACAATAATAATAATCATAACAGCTTTAAGAAAGAGAGTTGGGGTTTCACACTAGCTGCCTGAGCAGGCGCAGCCGGTCGGCCTCGTGCGGCAGAGGCGAGTACAGGACGAGTTCGAACTGGGTGCGCACGTCGTCGTCCAAAAGCCACGGGTTGTTGACCACGCCCATCACGAGCACAGCGGGGCCCGAGACCCCCTTGGCCGGCGGCAGCAGAGTCACGCGCTCCAGCCAGGCACACTTGAGCGCGCGAAGCCCCTCCTGGTCCCTCGGGGACTTCGAGAGGCCGCAGAGGGCGTCCAGGTCGTCGAAGAAGAGCACGCACGGGGCCCGGCGCAGGGCGTCGTCGAACAGCAAGTGCACCAGCACGACGTCGCCACGCAGGCGACACCTGCTGAGCAGCATGGGCGTGGACACGTAGTAGACCGTGGCCCCGGAGCTGCGCGCCACGATCGCGCTCACCAGGCACGTCTTGCCTGTTGCCGACGGGCCGTACAGCAGCACCTTTCGCACGGGCCGGCGCTTGGGCGAGCGTGATCTTCGGCGCGTCCGGCAGGGAGCCAGGCCCGCCTGACGGAGGACCTTAGGCACCAGCCCCACAAGGCCAATATCGCTGCAAGGGCTGTAAGAGGACTTTCCGAGGACGAGCACTCCTTCCAAGGGACAGATCATCTCATAATCTGGGCGCTTGAACAGGGCCGCCTCTTCCTCGTCCTCCTCTGATCCCGAATCGGACTCGTCCGGCTTGGCAGCAGTTGCACCTTCAGCGCCCTCCTCGATGGCAGGAGCGGGGCGACAAGGCGTCGCGTAGTCCTTCAGCTCCCGCAGCCGACTCATGCAGCTGGTGCAGCGGACCCGTACCTCTCGCAGTGCTTCCAGGTAGATCCCGCCAGCCAGCGCGTAGAGAGTGACCGCCTTGCTGAGGTTGCCTTCGACCACTTCGGCACGCACCGCCCGGAGAACCTCTTCCTGGGCTTTCTTCATCAGCGACTCCAGCTCGGCCATCCTGCCCGCGGTGCCGTCTTCTTCGTCTTCTTCCTCTCCTTCATCGGCGCTAGCCTCTGGGGCAGCAAACCCCAACTCTCTTGGCGATTATGTTTGGCGATTATTTGGGCGATCACAAAATTTCGTCCTTATTTATATGGGCGCCCGTTCAATGTAATTACAGATCACCATGCCCTTTGTTGGCTGTCGTCACTCAGAGAACCATCTGGCCGCCTCGCTCGTTGGGCTCTGCGTTTACAAGATTACGACATTCGAGTCATTTATCGTTCCGGTCGTAAACACTCCAACGCCGACGCTCTCTCGCGCTCCCCTGTGACCTCTGAGCCTGACTCGCCATCTATTTCCGGCCTCACACCTTCTCTTGACACTATTGATATGGCTTCTGAGCAGCGCAAAGATCCTTGGATTACTTCTCTTCTGGATTTCTTAGACAACCGATCAGCCCGCCTCCCTTCTCCAGCGCTCCGTCGTCAAGCTCATCACTTTGTCGTGCGTGACCAGCTGCTGTACCGTCGGAACTACCTCCCCGATGTCGCAAATGGCTGTTCGTGATCCCCAGGCATCTCCGCTCCGCCATTTGTGCCAGTTATCACGACGACCCGCAATGTGCTCATGCCGGTGTGCTGAAAACTTTTACCCGCCTGCGCCTTCGGTATTATTGGCGGGGTATGTACCGTTTTGTCCGCCAGTACATACGCTCTTGTCTGGAATGTCAGCGGCGCAAGAACCCACCACCGCACTCACCTGCTCCTCTGCAACCGTTACCGTGTCCGGCCCGGCCATTCGACCGCGTTGGAATGGACCTTTATGGCCCTCTTCCCAGCACTGCCCCAGGGCACCGCTGGATCATCGTCGCCATTGATCACCTCACGCGCTATGCCGAAACTGCCCCGTTGCCAGCTGCGACGGCCTCTGACGTAGCCGGTTTCATACTTCAGCACATTATTCTTCGTCACGGTGCACCTCAGGAATTGCTCAGCGACCGGTGTCGCGTCTTCTTGTCCGGGAGTGTCATATCGTTCACCGCACGACGTCTTCGTGCCATCCGCAGACAAACGGCATGACCGAGCGGTTTAACCGGACCCTCGGCGACATGATGGCCAAGTACATTTCTGCCGATCACTCAGACTAGGACCGTGTTCTACCTTTCGTTACATATGCCTAACTCTGCAACGCAAGCCACTACTGGTTTTTCCCCGTATTTTTTTCTGTACGGACGCGAGCCTTCCTCCATCATGGACACCGTACTTCCTTACTGCCCCGATTCGTCCGAATTTACAACCGTTTCTCAGGCCGCTGCGCATGCCGAAGAATGCCGTCAACTCACCCATTCTTTTACTTCTCACGACCAGCACCGTCAGAAAAGCTCCCGCGCCGCTTCTCATGGTCTGCCGCCGCCCTATATTCCTGAATCCTTGGTTTGGCTTTGGGTGCCCTCCTCCAGCCCAGGACAGTCTACAAAACTGCTGAGCAAATAACAGGGCCCCTATCGCGTTGCGCAGCAGACATCGCCAGTTAACTATCTCGTGGAGCCCATCACGCCTTCGTCTGATCGTCGCCACCGCGGCCGTGAAATTGTGCACTTAGACCGCCTGAAGCCGTACTACGACCCAGCCATCGTCTCGTGCCCTTAGGCCGCCAATATGGCGCCTTTTCATCCCGGGGGTTTTGTAAGAAAGAGAGTTGGGTGTGCTGCCCCAGCGGCTAGCGCCGATGAAGGAGAGGAAGAAGACAGAAGACAAAGTTGACGAAGCTCCAACAAGCTCTGGTGAGCGCTTGCGAACGCCGGCCTGCTGAGAAGCACTGCTGGAACAAGGACTGTGGCCCTCCACACTACCTGTGCGAGTCCCCACATTACACAGGATATAATACATTTCACTAATTGAAGCATTGGTTAAAATCTGTGAATCGCATCAAAGTGGCATCTGTCAGCCCTATCAGTGTGCCAATTTTCACCAGTCTGACCGTGATCAACATGATAACATCTACCTTGATGTAATAAACTGCACTGCCAACAGATATTTCAGGCTATTGCGTCTTTGACAGAAGACCCTGCTTCGTTTCTTCTGCTGTAGCGTTGTGCTGTTTTGTTTTGCTTCCATCCTGAGAGGGATGTGCCCTGCGTTTCACTGCCTACAGCCTGAGGGATGGGCTGGACCTCAGGGGATCAAACAGTAATGTTGTGTGAGCCAAGATGCTCCGAGCCTTGGCAAAAAGGATGCTCCAGTCACTCGTCACTATGAACTTTCATTCCTGGCCCTTTGCTCGTGAAACCTTTTCAGTATGTAAATAAGTTTTCGTAAAAATTCCATTCAACCTGTTTGTTTTTGTTTTCGAAAGTTCTAAGCTTCAGTCCTTCCTCAGCCTGTAGACTCGAGACATGCTACCAAATAGAGCCTGGGTTCGAATAGATGCAAAGAGAGACAACTCGGCATAAAACAGAACAACTCCACCGCCTTACGTACGCTGGAGCACTGAAGATAGCACCGGCTATGTAACAAAATCTACAGCCTAACTCGAAGTACACAGTTACTTTCCTGTTCAAGAATGAACGGGTCCGCACCTTGAGTCTTTCCCACAAAGTGCCCAAGCATAACGATAGTGAGAACATTAAAGGTTATAGACACGCAATTTGAGTTTGCCGCCGCGGTGGCTCAGTGGTTACAGTGCTCAGCTACTGACCCAAAAGGCGCCGGTTAAATCCCAGCTGCGAAGGTCAAATTTCAGTGGAAGTGAAATGTTAGAGTCCTGTGTAGTGTGCGATGTCAGTGCACGTTAAAGAACCTTAGATGGCCGATATTATGGAGCCCTCTGCTACGGCATCCCCCCAGCTCTAACCGCTTTGGGATGTGAAAACCCGCGCAGAAAATAAACAAACTTAGTTTAAGTTGCACGTTTCCTTCTTTAAATGATGTGTTAGACATTAAAAAATACATTGAACAGCGTGTGGCATTTGCCTACAACTGTGAAATAATTTAGAATTGAATTTGTTCTTTCATGCTCTTTTGGTTTCATCAAACGAACGATGGCTGTGACGTATAGTTGGCCTTAGGCCACGTGAGGCACAAAAAAACCTGCAATATAAACACTGATGCGTAGTTTTAAAAGTCTCTACAATACTCGCCAGCCTGCTTCAAGAACTGGAGTGACAACAAAAGACATATCGGCAGTTGTAATGCCAATTTTTTTCCTGTCTCTCGTGACCTAAAGGTCAACAATAGGCTAAGGCCATCTTTTGGTTGATAAGCTGAAGCAGCCTCAAGAAATTCTATTATAAATAAATTAGCAGTATTATGTGAATACCATGAGGTGATCCATGTATATACGTAACGCATCATTTGAAAGAAGAAAACATGAAAGGAAAACTTTTGTGTCTATAGTCCTTTAAAATGGCAGCCACAGAAGATCAGCCATGACAGCCACACAAGCAGATAATTATAGCAGCACATATTTCTGCAGTGTGAGCGCCAACAGTGTCCTCAATCCTGCTGCAGAAAGATGCAGAAATGGGGCGGAAGTCATTCCAGCAGTGGCCATTAATGATGGAGCTCCCATAGAACGGGTCGCCCATTTGGAGAAGTTGCCCTTCTGTAGAAGCAGCTTGATTGTATTCTCCTCCTGCAAGGGCAATGCAGCAGTCTTGAAGAATGGCATGAGAAAAACAGACGCTTTCTCAACAAATTCAGTAGCACTAACAAGGAAAAGAGCTTTGTAAAGTGGTACAAGCTGAGAAGAAATCTGAAGGCTTTCTCCTTGCAAAATTAAATGCAGGGTGTGGGCAGTACATGTACCTGCAATTTGCAAGCATGCTTGACTCCAAATGCATGGAACAGTGTGGAGAATTCTGTGTTTCTTACCTAAGTGAAGCTCTTCTGGATGAGAAGCTGCCATGCTTGCATCCCTGTTGTGCTGTCAAAAAGGTCATTAACAGGTGGCATGTGAGCGGTCGCCTTGCCGCTGTAGTTGTGGTGGGGTTCACTGCAGCTCTGCCATTAGGAGGTTGCGGCTCCTTTATCAAGCAGCCAAAGTTGTGGAGTGCTGCGCAGGCTGTTATGATGCAGACCGCTTTTTCTGGCTTGTGCTGCAGCCCCATGTCCAGGCAAGGGAAGCGGCGCTTCCACACTCCAAAAGACCTTTCGATACTGTTGCGTGTCTTCATGCGGGCCTTCTGGTACCTGTTTGAATAAAGGAATATTACACACTGCCTTGTACACTCATACCTCGTTAATATGGACACTTTGGTTAGCAAGTAAAAGTCCTGCTAAAGCGAGTCGTTGGGAATAACAAATCATAGATAAAAATGTTCTGAAATGAAAACGCTTCGTGATTATGGACTACTTTTCCGCATAGTGGCAGGCAGCAAAGTTGAAACCGGAAAATCTTGGAAGCTCCAGGCACAATATTCTGATTGCCTTTATCTTTAAAATCATGCAGTGCAGGCTGAAGCACGTTTGAAGCACCTAGTGGCCCATGAGATGAGTGATGGCTTCTCTTTGTGAGATTAAGCATCTCCTACTACGACTGTTTGCATGCCGAAAAACTCTGCTCACTGTGCTGACAGCTGCTGATTGTGGTTTTCAGCATAGCGCATGGAGAGAATTTTTTAGCACCCATTCATGCAATGCAGGGGGTGGTAAGGCGCATTGACTGCCACTGTAAAGCGTGAAAACACACGTGCCTAGACGCGTGCAGCCAGAAAAAATGTTCATAGTTCGAGTCGTCCATATTAATGAGGCCTCGATTGTATGTGCAACGACTCGAAGCCGCACCTCAAAGGTGTGGTCAAAGTATGTGTCATGGAACGTCACTGTCAGCTTATTAACTTGCCTTCCTTCTGGTGTGTTTGCCGGCCCAGGGTTTGAGAGCGGTGCCATTAGGTATGGCTGGCATCCATACCCAGCGTCTCCCAGCAGCACACCAGGTACCCGGCTCTCCTTATACAGAACCCGCAGGCGGAAATTGTCAAAGATGCGACTATCGTGCACCGAATCTGGCCAGCTCGCAAAGATGTCGTAGAACTGAAGCTGTGGTCCAGGGACAGCCTGCATCAAACCTGCAATACAGCAGTCAGCAAAACTAGGGCGCGTACGGCGCCTTTTATTTTGTGGGTTCGGGATAAACTACCTGCACAGTATGGACACTGTTGACACGGTAGTGTTTCATTGAAGAAATCCAGAACACTTGTGAAACCTGCTTTCGAGTGCTACAGGCAAAAAGAAACACATTGTAGCGCTATGACGGTGGTCTGCATTGTGAACAGAGCTGCATTCAAAAGCAGTCACTGCGTTAAAAAGGAAAAGCTGGACCTCGAGCGCAGTAATGTACACAGCGACATATTTCGCTTTATTTCACCCGCCAGCACTCTAGACAAGCAAGATCACGGTAGTACATTCATAGCATCGCGAAAAAAAAAAGTGCACACGCGTTGCAAGAAAAAACTGCGCAGAAAGCTACAAGTTTCATTGCTTACCTGTACGTTGATTCAAAAGTAGCCCTTGCGGTTACGAAAGACTTGCGCGTCTTCAGCGCCGGGACTCTTGATTCGTACGTGTGTGCAGTCAATGCAACCCGTTACACCTGGAAAATCGGCCAGTTCATAGAAATTCCGCATCACTTTTGCAAACTGGGACACGTCGGGAAAGCGCACAAGCATTGGGCACAGGTGCTTCTCTATAAGCACTGTCATTTCGCTAACTACGCGGCACACCGTTGACTGCGGAATACGCACCAAGTCCCCTGTGACTGTTTGGAACGTGCCAGCGGCATAAAACCTGAGTGCCATCAGCAACTGCAGCATGGGAGGCACAGGCTTTCCCCGGTTGTCGGCACTTTCTCGTAGAGGCAACATAGCCAGTAGCTGTCGTACGGGGTTCTTCGTGAACCTGTACCGCGCGAGGAATTGTTCCTGATTGTAAACCTCCATGGGGTTACCCCGATCGCATAGTGCCGTTCGCGGAACCTTCGGGATAGAATGCGCCTCCGAAAAAGCAACATCCATGGCGTAGCACGCGAACTCAAAGGCAGAAATCCTGCGAGCGACTTTACGGTTGGCTGCCATGTTGGAAAAGAACCCAGCAAGTCGGTTCCAAGCTAGCCCAGACGCTGACTTGAAACTTGGCCGCCTTCGGTCAAGTCGAGCACGGCGCAAGCCTCGTTCCAAGTCGAGTAAGGTTTGTGGCACACGATGAAGCTGTCTTGAGACCAGCGCAAGTCAAGTCCGAGTCAAGTTACATTTCTGCAACTTCTGCATTCGGGGTAAAAATTATTTTATCTTGGTATACGTCTGCAAGTTAATGTGGTTTTCGGTGTAAATGTTGTTTTGACTACGTGCGGCTTTATTTTCCCGGCAGGAAAAGAGAACGATCCAAAACACGAGGAGTACTTCTGAGTACTTACCCCCGAATGCAGAAATGTAACTTGACTCCTACTTGACTTGCGCTGGTCTCAGACAGCTTCATCGTGTGCCACAAACCTTACTCGACTTGGAACGAGGCTTGAGCCGTACTTGACTTGAACGAAGGCGGCCAAGTTTCAAGTCAGCGTCTGGGCTACCTTGGAACCGACTTGCTGCGTTCTTTTCCAACATAGCAGCCAACCGTAAAGTCGCTCGCAGGATTTCTGCCTTTGAGTTCGCGTGCTACGCCATGGATTTTGCTTTTTCAGAGGCGCATTCTATCCCGAAGGTTCCGCGACCGGTACTCTGCGATCGGGGTAACCCCATGGAGGTTTACAATCAGGAACAATATCTCGCGCGTTGCAGGTTCACGAAGAACCCCGTACGACATCTACTGGCTATGTTGCCTCTACGAGAAAGTGCCGACAACCGGGGAAAGTCTGTGCCTCCCATGCTGCAGTTGCTGATGGCACTCAGGTTTTATGCCGCTGGCACGTTCCAAACAGTGCCCGGGGACTTGGTGCGTATTCCACAGTCAACGGTGTGCCGCGCAGTTGGGAAAATGACAGTGCTTATAGCGAAGCACCTGTGCCCAATGCTTGTGCGCTTTCCCGACGTGTCCCAGTCTGCAAAAGTGATGCGGAATTTCTATGAACTGACCGAGATTCCAGGTGTAACGGATTGCATTCACTGCACACACGTACGAATCAATAGTCCCGGTGGCGAAGACGCGGAAGTCTTTCCTAACCGCAAGAGCTACTTTTCAATCAACGTGCAGGTAAGCAATGAAAATTGTAGCTTTCTGCGCAGTTTTTTCTTGCAACGCGTGTGCACTTTTTTCTTTCGCGATGCTATGAACGTACTACCGTGATCTTGCTTGTCTAGAGTGCTGGCGGGTGAAATAATGCGAAATATGTTGCTCTGTACATTACTGCGCTCGAGGTCCAGCTTTTCCTTTTAAACACAGTGACTGCTTTAGAATGTAGCTTTGTTCACAATGCAGACCACCGTCGCAGCGCTGCAATGTGTTTCTTTTTGCTTGTAGCACTCGAAAGCAGGTTTCACAAGTGTTCTGGATTTTTTAAATGAAACACTACCGTGTCAACAGCGTCCATACTGTGCAGGTAGTTTATCCCGAACCCACAAAATAAATGGCGCCGTACGCGCCCTAGTTTTGCTGACTGCTGTATTGCTGGATTGATGCAGGCTGTCACTGGACCACAGTTTCAGTTCTACGACATCGTTGCGAGCTGGCCAGATTCGGTGCACGATAGTCGCATCTTTGACAATTTCCGCCTGCGGGTTTTGTATGAGGATTGCCGGGTACCTGGTGTGCTGCTGGGAGACGCTGGGTATGGATGCCAGCCATACCTAATGACACCGCTCTCAAACCCTGGGCCGGCAAACACACCAGAAGGAAGGCAAGTTAATCAGCTGACAGTGACGTTGCATGACACATACTTTGACCACACCTTTGAGGTGCGGCTTCGAGTCGTTGCACATACAATCGAGGCCTCATTAATATGGACGACTCGAACTATGAACATTTTTTCTGGCTGCACGCTTCTATGCACGTGTGTTTTCACGCTTTACAGTGGCAGTCAATGCGCCTTACCACCCCCTGCATTGCATGAATGGGTGCTAAAAAATTCTCTCCATGCGCTGTGCTGAAAACCACAATCAGCAGCTGTCAGCACAGTGAGCAGAGTTTTTCGGCATGCAAACAGTCGTAGTAGGAGATACATAATCTCACAAAGAGAAGCCATCACTCATCTCATGGGCCACTAGGTGCTTCAAACGTGCTTCAGCCTGCACTGCATGATTTTAAAGATAAAGGCAATGAGAATATTGTGCCTGGAGCTTCCAATATTTTTCGGTTTCCACTTTGCTGCCTCCCACTATGCACAGAAGTAGTCCATAATCACTAAGCGTTTTCTTTTCAGAACATTTTTTATCTATGATTTGTTATTCCGAACGACTTGCTTTAGCAGGACTTTTACTTGCTAACCAAAGTGTCCATATTAACGAGGTATCCCTGTACAAGGCAGTGTGTAATATTCCTTTATTCAAGCAGGTACCAGAAGGCCCGCATGAAGACACGCAACAGTGTCGAAAAGGCCTTTGGAGTGTGGAAGCTCCGCTTCCCTTGCCTGGACATGGGGCTGCAGCACAAGCCAGAAAAAGCGGTCTGCATCATAACACCCTGCGCAGCACTCCACAACTTTGGCTGCTTGATAAAGGAGCCGACCTCCTAATGGCAGAGCTGCAGTGAACCCCACCACAACTACAGCGGGAAGCCGACCGCTGCACATGCCACCTGCTAATGACCTGTTTGACAGCACAACAGGGATGCAAGCATGGCAGCTTCTCATCCAGAAGAACTTCACTTAGGTAAGAAACACAGAATTCTCCACACTGTTCCATGCCTTTGGAGTCAAGCATGCTTGCAAAGTGCAGGTACATGTACTGCCCTCACCCTGCATTTAATTTTGCAAGAAGAAAGCCTTCAGATTTCTTCTCAGCTTGTACCACTTTACAAAGCTCTTTTCCTTGTTAGTGCTACTGAATTTGTTGAGAGAGTGTCTGTTTTTCTCATGCCTTTCTTCAAGAGTGCTGCATTGACCTTGCAGGAGGAGAATACAATCAAGCTGCTTCTACAGAAGGGCAACTTCTCCAAATGGGCGACCCGTTCTATGGGAGCTCCATCATTAATGGCCACTGCTGGAATGACTTCCGCGCCATTTCTGCATCTTTCTGCAGCAGGATTGAGGACACTGTCGGCGCTCACACTGCAGAAATATGTGCTGCTGTAATTATCTGTATGTGTGGCTGTCATGGCTGATCTTCTGTGGCTGCCATTTTAAAGGACTATAGACACAAAAGTTTTGCTTTCTTGTTTTCTTCTTTCAAATGATGCGTTACGTATATACATGGATCACCTCATGTTATTCATATAATACTGCTAATTAATTTATAATAGAATTTCTTGAGGCTAATTCAGCTTATCAACCAAAAGATGGGCGTAGCGTATTGTTGACCTTTAGGTCACGAGAGAGGAAAATAATTGGCATTACAACTGCCGACATGTCGTTTGTTGTCACTCCAGGTCTTGAAGAAGGCTGGCGAGTAGCGTAGAGACTTTTAAAACTACGCATCAGTGTTTATATTGCAGGCTTTTTGTGCCTCACGTGGCCTAAGGCTATCTATACGTCACAGCCATCGTTCGTTTGATGAAACCAAAAGAACATGAAAGAACAAATTCAATTATAAATTATTTCACAGTTGTAGGCAAAAGCCACACGCTGTTCAATGTATTTCTTAATGTCTAATACATCATTTAAAAAAGGAAACGTGCAACTTAAACTACGTTTGTTTATTTTCTTCGCGGGTTTTCACATCCCAAAGCGGTTAGAGCTGGGGGGACGCCGTAGCAGAGGGCTCCATAGAATCGGCCATCTAAGGTTCTTTAACGTGCACTGACATCGCACACTACACAGGCCTCTAACATTTCACTTCCACTGAAATTTGACCGTCGCAGCTGGGATTTAACCGGCGCCTTTTCGGTCAGTAGCTGAGCACTGTAACCACTGAGCCACCGCGGCGGCAAACTCAAATTGCCTGTCTATAACCTTTGATGTTCTCACTATCGTTATGCTTGGGCACTTTGTTGGAAAGACTCAAGGTGCGGACCCGTTCATTCTTGAACAGGAAAGTAACTGTGTACTCAGTTAGGCTGTAGATTTTGTTACATAGCCGGCGCTAGCTTCAGTGCTCCAGCGTACGTAAGGCGGTGGAGTTGTTCTGTTTTTCGCCGAGTTGTCTCTCTTGGCATCTATTCGAACCCAGGCTCTATTTGGTAGCATGTCTCGAGTCTACAGGCTGAGGAAGGACTGAAGCTTTGAACTTTCGAAAACAAAAACAAACATGTTTAATGGAACTTTTACGAAAACTTATTTACATACTGAAAAGGCTTCACGAGCAAAGGGCCAGGAATGAAAGTTCATAGTGACGAGCGACTGGATCATCCTTTTTGCCAAGGCTCGGAGCATCTTGGCTCACACAACATTACTGTTTGATCCCCTGAGGTCCAGCCCATCCCTCAGGCTGTAGGCAGTGAAACGCAGGGCACATCCCTCTCAGGATGGGAGCAAAACAAAACAGCACAACCCTACAGCAGAAGAAACGAAGCACGGTCTTCTGTCAAAGCCGCAATAGCCTGAAATATCTTTTGGAAGTGAAGTTTATTACATCAACGTAGATGTCATCATGTTGATCACGGTCAGACTGGTGAAAATTGGCACACTGATAGGGCTGACAGATGCGACTTTGATGCGATTCACAGCTTTTAACCAATGCTTCAATTAGTGAAATGTATTATATGCTGTGTAATGTGGGGACTCGCACAGGTAGTGTGGACGGCCACAGTCCTTGTTCCAGCAGTGCTTCTCAGCAGGCCGGCGTTCGCAAGCGCTCACCAGAGCCTGTTGGAGCTTCGTCAACTTTGTCTTCTGTCTTCTTCCTCTCCTTCATCGGCGCTAGCCGCTGGGGCAGCAAACCCTAACTCTCTTTCTTACAATACCCCCGGGATGAAAAGGCGCCATATTGGCGGCCTAAGGGCACGAGACGATGGCTGGGTCGTAGTACGGCTTCAGGCGGTCTAAGTGCACAATTTCACGGCCGCGGTGGCGACGATCAGACGAAGGCGTGATGGGCTCCACGAGATAGTTAACTGGCGATGTCTGCTGCACAACGCGATAGGGGCCCTGGTATTTGCTCAGCAGTTTTGTAGACTGTCCTGGGCTGGAGGAGGGCACCCAAAGCCAAACCAAAGATTCAGGAATATAGGGCGGCGGCAGACCGGGAGAAGCGGCGCGGGAGCTTTTCTGACGGTGCTGGTCGTGTGAAGTAAAAGAATGGGTGAGTTGACGGCATTCTTCGGCATGCGCAGCGGCCTGAGAAACGGTTGTAAATTCGGACGAATCGGGGCGGTAAGGAAGAACGGTGTCCATGATGGAGGAAGGCTCGCGTCCGTACAGAAGAAAATACGGGGAAAAACCAGAAGTGGCTTGCGTTGCAGAGTTAGGCATATGTAACGAAAGGTAGAACGCGGTCCCAGTCTGAGTGATCGGCAGAAATGTACTTGGTCATCATGTCGCCGAGGGTCCGGTTAAACCGCTCGGTCATGCCGTTTGTCTGCGGATGGCACGAAGACGTCGTGCGGTGAACGATATGACACTCCCGAAGGAGGGCTTCCACGACGCCGGACAAGAAGACGCGACCCCGGTCGCTGAGCAATTCCTGAGGTGCACCGTGACGAAGAATAATGTGCTGAAGTATGAAACCGGCTACGTCAGAGGCCGTCGCAGCTGGCAACGGGGCAGTTTCGGCATAGCGCGTGAGATGATCAATGGCGACGATGATCCAGCGGTGCCCTGGGGCAGTGCTGGGAAGAGGGCCATAAAGGTCGATTCCAACACGGTCGAATGGCCGGGCCGGAAACGGTAACGGTTGCAGAGGAGCAGGTGAGTGCGGTGGTGGGTTCTTGCGCCGCTGACATTCCAGACAAGAGCGTATGTACTGGCGGACAAAACGGTACATACCCCGCCAATAATACCGAAGGCGCAGGCGGGTAAAAGTTTTCAGCACACCGGCATGAGCACATTGCGGGTCGTCGTGATAACTGGCACAAATGGCGGAGCGGAGATGCCTGGGGATCACGAGCAGCCATTTGCGACCATCGGGGAGGTAGTTCCGACGGTACAGCAGCTGGTCACGCACGACAAAGTGATGAGCTTGACGAGAAGGAAGCGCTCGAGAAGGGAGGCGGGCTGATCGGTTGTCTAAGAAATCCAGAAGAGAAGTAATCCAAGGATCTTTGCGCTGCTCAGAAGCCATATCAATAGTGTCAAGAGAAGGTGTGAGGCCGGGAATAGATGGCGAGTCAGGCTCAGAGGTCAGAGGGGAGCGCGAGAGAGCGTCGGCGTTGGAGTGTTTACGACCGGAACGATAAATGACTCGAATGTCGTAATCTTGTAAACGCAGAGCCCAACGAGCGAGGCGGCCAGATGGTTCTTTGAGTGACGACAGCCAACAAAGGGCATGGTGATCTATAATTACATTGAACGGGCGCCCATATAAATAAGGACGAAATTTTGTGATCGCCCAAATAATCGCCAAACATAATCGCCAAGAGAGTTGGGGTTTGCTGCCCCAGAGGCTAGCGCCGATGAAGGAGAGGAAGAAGACGAAGAAGACGGCACCGCGGGCAGGATGGCTGAGCTGGAGTCGCTGATGAAGAAAGCCCAGGAAGAGGTTCTCCGGGCGGTGCGTGCCGAAGTGGTCGAAGGCAACCTCAGCAAGGCGGTCACTCTCTACGCGCTGGCTGGCGGGATCTACCTGGAAGCACTGCGAGAGGTACGGGTCCGCTGCACCAGCTGCATGAGACGGCTGCGGGAGCTGAAGGACTACGCGACGCCTTGTCGCCCCGCTCCTGCCATCGAGGAGGGCGCTGAAGGTGCAACTGCTGCCAAGCCGGACGAGTCCGATTCGGGATCAGACGAGGACGAGGAAGAGGCGGCCCTGTTCAAGCGCCCAGATTATGAGATGATCTGCCACTTGGAAGGAGTGCTCGTCCTCGGAAAGTCCTCTTACAGCCCTTGCAGCGATATTGGCCTTGTGGGGCTGGTGCCTAAGGTCCTCCGTCAGGCGGGCCTGGCTCCCTGCCGGACGCGCCGACGATCACGCTCGCCCGAGCGCCAGCCCGTGCGAAAGGTGCTGCTCTACGGCCCGTCAGCCACAGGCAAGACGTGCCTGGTGAGCGCCATCGTGGCGCGCAGCTCTGGGGCCACGGTCTACTACGTGTCCACGCCCATGCTACTCAGCAGGTGTCGCCTGCGTGGCGACGTCGTGCTGGTGCACTTGCTGTTCGACGACGCCCTGCGCCGGGCCCCGTGCGTGCTCTTCTTCGACGACCTGGACGCCCTCTGCGGCCTCCCGAAGTCCCCGAGGGACCAGGAGGGGCTTCGCGCGCTCAAGTGTGCCTGGCTGGAGCGCGTGACTCGGCTGCCGCCGGCCAAGGGGGGCTCGGGCCCCGCTGTGCTCATGATGGGCGTGGTCAACAACCCGTGGCTTCTGGACGACGACGTGCGCACCCAGTTCGAGCTCGTCCTGTACTCGCCTCTGCCGCACGAGGCCGACCGGCTGCGCCTGCTCAGGCAGCTGGTGTGAAACCCCAACTCTCTTTCTTACAGCTGTTATGATTATTATTATTGTTCCCTTTGTTGTTTACCTTTGTACCCTTCTTGAATGTATTCCTTTGTCGGTTGAATGCCGTGCTAATTTTATTCACTGGTTTTTTTCTCAATAATGAAGGGTTTCGTGACTCCTGTGCTTTCTCATTGCATCTCATTTATTGTTTTTCATTCACTTTATTTTTATGTTTTGCAGTCACTGATGGCTCTAATTAGTTGTCACACGCTGTATGCTATGTCTTGTAGAGATCTCTTAGACCTAGACAGCTGAGCTAGCAGGTTTTATCCAGGAATTCTCATTGCGTGCAAGTTCACACTATTCTTGCTGTAGCCAGTTTCTAGCTTGAAACTGATGCTTTCACCATGCATTTCAAGGTGCAATTGATGTCGAGGTGGTTGCATACCAGGAAAAATATTTCAGCTCATCCTGCTGTCAAGAATTTGCAAGGAACACAATTAACTTTTTCGGGACCTCCTACCTCATTGGCTTTGCTTTAACATGCATTAAATACTGCTCGGATTTGCTGCAGGTGTACCAGTCATGATCGTAGGGCACGGCAGGTGTGCAATTTGTGCGTTTTTGAACAGTGCGAAATATTGCTGCTTTGGCTGCGAGAACTGTGCTGCATCTTTAATACTATAACATTATGGTCCCAAATCAAGGTGCATTTTTCTCATTTTTGGTCGGTGACGACACAAAAGGGTCTGCCATACAGGTATGGGCGGAACTTACCGGCGGCCCAGACTACTGCCAAACATTCTTTTTCAATGGTAGAGTAGTTCAACTCACCGCGTGACAGTGCGCGGCTGGCGTGGGAAATTACTTCGTCGACACCGTCTTGCCGCTGGTCTAGAACGGCGGCAAGACCGATGTTACTCGCATCCGTATGTATCTCCGTGTCGGCATCTTCGTCAAAATGCGCCAGGATTTGCGGAGAATGGAGATGGCGTCGTAACTCGTCGAATTCGTTGTCCCAGGAAAATGATGCGTCAGCCAGGGTTAGGAGCGTCAGTGGGTAGTGGATCTGGGCGAAGTTTTGAAAGAAGCGACGATAGTAGTAGTACAGGCGCAGGAAACGTCTGACTTGTTTTTGTGGGCGGGTGCCGGAAAGGCAACAACGGCAGCAAGCTTCTCTGGGTCAGTTCGGATTCCGTCAGCAGTAATGACGTGCCCGAGAAACTTCAATTCGGTGAAACCAAAGTGACATTTTTGTGGTTTGAGGGAGAGATTGGCGAATCGATCGGTTTCGAGGACAGTTCTGAGGCGGTGAAGATGTTCCGCGAAGGTTGCGGAAAAAATGATGGACATCATCAGGATAAGCAAAACATGTCTGCCACTTCAGACCTGTGAGGACGGTGCCCATCATTCTTTTGAACCTGGCAGGAGCTCAGCAGAGCCCGAATGGGAGCACGCGAAATTCGTAGAGCCCGTCCGGTGTTATGAAGGAGATTTTCTCACGGTCCCTCTCGCCAACTTCTACCTGCCAATAACCACTCCTGAGGCTGACCAAAGAGAAGTACTTGGCTTGGCGAAGTCGGTCGAGGAAGTCGTCGATACGCGGCAGCGGATACACGTCATTCTTGGTCACACTGGCCGCATTTGTTTTTGCAGTCCCGAACTACTTGCTGACAGGTCTCGGCTTCCGCTCTGGCAGGAAACAGCCTCATGTTCACATGACGTACTTGCCATAGGCTGCTTTTGAACTCGGCGCCAGAGCCGGGCTCCCCCTTGGTTTTCGTACAAGGACGCTGTCATCTGCTAGCAGACGACGCAAGCCACGGCCACCAAGACGCCAAAGCAACGCCGTGCGCTCGATCATGATACTGAGTCGATTTAAAGGCTGTACTGTCAGCTTAGCGTAGGTGCTTTACAGAACTCAGCTTCGGAGGTATGCTTGCCGGTACTTCTTGCGGCGAAGTTCGAACAAAGTAGCCCAACTCGTTGCGGATAGGCAGATAGACGAAAGCCTTCGCAAAAATGTTGACAACAAGCTCGATAGCTGCTCCAGTATACGAGTGGTTCACCTGCGATGCTTTCAGGTAAGCGTACAGACAGCATGTCGCAAAACAAGCGAACAAGAACCTCTTGACGACACGAGCAAACAGTACGTGCTCTCAGCTCCGAACGCGCGTCCGTGTGCGGTGGATTTCAAGAGAATAAACGAAGATGCAAGAACAAAAAGTCTTACGATGACTCAAAGAGCAGCTACGGAGCTCATGTGAAGGTTTAACGCATGATATCGTCATCCAGGAACACGAGAAGTACTCAAAATGCACACGGAGTCTAACACAATATGGCTGCCAGCGCAGCTGTCGTCTGCTGCCTTTCCCGCAGCCCCAAGTAGCCCACGGACTGCCATTGGTGAAAAACGAACGCGTTACTATGGCGATGGAGGCAGGTGGGCGGAGCTTTCGGGCTTCCAGAAAAAAACAAATGCCGGACTTGAGTCCGCAAGTAGTCCCGGACAGTCCGGGGCTGAAAAACAAATGCAGCCACTATTAACACGTTCGCTGCGTAGCCCCTTATCAAAGTTTTGATCTCTGTGCGTCGTGGCCCACCGGTGGGTCACCTGACGCTTCCCTCGGGTGTGGCGTGACACACCGGTGGGGCACACTACTGAACTTATTCTTCCACCTGTTGAAAGATGGCTCTACTAGCATTTTCGGTGGTCATAGCTTGTGCGGGCGACTTGAAACATGTATGCTAACTCAGAAAGTCATCGCGTGGTTCACTTGGCCCGTGCATTTCCAGTAAGTTGCTTTACCTGGGGCCGTATTTTAAAATATCCGTTGTACACTTTCCGCTCCGTTTCGCGTGACATAAGGGTGAAGGAATCACCAGAAGAAAGCAGCAGTCGACCGATCACAGAAATGAAAGGTAGGCGGATACTCGCGTTGACGATAGCCTTCGCCATTCGTTGCGTGCTCCGGTTCAATATTGGCTGCAAGGTGCATCCAATAGTGAGGTCCGGTTGCCAATGAGCCAATAGTGAGGTCGCTTCCCAAGGACGCTTGAACGGCATGGCTAAGTAATCGAACAATAATGCCCTGACGTAGTGGACCAAATGGATCATAAAAACAAAATGGATAATGGATCCTTGTAGCGTACGGCAACTGGAGAATTTATCGACTCATTTATTACCGCTACTCTCCTCGCTTCATCCCCAGTGAACGCTACTGAAACACGTTCTCAAGGATGTCCTTGAAAAACGGCGCCTTTTCTATCTACAAAATTTCTTCACCGCCTCAGAACTGTCCTCGAAACCGTTCGATCCGCCAATCTCTCTCTCAAACCACAAAAATGTGACTTTGGCTTCACCGAATTGAAGTTTCTCGGGCACGTCATTACTGCTGACGGAATCCGAGCTGACCCAGAGAAGCTTGCTGCCGTTGCTGCCTTTCCGGTACCCGCCCACAAAAAAGCAGTCAGACGTTTCCTGGGCCTGTACTCCTACTATCGTCGCTTCTTTCAAAACTTCGCCCAGATCGCCAACCCTCTGACGCTGCTAACCCGGGCTGACGCAATAATTTTCCTGGGACAACGAATTCGACGAGTTACGACGCCAACTCCATTCTCCGAAAATCCTGGCGCATTTCGACGAAGATGCCGACACGGAGATACATACGGATGCGAGTAACATCGGTCTTGCCGCCGTTCTAGTCCAGCGGCAAGACGGTGTCGACGAAGTAATTTCCCACGCCAGCCGCGCACTGTCACGCGCTGAGTTGAACTACTCTACAATTGAAAAAGAATGTTTGGCAGTAGTCTGGGCCGCCGGTAAGTTCCGCCCATACCTGTATGGCAGACCCTTTTGTGTCCTCACCGAACACCACTCGCTGTGCTGGCTGAAAAATTTGCAGGACCCTTGCCATCGCCTAGCACGTTGGACATTACGCGTGCAGGAATTCGATTGCACCGTCACCTATTAGTCAGGCCGGAAACACACCTACGCTGATAGCCTATCATGCGCTCCCGTCGAACCTCCTCCACAAGAATCCACCTACGACGATATCTTCCTTGGAGCGGTCAGCACGTCTGAGCTCGTTTCCAGACAGCCTGCCGACGCCGAGCTGTGTCTGCTCATCGAACATCTCGAAGGTGGACACCCTGAAATACCTCGATAGCTAGCTCGTGGGCTATCATCGTTCTTCTGGAGAGGGTTGCTTTATAAAAAGAACTCTACTTCCAGACCGACAACTTACCTGCTCGTCATCACGTCTAATCTACGGGACGAAGACCTCTCGGCCTGCCATGATGAACCGACTTCCGGCCACCTTGATATTTCACGCACCTTATCCCGAATCCGGCAGAACTGCTACTAGCCTCAGCTCACTTCAAGTGTCAAGTGTTACATCCGGACACGCTGGCAATGCCAGCGGCGGAAAAGATCCGTGCTCAAGACTCCTGGACTGCTTCAGAGCATCGAGCCGCCACAAATATCATTCAACAAAGTAAGCATGGACCTTTGGGGCCATTTCCTCTCTCGTCGACCGGCCACAAGTGGATCGTAGTCGCCCTAGACTACTTAACCCGCTACGCTGAAACGAAGGCCCTTGCTCGAGGTACTTCCGCCGAAGTTGACCACTTCTTTATGCACGGCATCGTGCACAGACACGGCGCCCCATTCACCATCATTATTGAAGGCGTTTACAGCTCGGTTCTTACAAGACATCTTAACACTATAGCCATACCGCTCATCGACCAACAACAGTGTATCATCCCCAAACCAATGGTCTAACGGAACGGCTCAGCAAAACATTGGCGGACATGATCTCGATGTACTATAAGTCGACTTTGAACATGAAACGTTGGATAAGGTCTTGCCGTGCACCACCTTCGCATATAATACGGCGACGTAGGAAACCACCCAGTTTAGCACCTTAAGTCTCGTCTATGGCAGGGAGGCCGCATGATGTTGGATGCGATGCTCTCGTACGGCGATGCAGAGGTCGCGCCTGAAGCAGGCCGCTTTGTGGAATAAGCACAGCAAGCCCGACAGCTGGCCCGCTTGCACACCAAAGTCCTGCGCCGCCTGAACAGCGTAAACTACGAAGTTGTTCTCGATGGCACTGGGATCGTCGGCCCTCGGCGTCAACGCCCTGAAATCGTCCATGTTGTGCGCTTAAAGCCGTCCTTTTCGGGTGAATGAGCCCTGTGTCCACGGTGTTTCATACCTTTATCCCCTTACCCCACGTGCGAACTTCACTCTCCCGCATTTCATTTAGTGCGGATTTTATAGTTCACCTCACCCCTATTTTTCTGTTTTGTTCCTTCTTCTCATCGTGTACATAACCCTCTCCAAATCGAGATGATGTTTGCTTTCGCAAGGGGGGGGGGGGGAGGGGAATAATTCCACGTGCCTAACGGACGGCACGGCCTCCGCGCTGAGTGGAAAACAACGACGAACCGGCGTTTAGCTCTCGAAGCGCGCTGGCTCTGGTACGTGGGACCTGGCTCTCTAATTAAAAGGCTGTCAGTCTTGTGTTATCCCGACGCCTACCTGCGCGGCTCCTTATGTGTCGCATATAAGAGTGAGTAAACTATTCTAAAACTGCCTACTGTTCCTTCAGTGTTCGGTACGTATAGACAGCCTCTATTTATTTTTCGCCATATCTCTATACGGTGGGAGCAGAAGACAAGCAGTCGAAGAGGTGCGGAGGAACACATTTAGCGCACTCTCCTGAAACGTTGAGGAGGAGTAAAATGGCACTCGCTCAATACTTTTAAGGGCTACAAGATTGGCCCTATCTATATATATATATATATATATATATATATATATATATATATATATATATATATATATATATATATATATATATATATATATATATATATATATATATATATATATATATATACTGTCTAGCCACCGTGATATGAGAGTACACTTCAGTCTTGGTTGAACGTGGACTGGCTGCTAAATGAAATTCGCATATACATTTGCATTTGAGTTTTTTTTAATGCGCTGCTTACAATACGGACTGGAAACGTTGCAGTGCATATAGAACATTTCATAATATGCCAGAAGTTTCAGCAAAGGTGACCCAGCATTTTTAAAAATAGGCTTTTTGAGGTATAAAGGCGGCTTCTGCGGCACAACAGCACCTGCGTTGGCTGGCATAAGAAACTAATTAGGCGCTTAACCAATTTCTGTTAACTTTTTAACTGCGGCACTTAGACGCCTAGTTGCAAATACAGATGTGTATCCGGTCGTTAGTAATCGCCAAATCAGTGTTTAGGATTTCGAAAACAAGATTACCCTTAGCGCCGCGGCTCGAGAAATTTTGGCTCTTTCGAATAGATACCTGTACTGGAGGGGTTGCTTTGCGTGCATGGTTTACGAAAGCGCATGCATTTTGGCACTATGTAGGCAAATTTTGTTGGGCCACAGGGCCGAGGGCAATCGCGCTTTCTGAATTATTAAGATCTATAGGGGCATTACTAACGACCGGCTTCAAACCTCTAATTGCCACCATGTGCCTACCTGTAATAGTTAAAAAGTTATTTATCAGAAATTAGCTAACGGGCTGACCCGTTAACATCATTAATCTCTTTTCTGGTGTCCCCCAACGCAAAAGCAGCATTTGCGCCTCAAAACAACCTACACGTAAAAATTTTTGTTCCCCTTCATTGAAATGTCCGGTATACTAAGCCGTACAGCCCGACCGTAAGTAATTCTTTTGCCGGCATGTCAGTTTTTGAGGTCAGAATGATTTGTAAATAAAAGTGAAGAGCAATGCCGAGATATGCGCGGTGAATAAAGCAACCATACTGATTTATTGACTGCCGGTCATGATTATAGTGCTCCTGAAAAAATGATTAATCAAGCTGTTTTACACAGAAAACCGAAATTAGTTTTAGACAGTGAAGGCAGGGAATTTTAATACAGGGTGTTACAGTCGCTTTGCTAGTGTGACGGTATATCAGGAGCTTAAATCTCGTGTATTTCAATAGTTTCTATACTACGCCAAGGAAAAAACAATTACTGAAGATTAGTTGCAGCCTTACTAAAGCCCATTATGCCGCCGCAGTGGCTTAGTAGTTACGGCGATCGGCTGCTCATCCGGAAGACGCGAGTTTGATCCCAGCCTCCGCGGTCCATTTCGATGGCAGCGAAATTCTAGAGGCCAGTGTACTGTGCGATACTAGTGCATGTTCAGGGGCCACAGGTGGTCGAAATTGATTGCAGCCCTCCAATACGGCGTTCCTCATAGTCTGAGTGCCTTTGGAACGTTAAACCGACGAAATAAACTAAAGCTCATAGGAAGGCGTCACCAGAGGTTAGTTTCAACAGTAACTGTCCGGAAGGTGGTTACCGTGAAAGGAAGAGGATATGGGGAGAGAGTGAGAAGGCGCACCTGGTAAGGAGTTGGCATGGGAACCAACCGAAAGGGAGTAATAATAGAATGAGGAGGATTGCCGCGGGAGGAGGATATGTAGAGATGGGGAGGATATGGCGAGAGTGTAGGAAGGTGTATCACGGTAACCACCGACAACTAGGTTACGACGCAACGAAGAGAAACGGTATGGCGAGAAGGGAGGAATGTAGCACCGGCCCTCTGCGAAGCCGCTGCGAAACGCGACGCCCTAGGTGGGGATCATCGGCGGCGCCGCGCTTCTAGAACGGTGGTCTGCAGAGAAGACCTAGACGAAAAACGACAATATGTGAAAAACTAAGGAGCAAACCCTAGACCAAAAAGGTGTAAGGTCGCTCTGATACTCTGCCGCATCAAATAGCAATACCTTAACAGCAGTTGCTGAATCTCGCGCTAACCAGTGGTAACAGTACTGTCAATATTTTTCTTTCTCTCTCTTTCGCGCCTCCCGGAGAAGGTTAATTTTTGCTTACTTCCATTCTTAATGTATGTACTTGTTTGTGCACTTCAACTACACCCTTTTGTCGAAAACGATGTGCAGAACAGGCTGCCTGACACTTTCTCTCTCTCTCCCTTGATTTCCCCCTTTACTTGCGCACGAATGAGTAAAGACCCTCCTTCTATGGAGCCAAAAGCACTGGTCATATTGGATTCTTTCTTTCAATAGCATAAAATGGTACGCTTTGCACTCTGAGTATTATCGATGGTTAGGTCCAGGACCCTTTTCCCAAGAAGTTCAGCCTAGAAAAGCCCAGCACCAGTTCGGGGGAAATTTGTGGCCATTAGAAAGCCGGTGGGCACCCGGCGGTACTGGCGGTCGAACCCAGCACCTCCCGAATGTGAGGCGGATCCGTTTGGGCTTCTGCAGGGCGCTGCTCTACCGTGGACGAAAAATCAGTAGTTCGGGTAGCAGAGCAAATCGGCTAGTGGTCTGTGTATAAGGTTCCAATGGAAGTTTGATTGTTTTATTAAAATGAGCCCTGTGTGGTACGCTATCTGGGCTGTTGCGTTTCAAAGCAACTGTCGCAACATCCCTCTAATGCGGCCAGTCTGTGTTCACGAGAACTGATCCTTATGCGAAAAAAAAACAAAGATATCATCATCAGCTACGATCTGTTGTGATGCAAGTGCGTCGTGTTGAGCAGCCCATTTGACACCGTGAGGAGCTTTGCCTCACACACTGACACCTCTAAATACCAGAGCAGGTGAAGTGTTGCGATTATGGCGAAAAAATTGTCGATAAGTGATATTTTTTCTCTCTTTAAACTCGAGCTATTTTGAAGAATTGTGTGAAATAAAACAAAATGACCTATGGTCAGATATACATTGGGCAAACGGGACGTTGTATGAACACACGACTCGGAGAACATCTCAATTCATTAGATTCTAATCGCTCCACTAATCTAGTTGGTCATTGCCGAGAGTGTCAATCCTGTTTTCCGTCCTTGCATTCTACTGACATTTTGTACAAACACCCCGACAAGTTGACCAGGGAAATCATCGAAGCGTATAATATGGCAAAGAAAGCAAGATTGTGTTTCGGCAAACCATTCCTGCTCCTGCGTGACTGTGAGGTTGCATATCTGTGCATCACTTGGTAGCACGTGCGTTCTGGTTTTGGTGTTTTTCGTTTTCTGTTTCCTTTTATAAGCGTATTTCCTATGATTAAACTTTAGTTGAGAGTCAGCGCTTGTTCCTGTGTTTTCTTCCTTTCGTCCCCGTTTGTTCGCACTGTTGTTTGCATAATGTATCACCAACTGGCCCGCTTAGCTATACTGTTGTAGACCACCTTCCCTATGAACACTCGCTATAAATTCAAGACATACCAGGAACGGAAATCCAGCTTTATAACCGCTGAACTATTGCTGCCATTCTTAGATGTGTTGTGCACCAGAGTATAACTGATTCGGAATTCCGAAATTCTTTCGAAAAATTTTACGGCAGCCTAATTTCCAGGCCCTTGTTTAGAAACACACGATGCCTTGATTCCTGAGTCGCCCTCCGCTCCTCGCATTGTGGCACTGTTGTTCTCACTGCTATTTATTAGCATCCCTACATGTGACCGAAGGGCAGCTTGTTTGTAAACAAGGTTTTCGTGCTCTAGTTGTGCGTATACGCGAACAAAATGCTATAACTTGTAAAAACAAGTAGCACTCTGTAAAAATAAAAACGAATAATTGAATTGCAAAACAAGTTGCGGAATTAATCACAGCAAAATATTAGAACAGCCGTAAGCTGCATGCTAAGGACACCCAGGAAGTTGAAATTTATCCCAACGATGACGCTTGACTCGCAGAAGCTACTAAAAAAAATACCTCTCCAATAACATGCCTTTCAAGAATACTGCTACCACTTTGCTCTAAAAGGGAAGGTTATGACTTGCTGTCTAGTGCTGACGGCTTCTGTGGTGGTGAACTGCGGACGAGTACCGAGCGTAAAATAACCCAACGTTTTTTCTCATTTCAGGCCGTCTCGCTGCCCACAAGCACTTGTACGCTGGTGTGGAGTTCATGGAAAACATCCCTCGCTCAGCCACCGGCAAAGATCTCCGAAGCTCGCTAAAAGAGGCCTACGTACAGTTGCACGGCAAAAACGCAAAGAAATAGGACATGTTATTAGCAGACTCGTCCTGCATTGCTTGTCTCATAGCGTGGTCTAGTCCGTTCTCCGCACCGAAGAAAAAATAAAACATTTGCCAAAAGTAATTAGCCCAATGGGTTTGCTTACAAGGTGTTTAGTGTGGCTGTTTTAGCATACATGGAAGTCCTAAGCTTCCCCATCTAACTTATGATCTTATGTCCCCACCGAGTTTCATTCTCTATTCGTATTACCGAGAAAGGTAATTACTAAGATTTTTCTTCACACTGTTACTTAAAAAAAAAAACAAATCAGTCTTTTTTTTAACCGACAAGTCTGGACTCTTGTCATAAGACATGTGTGCACGTTTCTGAAAGCATAAATGCCCCTAACACAGAGCATGGAGAAAGCTGTGATAGAGAACTATCGGGCATAACGCTGAGAAATCGTTATGTACGTTCATGGCAACCCTCACATTTGGCAAATAAATTTCCCTTTAGTTTAAGAAAGAGAACATTTGCTCTCGTATGAAGAAAATGTGCGAGCGTGTTCACACTTTCATTAACTAATTTGTTCCGATGACGTTTTCGGATTAAAAAATCGTAGCGCAAAGAAGAACCCGAAAACTTCAGTTCGGAAAACGTGCGTTGGAATAACCTAAATAAAAACGTCTGTCTGTCATTCAAATTGTTCTGTCACCTTCGTACACCTTTCATGCCCATTTGCCGAGATAATCTATACATGGCTCAGTGGTGGCTTTAAGAAACCGGTGCACAGTCTGCTGTCGACCACCAATGTGTGACTGGTTCTGCCTTCGTGTAGCATCCACTAACAAACATTGCCAACAAATTTCCAGAAACGGTCACGGTGGTTTTACGATGCCGCTTCACCCGTGTCATGTCATTTGGTCTCTGCAATCGGTATTGAGTTCTTCACCAGCAAGTGAATTGCAACAATTCTTGGCTTCACTCTAGAAATCAACCTCTATCACTTGGAGACATGCGCGACACGTGACAACAGCCGAAGTCTTTCTGGCAAATTGCTTGTAAGACTTCAAAAAGTGTTTTCATTATTCCCGATTTTCAGTACAAACTGCGTTTCGCATAAATTTGATTGTCGATTAAATGTACCGTCAACATGGGCACTAATCAACTATTGCAAAAAAGCAGATATTAACACCTTATACCCGATGTTTCAGAGAAGCCCACTGCTATTTTTAAGAAAGACATTTTAATGTAAAAAGATGGCTTTTGCGGCACAGTAATACCAGTGTTGGCGGACATCCGAAAACACGAGACATACGTTAATCAGTGAAATGGGTAAATAAATTCTGATTGTTAAATTTTTATGTTACAGTTAGGCGTTTGGTTGATTTTGGACAATTGGAGTGGGCGGCTTGCAACAGCCGTATCAGGGTTTATGATTTCGTAAGCGCGATTACCCTCGGCGCTGTGACTCAACAAATTTTGGCAATCTCGATCCACAAAATTCAGGGGGACACTTTGTTGACCTAAAGGGCGGTGAGCCAAAAGGCTTTAGCGCGATGTTACTGCTTGTGTCACTGATTTGTGGTTGAGATGTTAGTTAAGTACACAATTGTTTATAATTATTAATTGCTGGAGGCACTGGAGGGCGTTAGGGAGGCATCCGTCTGATTCGACGCCATTCTGCAAACACTCTCCAGCGTCCTAGACAAGGAGAACTAAATATGCGTTGGCAGGAAGAGGCGCAGCCAATGGGACGCTCGGTGGCGGAACGGAAGGATGGTGGTTCAAATCCCATCCTGCACAAACATTTTTTTCCTCGCCTGACTAGAAGAAGCGTGGCACGTCTGCTGACAACCTTTTGTCGACAATGGTGAGGCATTAAAGACTCTCGCCTTAAAAGGTGTGCGCTTTCTTAAAGCGCACCTTTGTGGTCAGCGAAAAACATCACCTCCAGCTCACATCACTCGGCGCAGCTGACACGTGACCTCTGTCCCGCCCGAGCTGCGCTGCTCGTTGCTGCGCACTAATCCAGCCCACACAAGAGAGAGAGGAGGTGGTGTTATATGTGCGCCAGAAGTGGCATGCACTGAGGCGTTGTTTTGCGCTCGCCAAAGAGGCACGCTTTTCGAAACTGTGTGTGTTTTCGAAAGCAAATAAAGGAATGACAGCATATGATGATTTCTGCAGCACAAGCACGCCATCAGAAAGCCCCAAACATTTACAGAGATTAAGGCCTCAAGAGGTGGTCCTTTGTTCTCGCTGACTAGTCGATTTATTTTTGGACTGGGGACAGTACGCTGTATATACAAGCTGTGCTGTGTGTTTCAGCGAAAACTGTCCGCCAATTCTGTAGGTACTATTTTTTAATTTAATTAATTGTGTCTTCATGGGTGTGAGAAATCGCAGGTGGCAAAAAAGTGAAATCTTTTATAAGGAGGCTGATAAGTTGAAATTTAACTCTGCACATTTTGGATACTACTACAGGACGCCACATGTTCAGTTTTTTCTATAGGCGTTAGTAGCTACATCACTTTATAGGTTTTCAGAAACGATTCCTGTCGTCACTACGGCGGAAACAAATTCGGCCCTCCAGGTTTCTTGAACGAAATCCGTGCGTCAAAAGAGCACGTGCACCAAGTCACTGGGTGCTGTACACCCGGCCAAATCTTCACCTGGCGTAATTTTTCCATCCCAAACGGCACCTTGTAAAAGGCTCCTTTCGGCTAAACCACTGGCATATTCATGCTGCTGGTGGTCCATTTTTTTCATATTATGCTTGAATAAAGTAATGGCCTGTTTAAAACAAAATGATTAGTTTCCATCGCCTGCGGCTACGAGAAACCAAAACAAGGGCGATACGAAGCCATGCTTCTGGTGGCGCAATTGCACTTACTCTGAGTAAACTACTTGTCAAGATGGGAGGAGATGTAGTTTGCCCAGAGGAGGAATCTAGATGAGCCATAACCATTGCTTTATGTGCCGCTATGCTCGGCTCCTCCTAGGTGCAGAAAATCGGAATTCTAATATTTTTGATCCATTCAGGCAACTACTCCCCTCACGCATAATGTATAAAAAAGTGGACCACGAAATGTCACCGCACGCGTCAAATTGTAGCATTAATATGACAGTGGTTTAGCTGACGGAACCTTTAAAGGGTGCAATTGGGGATGCAAAAACTATGCCAATTAAATATTTGGCCGAATGTATTGTTGGCCGCAGAATACATTGGACCACTCCATAAGAGGGCGCTAGCTGGAGGGACTACCAGCGCAGTCTGCACGTGCAGATGCAACCCGCACGACGCGCGGAATTGCAGATTCAAGGAGTGGACGGAGCGACGCGTGACACGGCGTCAATCGCTCCGCCTTATCTGCGGATGGCGCCGGCTCCTCAAGCCATAAAAAAGCGCATGGTTTTTTCCTCTACGTTCTCATTGTGCACCCCTATCCTGGAGCGGTCTCGCTGCCATTAATAATACCAATTATTGAGAATTTTGCTCGCTTTGGTTTGGTTTATGGGTTTAACGTCCCAAAGCGACTCAGGCAATGAGGGACGCCGTAGTGAATGGCTCCGGAAATGTCGACCACCTGGGGTTCTTTAACGTCCACTGACATCGGACAGTATACGGGCCTTTAGAATTTCGTCTCCATGGGTAGGCAATTTTGTTCATATTTTTACTAGGGGGAGGGGGGGGGGTGCGTTTTTGTGTGATCAAGTAAGTGGGGTTGGTGCGGTGTCGTTGCCTGCCCATTTCCTTTCTGCCGGTGCAGTTCTCGGGGGCGGTACCTGCCTTGCTTCTGGGACGACAGCACAAGGAGGACGAGGAGGACAGTGGTTTTGAGAACGTTCCAGTTCATCGCGTCCGGACTTTTGCTTCGAGGTCCGCCGTTTACATGCAGGCTGCTACCTGCTAAGGAGGCGGAGCGAGTGACACCGGGCCACGTGGCGATCCGTTCGTGCCCAGAATCCGCGATTCCATCTGCTTTGTCGATGAGCCTCAGCAACAGTCTAGAACGTAGCCGCAGGAAACTCACCTCAAAGGTGGCCCTCCAGCCAGTCGGCGTCGATAAATCGACCGGTTCTCATGACATCGCGGTTGCAATGCAGTAGAGGCTAGGTTAAAAATGGTAGGAGAAGGTCCTTGGTCCCCGTGACGTGGGGAGTAGGTTTTATTCACTGTTAGGGCTAGGGGTGAAGGGGCAGTTGGATATAGGGTGCAGGGTCGCTGTTGCTGAGGAGCCTACTCCTCACGACACCACAAAGGACCGCCTCCTTCCTTTTCTGCCTAGGCTAAAGTTCTCCGCGAGTACCGCATGAAATCGCAGATGACTGGGGAGTGGCTCCTGGAAATAGGATTAACAGCGACGTCATGACAATTAGCCGTTGCCATTGGCTGAAGGACATCATTTGAGGATTATTTACAGCTGCCTGCTTCACTTGCATCCTATGTCTATATTTCACCTCAATTATTTCTTACAGCCCTACCAAGGCTGCGATGAGTGCAGAGGCGACGTTCCGACGCTGTGTAGTGTAGTACCTGCATAAAATGGGCATATCTTCATATTTGATAGCGTGCTTTAAAGTGCGCATGTGCCAAGCGCGATTCCAAATCGGGTCATAATGTACGCCGGCTTTATGCACGCAGTTTCCTGAGTTTAGCGTGCGCAACTCACGTGTACGCTGAAACAGCTTTTCCGAAATCGCGGCGCGTTTATCGTTCCGGTCGTACACACTCCGACGCCGACGCTCTCTCGCGCTCCCCTGTGACCTCTGAGCCTGACTCGCCATCTATTTCCGGCCTCACACCTTCTCTTGACACTATTGATATTACTTCTGAGCAGCGCAAAGATCCTTGGATTACTTCTCTTCTGGATTTCTTAGACAACCAATCTGCCCGCCTCCCTTCTCGAGCGCTCCGTCGAAGAGCTCATCACTCTGTCGTGCGTGACCAGCTGCTGTACCCTCGGAACTACCTCCCCGATGGTCGCAAATGGCTGCTCGTGATCCCCAGGCATCTCCGCTCCGCCATTTGTGCCAGTTATCACGACGACCCGCAATGTGCTCATGCCGGTGTGCTGAAAACTTTTACCCGCCTGCGCCTTCTGTATTATTGGCGGGGTATGCACCGTGTTGTCCGCCAGCACATACGCTCTTGTCCAGAATGTCAGCGGCGCAAGAACCCACCACCGCACTCACCTGCTCCTCTGCAACCGTTACCGTGTCCGGCCCGGCCATTCGACCGTATTGGAATCGACCTTTATGGCCCTCTTCCCAGCACTGCCCCAGGGCACCGCTGGATCATCGTCGTCATTGATCATCTCACGCGCTATGCCGAAACTGCCCCGTTGCCAGCTGTTACGGCCTCTGACGTAGCCGGTTTCATACTTCAGCACATCATTCTTCGTCACGGTGCACCTCAGGAATTGCTCAGCGACCGGGGTCGCGTCTTCTTGTCCGGCGTCGTGGAAGCCCTCCTTCGGGAGTGTCATATCGTTCACCGCACGACGTCTTCGTACCATCCCCAGACAAACGGCATGACCGAGCGCTTTAACCGGACCCTGGGCGACATGATGGCCAAGTACATTTCTGCCGATCACTCAGACTGGGACCGCGTTCTACCTTTCGTTACATATGCCTACAACTCTGCAACGCAAGCCACTGCTGGTTTTTCCCCGTATTTTCTTCTGTACGGACGCGAGCCTTCCTCCATCATGGACACCGTACTTCCCTACCGCCCCGATTCGTCCGAATTTACAACCGTTTCTCAGGCCGCTGCGCATGCCGAAGAATGCCGTCAACTCGCCCGTTCTTTTACTTCACACGACCAGCACCGTCAGAAAAGCTCCCGCACCGCTTCTCCCGGTCTGCTGCCGCCCTATCTTCCTGAATCCTTGGTTTGGCTTTGGGTGCCCTCCTCCAGCCCAGGACAGTCTACAAAACTGTGAGCAAATACCAGGGCCCATATCGCGTTGTTCAGCAAACATCGACTGTTAACTATCTCGTGGAGCCCATCACGCCTTCGTCTGATCGTCGCCGCCGCGGCCGTGAAATTGCGCACTTAGACCGCCTGAAGCCGTACTACGACCCAGCCATCGTCTCGTGCCCTTAGGCCGCCAGGATGGCGCCTTTTCATCCCGGGGGTATTGTAAGAGAGAGATTTCGGGTTTGCTGCCCCAGCGGCTAGCGCCGATGAAGGAGAGGAAGAAGACAGAAGACAAAGTTGACGAAGCTGCAACAAGCTCTGGTGCGCGCTTTCGAACGCCGGCCTGCTGAGAAGCACTGCTGGAACAAGGACTGTGGCCGTCCACACTACCTGTGCGAGTCCCCACATTACACAGCATATAATACATTTCACTAATTGAAGCATTGGTTAAAAGCTGTGAATCGCATCAGAGTGGCATCTGTCAGCTCTATCAGTGTGCCAATTTTCACTAGTCTGACCGTGATCAACATGACGACATCTACGTTGATGTAATAAACTGCACTGCCAGCAAATATTTCAGGCTATTGCGACTTTGACAGAACACCGTGCTTCGTTTCTTCTGCTGCAGCGTTGTGCTGTTTTGTTTTGCTCCCATCCTGAGAAGGATATGCCCTGCGTTTCACTGCCTACAGCCTGAGGGATGGGCTGGACCTCAGGGGATCAAACAGTAATGTTGTGTGAGCCAAGTTGCTCTGAGCCCTGGCAAAAAGGATGATCCAGTCGCTCGTCACTATGAACTTTCATTCTTGGCCCTTTGCTCGTGAAACCTTTTCAGTATGTAAATAAGTTTTCGCAAAAGTTTCATTAAAGCTGTTTGTTTTTGTTTTCAAAAGTTCAAAGCTTCAATCCTTCCTCAGCCTGTAGACTCGACACATGCTACCAAATAGAGCCTGGGTTCGAAGAGATGTCAAGAGAGACAAATCGGCGAAAAACAGAACAACTCCACCGCCTTACGTACGCTGGAGCACTGAAGCTAGCGCCGGCTGTGTAACAAAATCTACAGCCTAACTCTGAGTACACAGTTGTTTTCCTGTTCATGAATGAACGGGTCCGCACCTTGAGTCTTTCCAACAAAGTGTCCAAGCATAACGATATTGAGAACATTAAAGGTTATAGACACGCAATTTGAGTTTGCCGCCGCGGTGGCTCAGTGGTTACAGTGCTCAGCTACTGACCCAAAGACGCAGGTTAGATCCCAGCTGCGACGGTCAAATTTCAGTGGAAGTGAAATGTTAGAGGCCTGTGTAGTGTGCGATGTCAGTGCACGTTTAAGAACCTCAGATGGCCTATATTATGGAGCCCTCTGCTACGGCATCCCCCCAGCTCTAACATAACCGCTTTGGGATGTGAAACCCGCGCAGAAAGAAACAAACGTAGTTTAAGATGCACGTTTCCTTCTTTAAATGATGCGTTAGACATTAAAAAATACATTGAACAGCGTGTGGCATTTGCCTACGACTGTGAAATAATTTATAATTGAATTTGTTCTTTCATGCTCTTTTGGTTTCATCAAACGAACGATGGCTGTGACGTATAGTTGGCCTTTAGGCCACGTGAGGCACAAAAAAGCCTGCAATATAAACACTGATGCGTAGTTTTAAAAGTCTCTACAATACTCGCCAGCCTGCTTCAAGACCTGGAGTGACAACAAACGACATATCGGCAGTTGTAATGCCAATTTTTATCCTGGCTCTCGTGACCTAAAGGTCAACAATACGGCACGGCCATCTTTTGGTTGATAAGCTGAAACAGCCTCAAGAAATTCTATTATAAATTAATTAGCAGTATTATGTGAATACCATGAGGTGGTCCATATTAATGAGGCTTCGATTGTATGTGCAACGACTCGCAGCCGCACCTCATAGGTGTGGTCAAAGTATGTGTCATGCAACGTCACTGTCAGCTTATTAACTTGCCTTCCTTCTGGTGTGTTTGCCGGCCCAGGGTTTGAGAGCGGTGTCATTTGCATGGCTGGCATCCATACCCAGCGTCTCCCAGCAGCACACCAGGTACCCGGCTCTCCTCATACAAAACTCGCAGGCGGAAATTGTCAAAGATGCGACTATCGTGCACCAAACCTGGCCAGCTCGCAACGATGCAGTAGAACAGAAGCTGTGGTCCAGTGACAGCCTGCATCAAACCAGCCATACAGCAGTCAGCAAAACTAGGGCGCGTACGGCGCCTTTTATTTTGTGGGTTCGGGATAAACTACCTGCACAGTATGGACGCTGTTCACACGGTAGTGTTTCATTGAAAAAATCCAGAACACTTGTGAAACCTGCTTTCGAGTGCTACAAGCAAAAAGAAACACATTGCAGCGCTGCGACGGTGGTCTGCATTGTGAACAAAGCTACATTCTATAGCAGTCACTGTGTTTAAAAGGAAAAGCTGGACCTCGAGCGCAGTAATTTACAAAGCAACATATTTCGCATTATTTCACCCGTACACCTTTCATGCCCATTTGGCCGAGATAATCTATACATGGCTCAGTGGTGGCTTTAAGAACCCGGTGCACAGTCTGCTGTCGACCACCAATGTGTGACTGGTTCTGCCTTCGTGTAGCATCCACTAACAAACATTGCCAACAAATTTCCAGAAACGGTCACGGTGGTTTTACGATGCCGCTTCACCCGTGTCATGTCATTTGGTCTCTGCAATCGGTATTGAGTTCTTCACCAGCAAGTGAATTGCAACAATTCTTGGCTTCACTCTAGAAATAAACCTCTATCACTTGGAGACATGCGCGACACGTGACAGGAGGCGAAGTCTTTCTGGCAAATTGCTTGTAAGACTTCAAAAAGTGTTTTCATTATTCCCGATTTTCAGTACAAACTGCGTTTCGCATAAATTTGATTGTCGATTAAATGTACCGTCAACATGGGCACTAATCAACTATTGCAAAAAAGCAGATATTAACACCTTATACCCGATGTTTCAGAGAAGCCCACTGCTATTTTTAAGAAAGACATTTTAATGTAAAAAGATGGCTTTTGCGGCACAGTAATACCAGTGTTGGCGGACATCCGAAAACACGAGACATACGTTAATCAGTGAAATGGGTAAATAAATTCTGATTTTTAAATTTTTATGTTACAGTTAGGCGTTTGGTTGAAATTTGACAATTGGAGTGGGCGGCTTGCAACAGCCGTATCAGGGTTTATGATTTCGTAAGCGCGATTACTCTCGGCGCTGTGACTAAACAAATTTTGGCAATCTCGATCCAAAAAATTCAGGGGGACACTTTGTTGACCTAAAGGGCGGTGAGCCAAAAGGCTTTAGCGCGATGTTGCTGCTTGTGTCACTGATTTGTGATTGAGATGTTAGTTAAGTACACAATTGTTTATAATTATTAAATGCTGGAGGCACTGTAGGGCGTTAGAGAGGCATCCGTCCGATTCGACGCCATTCTGCAAACACTCTCCAGCGTCCTAGACAAGGAGAACTACATATGCGTTGGCAGGAAGTGGCGCAGCCAGTGGGACGCTCGGTGGCGGAACGGAAGGATGGTGGTTCAAATCCCACCCTGCACAAACATTTTTTTCCTCGTCTGACTAGAAGAAGCGTGGCACGTCTGCTGACAACCTTTTGTCGACAATGGTGAGGCATTAAAGACTCTCGCCTTAAAAGGCGTGCGCTTTCTTAAAGCGCACCTTTGTGGCCAGCGAAAAACATCACCTCCGGCTCACATCACTCGGCGCAGCTGACACGTGACCTCTGTCCCGCCCGAGCTGCGGTGCTCGCTGCTGCGCACTAATCCAGCCCACAGAAGAGAGAGAGGAAGTGGTGTTATATGTGCGCCAGAAGTGGCATGCACTGAGGCGTTGTTTTGCGCTCGCCAAAGAGGCACGCTTTTCGAAACTGTGTGTGTTTTCGAAAGCAAATAAAGAAATGACAGCATATGATGATTTCTGCAGCACAATCACGCCATCAGAAAGCCCCAAACATTTGCAGAGATTAAGGCCTGAAGAGGTGGTCCTTTGTTCTCGCTGACTAGTCGATTTATTTTTGGACTGGGGACAGTACGCTGTATATACAAGCTGTGCTGTGTGTTTCAGCGAAAACTGTCCGCCAATTCTGTAGGTACTATTTTTTAATTTAATTAATTGTGTCTTCATGGGTGTGAGAAATCGAAGGTGGCAAAAAAGTGAAATCTTTTATAAGGAGGCTAAAAAGTTGAAATTTACCTCTGCACATTTTGGATACTACTACAGGACGCCACATGTTCAGTTTTTTCTATAGGCGTTAGTAGCTACATCACTTTATAGGTTTTCAGAAACGATTCCTGTCGTCACTACGGCGGAAACAAATTCGGCCCTCCAGGTTTCTTGTACCAAATCCGTGCGTCAAAAGAGCACGTGCACCAAGTCACTGGGTGCTGTACACCCGGCCAAATCTTCACCTGGCGTAATTTTTCCATCCCAAACGGCACCTTGTAAAAGGCTCCTTTCGGCTAAACCACTGGCATAATCATGCTGCTGGTGGTCCATTTTTTTCATATTATGCTTGAATAAAGTAATGGCCTGTTTAAAACAAAATGATTAGTTTCCATCGCCTGCGGCTACGAGAAACCAAAACAAGGGCGATACGTAGCCATGCTTCTGGTGGCGCAATTGCACTTACTCTGAGTAAACTACTTGTCAAGATGGGAGGAGAGGTAGTTTGCCCAGAGGAGGAATCTAGATGAGCCATAACCATTGCTTTATGTGCCGCTAGGTTCGGCTCCTCCTAGGTGCAGAAAATGCGGAATTCTAATATTTTTGATCCATTCAGGCAACTACTACCCTCACGCATAATGTATAAAAAAGTGGACCACGAAATGTCACCGCACGCGTCAAATTGTAGCATTAATATGACAGTGGTTTAGCTGACGGAACCTTTTAAAGGGTGCAATTCGGGATGCAAAAACTATGCCAATTAAATATTTGGCCGAATGTATTGTTGGCCGCAGAATACATTGGACCACTCCATAAGAGGGCGGTAGCTGGAGGGACTACCAGCGCAGTCTGCACGTGCAGATGCAACCCGCACGACGCGCGGAATTGCAGATTCAAGGAGTGGACGGAGCGACGCGTGACACGGCGTCACTCGCTCCGCCTCATCTGCGGATGGCGCAGGCTCCGCAAGCCATAAAAAAAGCGCATGGTTTTTTCCTCTACTTTCTATTGTGCACCCCTATCCTGGAGCGGTCTCGCTGCCATTAATAATACCAATTATTGAGAATTTTATTCGCTTTGGTTTGGCTTATGGGTTTAACGTCCCAAAGCGACTCGGCAATGAGAGACGCCGTAGTGAATGGCTCCGGAAATGTCGACCACCTGGGGTTCTTTAACGTGCACTGACATCGCACAGTATACGGGCCTCTAGAATTTAGTCTCCATGGGTAGGTAATTTTGTTCATATTTTTACTAGGGGGATGGGGGGGGGGTGCGTTTTTGTGTGATCAAGTAAGTGGGGTTGGTGCGGTGTCGTTGCCTGCCCATTTCCTTTCTGCTGGTGCAGTTCTCGGGGGCGGTACCTGCCTTGCTTCTGGGACGACAGCACAAGGAGGACGAGGAGGACAGTGGTTTTGAGAACGTTCCAGTTCATCGCATCCGGACTTTTGCTTCGCGGTCCGCCGTTTACATGCAGGCTGCTACCTGCTAACGAGGCGGAGCGAGTGACACCGGGCCACCTGGCGATCCGTTCGTGCCCAGAATCCGCGATTCCATCTGCTTTGTCGATGAGCCTCAGCAACAGTCTAGAACGTAGCAGCAGGAAACTCACCTCAAAGGTGGCCCTCCAGCCAGTCGGCGTCGATAAATCGACCGGTTCTCATGACATCGCGGTTGGAATGCAGTAGAGGCTAGGTTAAAAAGGGTAGGAGAAGGTCCTTGGTCCCCGTGACGTGGGGAGTAGGTTTTATTCACTGTTAGGGCTAGGGGTGAAGGGGCAGTTGGATAGAGGGTGCAGGGTCGCTGTTGCTGAGGAGCCTACTCCTCACGACACCACAAAGGACCGCCTCCTTCCTTTTCTGCCTAGACTAAAGTTCTCCGCGAGTACCGCATGAAATCGCAGATGACTGGGGAGTGGCTCCTGGAAATAGGATTAACAGCGACGTCATGACAATTAGCCGTTGCCATTGGCTGAAGGACATCATTTGAGGATTATTTACAGCTGCCTGCTTCACTTGCATCCTATGTCCATATTTCACCTCAATTATTCCTTACAGCCTTACCAAGGCTGCGATGAGTGCAGAGGCGACGTTCTGACGCTGTGTAGTGTAGTACATGCATAAAATGGGCATATCGTCATATTTGATAGCGTGCTTTAAAGTGCGCATGTGCCAAGCGCGATTCCAAACCGGCTCATAATGTACGCCGGCTTTATGCACGCAGTTTCCTGAGTTTAGCGTGCGCAACTCACGTGTACGCTAAAACAGCTTTTCCGAAATCGCGGCGCGTTTCGAAGCAGGACCCCTTGCTTGGAGGTTAATTCATTGTTGTCATTTGGTTTTTTTATAAGTTCGCTGGTAATAAATGGGGTGTCGGGCTTTCGTTTTTTCTCATCTTAACTGCCGCAAAACTCAATTTGCTTCAATTTTTAATTTCTGCCGCCCTATACCTAAAAACGAATATCGGTTTGTTGAGAAAAATGGTTCTCGTTCTAAACATCAGATGTCGCCACGAGGCTGAAGTTATCACGTCTTCGGATGCATATGTGACAAACAGCGCCATGTTCAGCATATGCTTGCGTTTAGTGCATATTTCCCCGCGCCCAAAGTGCCGCGGGGCCTCAGCACGGGGAAAACGACGACGA
This sequence comes from Amblyomma mixtum, assembly GCF_055824585.1. Classification (NCBI taxonomy): domain Eukaryota; kingdom Metazoa; phylum Arthropoda; class Arachnida; order Ixodida; family Ixodidae; genus Amblyomma; species Amblyomma mixtum. The sequence goes on along the minus strand of NC_143014.1, from coordinate 426,846,119 downwards.
AGCGACGTTTGGCTCTCGAAGCACGCTGGCTCTGTGACGTGGGACCTGGCTGTCTAATTAAAAGGTTCTCAGTCTTGGGTTCTCCCGACGCCTATCTGCGCGGCTCCTCAGGTCGTGACACACCGCGGAAGACTGATCTCTGGCGCGCACCGGATCAACGACCGCTCTGCTACCACTGTGGTGAGGCCGGCCATCCCTACCGGCGGAGCCTGTATCGTGAAATGGGACTGCGCGGATTTCCTCACGACAGCCCCTGTCCACGACCTGGATAGCTCCCTGAGGACATCACAGAATATGTCACCCGCCAGCGTAGTTCACCGTCTCCTTCCCGCCGCGAGTCGCGATCGCCTTCTCCACGCTCTTCTTCGCCTTCTGGTTCCGTTCTGCCTCAGCACAACGTGGTTCCTCGAGCCGTCGTCGGGAAAACTAGCTCCGGCGACCTTTGGAGGCGAGGCCGCCGAACGCCGAATGCCGATCCGCCACAAAGCTTCCACCGCCGCACCATCCGAATCGCCTCGATGTCGAACGCCGCATCGCCGAACAGTTTGTCCCGACGCGCCCCTCGAATCTCCGCGATGCCGCAACCCCAAACGCCGACCACCTCCTGCCGCCGCACCGACCCAATCCTCTCGACGTCAAACGCCGCATCGCCGAACAGTTTTCCCCAACGCGCCGCTTTGATCGCTCCGGCGCCGCAATCCCAGTCGCCTGCATGCTTTCGCCTCCCCGCACCGATTGAGTCACTCCCAACAGCCATCGACAGGCCGCGCTGTAGGCACGGTCTCCTTGGACATCCGTGTTCTCTTCGACACGAAGTTGGTCAGCGCGTTGGTCGATACGGGCGCAGATTACTCCATCCTTAGCGGACGGCTTGCGACGGCCCTGAAAAAAGTGACGACACCGTGGAAAGGCCCCGATATACGTACGGCCGGCGGACACGTTGTCGCAGCACTCGGTATGTGTGCGGCCCGGGTTACGGTTCGAGGCTGCACAATCGTCACCACTTTTCTTGTTCTGCGCGAACGCTCTCGCGATGTCATCATTGGCATCGAGTTTCTTCGCAAGCACGATGCTATATTAGACCTTCCGAATCGCTTGGCGTCGTTTTTTACCACAATGACTGCAGAAAAGCATGGAACCAGGGTTCTCGGTCCGCCCTGCGAGTCGCCGACGATAACGTTACGGTGCCACCACGTGCCAGCATTCTCGCTACATTTATCTGTGACGAGTGACATCGGGAACTCCGGGTTGTCGAGCCTAAAACAGATAGCACATGACAGCGGGCCAATATTAGAATGCCAGTGCCAAAGAATGGCCCTAAGTAGACCCAGAGTTCCCAATGAGTTTCTGATATTGGCTCAACCACTCTTTACCGCATCCAGTGATGGCCCTGGTTGTCCTTCGCTTTCCCAGTACTGGCTGTGCCATCACGAAATCATGGCTATCATGGGACAGGTTAGCCAGAATATTCCCGCTATTTGCCATTGTCGGTAGTGCCATCTTAAAATCATGGCTATCACGGGCCATGCTAGCCAGAGTTCCCCCACTGTTTGCTAGAATTGATTATGTCAGTTAAGAAAGCTGTCTATATTGGCCTAGCGTTGCCATCGCTCATCGAGTGTTAAAAGTATACTGACAAACGGCGATGAACCTTGTGCCATCTGCTAAAACGACATCGCAGCGTTCAATATTGCTACAACAAAGAGCGACAGTTTCTATAATTTTTCGAACTAGGAAAAAGTCACTTCAGCTCCTGATAAGAGTTGTGAGACCTGTATAAATCTATCACCTCAGTTTAACTATAATTGGCATGTATACGCTGCCAAAGTAGATGTTTTACGTTGAACCTTGAGATCAAAACACATGTACCTAGAGCACATTATAGGATACGAGCAGTATTAAAGCAGTAGCGCAGTGCTATTGCTCGACTACTACTCCTGCAAATTTGTAAACAACCGTGCTACTGAAATTTTAAGTGGAATTTAAGACAAATCGTATTCAATATTTCTACTGGCATTCGGGCCGATCGGATCTGTGTGGTGCTTCACAGCAATTTCCAAACGCATTCGGAAGCATTCAAAACGCATTTTCTCGCTCTATAGCTGCTGCCGTCGAGTCTTGTTTTTGTTCCTTAGCTGTTTCTGAGTGGAACAAAGAAGTAACGACGACTTCAGTGATGTTCTGTGGAGTGTCCATATTCCGCCACAAAGGAACCGGTCTGCCGCATAAACCCGACGACGACACCATCCAGGCCAACGACCACAGATGCAAATAATTATATCGTTAATACTAGGTGACCTGGAGCGGCTGCACTAATTCACTAAATTTTCTTCTAAAAGGCCCAGTAAACTTAGTAATTGAAGAATGCGTGCTGCCGTAACCAGTGGCAATGTTTCGTGTAATAATATATGGCCTAGCCAAGTCGCTAATTAGCAATATATATTCTTTGTTTGAGAAGTGCACAGAAAGAGCTCACGCTTTTGCCTCTGTCGGATTTCTGGGCAAAATGATCCGTCTATTTTTCATGGAACACAATGCTTTTGAAGGTGTTTTTGCACGCTCTGCTCGAGCGAGTGTCTGGAAAGCATCCAAAAGGCGCCTTCCACAAAAATGAAATAGGTCTCATTTGATTAATTTTTAAATAAAAAAGTCACTATTTTTAGTCGCTCTAGGAGTTCACTGCCGCAGCGCGCAGCGCGCGTCTGCTTTATGGAGATCGCGATACAAACTTAATATCTTAGTGCGCGTGCATTCTCTAAACCGACTTTGTGCACAGTTTTAGCAACGTCAAGAAACGAAGCAGTCGCCTGGCAATTTCGAATTGTGCGTTGCGCACGTGAAATATTAGGCCGGTGCTTCATAAACGCGCGCGGACACGCGCTAAGAGATTCCTACGCTTACCTACGTCGTGCCCTATGATCGCACCTTTCCTGTGTTTTCTGATTTGCTTTTCCTTTTCTGCAAAGCATAATGTTATAAACTGTTGTTTTTCTGAGTTTTATTCTTCTGTTACATTATTTCAAAATTTGTATTGGGGGCTGTATAGTGTTGCTCATCTTTGGTAATTTACTCACAAGACTTTTTGTTTTTTTTTGCTTTTTGAACGTCACCTTTATTGATAAAAACCATCAGATGTAGTTGCGAACCACAATTCAACATGCTTTCGTTTGTTATTGCTTTTTTTGCGTGAAACTTGCACACCAACAAAGAATTTAAGGATTCTTTGACGACCAGTGAATAAATCGAGTGACAACTGGTGTTAGACGTGCTTTAACCTAGCTTGTTCGGCACAGGTACGGCACATAAAACTATGACAGCTTGCGCATTCTGCTTGCATAATTTTATTTATTTATTTATTTAACCATACTGCAGGCCAATGCTTTGTCCCTAGCAGGAGGGGCATTTTACAAACATGCAAAGTAAAAAGGCTACAAAAACAAAAGAATAATGTCCAGAAATTCAACACTAGTAAGTCTGGCAACAAATGAATTCTTGTCCACAATAAAAGTTGGAACAAAACTATACAAGAAAAAGGACATCAGTCCAAATACAAAAAGTACAACGTAAAGAGACATTAATATAGAAAGAGTGAGAAAATGACATGGTACAGTGCAAGAATACAGTGCAATCAAGGCGCCTCTACTTGGAAAAAAAAGGCATTCCAGTTCTGATAGAAAGTTATTCGATTCAAAAATGCTCGGTGGTAGTTTGTTCCATTCATTCACTGTTTTGGGGAAAAAATTGTTCTGGTAAGAATTGGTTTTTGCAAAAATCGGAGCCAGTGTGTATTGTGTAGTGTGCCTTGTTCGCCTGGTGGTAGCTTTCTGAATGCAGTCTGGAAGTTTAAACGGGACTTTACTTGACAAAAATTTATGAAGGAGCAGAAGTCGATTTCTTTTCCGGCGTATTGCTAATGTTGGAATTTTATGTTCTTGCATGAGTAGTGAAGGAGAATCTAGTCTTCTATATTTTCCAAATATAAACCTCACTGCTTTTCTTTGAATGCGTTCCAATTTTTCTATGTCCTTCTTGGTGTAGGGATCCCACAGCACCGACGCGTATTCCAGTCTCGATCTTATACATGTGTTATAGGCTAAAAGTTTTGTTCTGACGGGAGCATTTTTAAGCTTTCGTTTCAAAAAGCATAATTTTTGAAAAGCGGAAGCACAAACATCTGTGATATGAATGGACCATGATAGATTATTTATGAGGGTTATTCCTAGATACTTATATTTATCAACTACAGAGATCACAGTCTTGCCTATTTCGTATGTGAATATGCTGGGGTGTTTCTTTCTTGTAACGCGGAGCAGAACAGTTTTTTCCCAGTTTAATTCCATGCCCCACTCTTGACGCCAAAGATTAATAGCATTCAAGGCAGCCTGTAGAGCAGTGTGGTCTTCCGTGGTCGAGATCTTTTTAAAAACAACACAATCGTCTGCGAATAACCTGATTGAAACATCATCTGGTAAAACATCTACTAGATCATTTATATAAAGTAAAAATAACAATGGTCCCAGAACACTTCCCTGGGGATCTCCGGAGGTAACAGAAAGCATGCCGGATGAGTAATTTTTAATTTGAACAAATTGTTGTCTGTCTCTAAGATAAGCATAAATCCATCCTATTATGTCAGACGCAAGACCAAGGCACTGCAACTTCAACAATAATTTACCATGAGGCACTTTGTCAAAGGCCTTACAGAAATCTAGAACAACACATCTAACTGGCCAGAAGTGTCAAGAATACTCAAAATTCATGAACTGTTGAGACCAACTGTTTGACAGTAGACAGGCCTTTTCTAAAACCATTTTATTGCTTTATATTTTTGTTATTTTAAGCCATCTTGAACTAACAGAAGCCACATCGCATGGCCCCGCAAAATACGCGAGTGTCTGAAGTCGTTTTGGCGAAATCCATCTCGAAGCTCCACGTTTTTCACATCGAAGTTTTCGGGCGCCAAACATTATGCTTTTGCTGCGGCTTTGTAATAATACTTTGACGCTTCCGTGCTTCCCATCCACTAGTTTCTTATAGATATTGCCTGTGAGTCATTCTCCGAAAATTACAAACCCTTTTCACGTGTTTTGGCAACGTCCCCTCTCTCTGTAAAGTTCAATATCTTCCCACCTGTTCTCCCGGCCAGCCACGCTCTCTTTTTGATTTTAGTCACTTGCTCGAAGCTGTTTTCCCTCGCGCGCAGCTACGCCATTCACCTTTCGTGCATCCTCCTACGATCTCCCTTTCTCCAGCTTTCAGCTGGAGGCTTTTGCTTGTGACCACAAAACCGGTTTAAAGGATAGTGGCACTCCCCCTAACATCGTCTCCCCTACCACTCTTCTTGGAACAGCGCGATGAATCACCATGACACATTCTGGACTCAAGGGGTCTTGCTTTGGTTGGCACAACCACACAACCAGCGCGACGAAAAAGTATGCACACTTGAGCTGGCACCGTTCATAGTCTGTGCACTGCCCCTTGATGCAAAGCGCAAAGCGAGCGGTCGTGGTCTGTGCAAGCGATTAGCCACATCTCATGTTAGGAGAGCTCCGACGCGGTTCGTACCCTGGCCTGCAAGATCTTATTTGTAAGTACTAACCCCCGAATGCAGAAATCTAACTTCACTCGAACTTGTATCGCGCTTGGACTCGACTACGGTAAGTCGACTTGAAGCACCAATTCGACTTAGAACCCTCAAGTTCGGTTTCGTGTTTCAGAGATGCTCAACCTGACTTGCTTCGTGAAGTCGAGGGCGTGCTTCGATGCGAGGACACACTGGTCGTCTGTGATCGAGATTAACAATTGATTCCCTACCATAACGCATGTTATGTGACCAAAAAAGTATATAGTTCACTGAACATTCGCAGGCGCGTAAATAGTATGAGCGCTTTTTGGAGAAAAAAGCATCCGGCGGGCAGTGCAAATCAGGGCTCTCGGCGTCTATGGCGCGAATGAGGTTTTCGGTTGGCAACGTGCGTCACAGGTGTTCAGCCATGTGCTAAGGAAAACACGCCGCTCACGCAGTTTTCGTCGAGGTGTTGCCGCATGCACTAGAAGAAAATGTCGCAGCCGACCCAGGTACCTTTGTCGGCGATAGACAAAGCGCCCTCGCAACGCAAGGCGGCACCGCGATTCACGGCGGAAGAGAAGTCGCTGCTAACCTCGATCGTGAAGCAGCGCTCACATGTTGTCGAGTGCAAAAAAAAAAACGGACGTTGCGCTTTAGCAAAAAAAAAAAAATCAAACATGGAAGGAGGTGGCGAATGTATTCAATTCCCACCACGGCGTTACCCGGCGCGACTTCCTGCAGCTCAAGAAGTGCTGGGCGAATCTGAAACAGAAGTGGAAGGAGACGACTGCCAAGGAAAAGCGGGAGCGTCACAAGACCGGTAAGCACACTTTGCGAATCGCACACGATAGGCGCATTTGGGCTGTGTTTACATTTCACTTGTCTGCATATTTTGCATTCGCGGATTAACGCGTGACAATTCAGCGCACTGAGCAGGAATACGCTTGTAAGCACCAAGTGCTGGAATGCGTTATGGAACTCTAGGGCACGTATATACGGCGGAAATCATGCTTTCAACGAAATGTGCTGTTTGCATCTTTCTTCATGATTTCATGTGCCGGCTTTGCGAGAAGTAATCAGGCTGCCATGAGAGCGTAAAAAGCGGCCGGCGACGAAGCGGCGACGCCGCTGTCACCACTTAACAGGATAACCTGCGTGACGTGAGCGCGCTCTGTACCCCTCTGGGTTTCCTGACAGCATGAGAATCGGAAAGGGCATCCTTGTTTCTTTTTGCGAAGATGGTGCATGCATCCTGTGTTTGTGTCAACAGTTCTCTAGCAGCGACATGCGCAGAGAGCAGCCAGGCTTTACTGGTTCTTATTAATTCTTTAGAGTATATAGGCACGAAAACAAGTAGGAGCACATGCTAGTGTGTACAGTTTTTCGTATGCGAGCAGTTTAAGAGAGCTAGTTTCCAATAAACGTGAGGAAGATCATTCTTTCCACGCTCAGCCAAGGATTGGAAAGGCCTTCCACACATCACCGCAATCACCTGCCCATCAACATCTGCGAACTCTTTAGCAGCGACCTTTAACAGCGAATAATATTTTTACCTTACGTTTTTTCTTTGTTTATTCAATCTGCTTTTTCAATGCAACCCACCCGTTATGTAATACCCCAAATCCTGGGGTCCTTTAAGGTAATAAAGTGAAGTGAAGGAAGAAAAAGTGGTGGAGGATAATTTATTTTTAATTGAAATACTTTATTTTTCAAAGCTGGCTTCCCTGTGTGCTAAATCACTATTCTTGTTTAGGGGGAGGACCCGCACTGGCCGACATGAATCCTGTCACTGAGCAGGTGGGAGCAGTGGCAAGCCATATGGGCACCAGAATTCTGAATGAATTTGATTCTGATGGTGCACCTGATATGCCCCCCGTCTACACTCTGCGTGAGGCTGCTTCAGCCAATGATCGGCGGCACAGATGACATGGAGTTTGACTACACAGGTAAGGTATTCTGCATAAGTAATGTACTGGAGTAGCAAGAAAAGCATTTCCTTCCCTGTGCACTTCTTTTAATGTCACATACAGCATGAAATTTCACAGTAGACACTGTGTTGAGTGTTCCTTGTGAACACCATGGGGTGCTATGCAGGGCAGAAAGGGTTGAATCTCTCAAGGGTAATAAACAGTAAAGCATGACTGGAAACAATACTGGATAAAGGTGTTGTGCATGGGGTTGCAAGTGTTTGGGCAAGTAGAGAAAGGCTGCATCAATGGGCATTATAATGGTAGGCTGCTCAAAGCAACGTATGTACACAGAGGACAAGTTTGCCTTGGCTCCATACAAGCATGTCAGTGAAGTGCTGCTGTTCTGCACCAGAAGGTGGGGAGTAAGCTCAGGTGGTGTGGTACGTGGTGAGCGTTGTCAGTGCTGCGGTCTTAACTGCAACATTCTCACATCTGGATGTTTTTTGTTTGTGCATCTTGCTTAGGCATTCTTGCATCACTTTCTCAGCAGTAACACATATTTCATTTGGGTGCAATTCTTTGAAATGTGTGCTGCTTATCTAGTGCAGTGTCATATCGATGTACTTGCATGCCGCAATGCCTGACTTCTTGCCCCAAATACTTACTGCAGCTGATCTGTTTGCAATGCTCTTAGCCTTCTTCATAACCTGGCTGCTTCTTTAAGCATGTTTTTAGTTTTGTATGCAGAGATGTTACTGCACAGTATTTCATTTTTTGCGTCTTAGAAAGTTGCTTCCTAGGCCTGGTCCTTCCTGTTATATAGTAGGCTGCTGTTTACCTTGTGTATGTAGCATGAACTTGGAAAGCTTCTGGGCTTTTGAAGATAGCATCACCGATGGCAGTGCATTTGCTCACAGGGGAACTGTGGAGCAATAGTTTGTGTGGGCAGCGTCAACACGAAAAATAGAACAGCGCAGAGAGTTGAAGCAAGGAGCTTTGTTACTGCTTTTATTCAGTCATTCATTTAGTTGCAGTTGCAGCTGCCGTTGCAGACTATCCCCTTTCATTGCCACTGCGTGCATCACGCTAGCAGGCCCATGAGAACTGGCCGACGCCATTTGCTGGAAGGGCGTGCTTTGACGGGGAAAAGCCGCTTGGTTCTGGAGTTGCATCACGCTTCGAATTAAACAGCGCCCCAGCTGACGTGAAAATGGAATGCTGTCTGAATTTTTGCGCTAGTATGTGGCAGTTCATGTAACTACACCCTCTTTGCACACGTGTGCCTTTAAGCGCATGGCACAGTGTGGACAAACATGCTGCCCCGCCACTTCCTTGCTTGCTAGATAAGCTATCGCACGACAGTAGGTTGGTCATGCGGCAAACAGGATTGTTGTCTGCACCTGCTGGTATCACTGTGTGGAGCCTGCAGATGTGCACTCAAATTGCACTTTGTGTTTATATTTTGAAGAAGCTGTAATGCTATAGAGGAAAGACCAGAACCTTATATGGCTTCCCAAAATGCGCTGTAGGGAACAACAGCAGGACGCATGGAAAAAGTTCCTATCAAAACAGTTCAATATCCTGTGCAAACAGACCACAGAAGTTAGTACATGCATCTGATGTTTTGAACTGTGCAGCAAAAGAAAATGAGCAGTTTGATGAAGCAGTTCAGCATACCAGCTGAAGCAATGAGAAAAATGAACCTTGATTTGGGGCCATAATGTTATAGTATTAAAGATGCAGCGCAGTTCTCGCAGCCAAAGCAGCAATATTTCGCACTGTTCAACAACGCACAAATTGCACACCTGCCATGCCCTACGATCATGACTGTTACACCTGCAGCAAATTCGAGCAGTATTTAATGCATGTTAAAGCAAAGCCAATGAGGTAGGAGGTCCTAAAAAAGTTAATTGTGTACCTTGAAAATTCTTGACAGCAGGATGAGCTGAAATATTTTTCCTCCTATGCAACCACCTCTATATCAATCGCACCTTGGAATGCATGGTGAAAGCATCAGTTTCAATCTAGATACAGGCTACAGCAAGAATAGTGCGAACTTGCACGCAATGTGACTTCCTGGATAAAACCTGCTAGCTCAGCTGTCTAGGTCCAAGAGATCTCTACAAGACATAGCATACAGCGTGTGACAACTAATTAGAACCATCAGTGACTGCAAAACATAAGAATAAAGTGATTAAAAAACAATAAATGAGATGCAATGAGAAAGCACAGAAGTCACGAAACCCTTCATTATTGAGAAAAAAAACAGTGAATAAAATTAGCACGGCATTCAACCTACAAAGGAATACATTCAAGAAGGGGACAGAGGTAAACAACAAAGTGAACAATATTAATAATCATAACAGCGTTAAGAAAGAGAGTTGGGGTTTCGCACCAGCTGCCTGAGCAGGCGCAGCCGGTCGCCCTCGTGCTGCAGGGGCGAGTACAGGGGCGCTATGCTGGAAGGCCCGAGTTTGCTGAAACTCGGAATCTTCCCGAGTTCTGGCGACGCCCTCAGATGAGTGAACTAATGGTAGCAAGACAAAATCCCACCCTCGTCACGCCTCCAGCTTCATTGGGTTATCTGGATATATTCCGTGCTTTATCATCGCATCGGCGCCACCTCATGGCCTTCTTGGGCGGTCTACAAAGAACGGGTCACGTGAGCCAACCGCCGGTGCACTTTTCATTTGTGTGTCGCTCCACCAAGTGCATTGCGTGTGCAATTCAACGAACGAGGTTTGTTGAATTTTATATTGCACTTATTACACCTTTATAAGCATTTTATAGTGTGCAAGATTTGGATTTAAAGCGCTTTAGAGTGATTCATACATTATTAAGTTTTCCTTTGTACCGCGAGGGAACGCTACCAACGCTACATCATGTGCAACGCTAGGGCTAGCAACGCTGTGAAGGCTACGGAAGTAGTCCGCAAATAAAGAGCGGTGTATCGCTCTGCGCTGTTTTGTGGCCGTGTGGTCTAACGCGTCGCTCCGGAGGGTCGACAGGCAATGGCAGTGCGTGGGTTCGAATCCCGCATAGTTAAGCTTTTTTTTCCCACATTTTTTTTTTCATCGCAAGTTGAATTTCGCGTGACTTGGAGAAAACTCGTTTTGTTCAGAATCGCTTGAATATTATTCCGTGTTCTGAAAGGAACAGGATGCATCTGTTCATTTGATGTATACCGCATACACCATACACCATGCATACACCACCTCGATATGGCCTGTTTTCTCGTGTTAAGTCTTAAATTTTGAACATAGTATTGATTACCACAGTGACAGCAAATAGTACTGCCTCAAGAGTCAGCTTGGCTCGATTTCCCTGCTCTCCTAGAAGAGAAGAAGCTGCTCAGGCAGGATTTTCATGCAGCCAGGTACAAAGATTTCAAAGCTGTAGGAGCGTCAAGTAAGAATGCAGAAAAAGTTGTACAACGCTAGGAAAAAATATTTCGAAAGAGCAAACAATAAATGAGACAGGACAATAAAGAATGCTGACCCCGCAGTGTTTGCGAGAATTGGTTTATTCTGGAAACAGCCAGTGGCATGGATCACAATGCACACAAATTAAAGGACACGTGCAGTGGATGTGCACCAACACACAATCAGTCAAGTGCTCCAAAACTGAAAAAAAAAATGTGGAGCCATCGAACAACACTATTTGATAAAACGAAAACCTGACCAATGTACTAACAAAGACGTGACCCGAAACAAATTCACACTCAACTGAGCAAGAGCCAGCTTGAAATCATTCACACCTCCGAAAAATTAAGGACAAAACATACAGTACTGGCTACCTCAACCCTGGCACTGCATAACATGTCAAAACGACCAGAGATTGACGGTAATGCAAGACAGCACCAAACCAGGAAAACCTTTTCAGGACATGAAGATCAGAAACCCATACATACCATTCCCAACCCTGACACACAAAATGAGGCCAATTCCTAGGGGTTTGTGAATGTTCGAACTTTTTGGACAGCATAATTGAATAAATTTCTGTTGAGTTAGTCGAACGAATCAAACAGTATATGTTCAAAATTATTTTAAACGAATCCAATTTACTCTCAAATTTTCATATACTTTCCGAATAATTCACACAACGCTTCATTAAGCTCCACCGTATTTTTCTGCAATTAAACTTCCAAAAACTGCACACATTGACGACGTGTACCAGTATACGTATTATAATTAGAAAAGTACTATTTGCACTCCCTTACAAATTCTACTTCTCTACAGACACTATTAACATGACCACCTCAACACCTACACTACAAGTTACTGCCCAATACAATTTGATGCAACGAATTGCAATGATGCAATTATTTGATGGAAATGTTACAATTTCCTCGGTAGACTGATCGACACACACACCCACAAATACAGATATTTCACATTTCCACACACACGCACAAAGGTGATCACAGCAAGCCGATGAGTCCTCTCTCTTTCGTCGGTAGCATATGTATTACACATCAATTCGAAGTCAGACAAGTTCCTCGATGCCACTCAAATCTTCATCACTGGAATCGGTGCTCGACTCATCAGAGGAGGAGTTGCACGAGTCGGAAATGCTGAAAACAACCGGTTCAATTTCAGCGTCAACAATCATATCGCGTTGCCATGCTTCAGCCTCAACTTGCTTCACATGAACACAACAGTTATGCCAGTTTTCCTGGTTTACAGACGCCAGTGCTTCCGGCAGGAGCTTTTCCACTTCAGCCAAAGTGAAACATTTATTGCGACTTACGATTATGAATATTGCATAAGAATGCAATCTGCCAAGTGACACAAATGCTACCGTTTAAAAACCCATTAAAATGCATGCATGAAATAGCTGGAAAAATCCATGCACCTTTTACGTGCGCAAACATGAGGTAAAAAAAAAATTATCTACACTGAGTGTAAAACTGCTCAGTTACTGATAAACGGAAGCGGTTTTTGAGGTTTAATACCCCAAAGTAACTCAAGCGAGGAGGCATGCCATGGTGAAGGGCTGCCAATAACTTCAACCATATGGGGTTCCTTAACATCTACTGACACTGCACAGTACACGGACCACTATCACTAATAAATGGGAGAACATTCCATTATCCGTGACATGCATGAAAGCAAAAACAGCATTCTTACAACCATTGTGTTCAATACATAATGTGCCTTCCTCGTGAAATAGTAGGCCTTCACCACGTCAGAGCTGGACTTCGAAGGGGCCTTTACGCCAATGTTGGTCCTGTCGACGCATCCCACGACGTCTGTGATGCCGCCGCGCAGAAGGAAACGCTCCTTAACATACGCACGCTCGGCCGCAGTCGTGGGGAAAGCAACACACCGCTTCTGCACAGCCGCGTCGATAAGCGCGTCGGAGACGTCCTTCACACAGCGGCTCACAGTGCTTTGGTGGGGTCCAATAAAACGGTCTGCGCCGACGCTCCCCTGGAAGCTCCCGGTTGCGAACAACCGGAGGGCGCAGAGGACTTGCTGTTCGAAAGCGAATGAGGCCCGGTACGCACTCTCCGCAGGCGTGGGTCGCCGCCTAACTCTTTACACAACCATCGTACCGATGTTTTGGAGAGGCGAAAATGTCACTGGAATTCGTCGTCGGCCATGGCAGTAAACGGATCCAGCCGGCCGTACTGACATTTTCCGTCAGAGGAAGCGATGACCCAGGCTGCTGCTGCTGCCGCCATGACAGTCCCGAGATGAATTCGGGGCACTTCACCTTTCACTAGTTTAGCTCCCAGTTCACCTGTCAATCAAAACCATTGTTCACGCCCCCGGCGTGCCGTACATAAATTATAGGCGTACGCGCTTTGGGTGGGCCACTCCCAACATCCCTGCCGGCTACAGGTATGCTGCGCGGCTGTGCTGATTGCTGACAGACATCGACGATGTTGACCATCGAAATATAACAGGCAAAACGGACGTCATCGCTGATTAATCTAAGCACCTCTGCGAAGGACACATGCAACGTGGCGACAGCCGCCGATTTCGTCGCTCGCATACCAAGATTGCGCAACACTATAGCCTGTTGCAAGCACGTAAGACACAGCACAACGCTGACGGCGCGTCACACCTGCTTGCAAGGCGTCAAACCCGGACCGCGATGACGAAACGGTGCTTGGAGCACGTCCTACTCCAACAACATGGCACCACAGGTGTTTGGCTTGGCCGTGCTTTCATCGGTGATAAAGCTCAGCATCAATGTGTCAAACACATCCGGGATCGACAAACGGTCGCTGTTCTAGACCCAGTGCAATAAAGAGTTTGTAATTTCCAGCACGCAAGCACTGCGTACTTCACAATCGTAACACCTTTCTCTGTTATAAGTCCGATTCCATTATTACAAACAGGATCCCTCGTCTGCCCGAACGATATTATTGTGATGTCACTGCGGTATACAACGGCGATCGACGTTAGTGACAAAACCAGTCCGCAAAACCTTGAAGTGCACGATGTAAACAAATACTACGCAGATACGCGCGCCACCACCTTCAGAGCTTTTAGTCAGCGTCTGATGACATAAGATGAGTTGTGTCGCTGGGTAGCACGCTCTTCGCATCCGCAGCGCACTAAAGAGGCGTCACACACAACAGGCATACGTAATGAATCATTGAATACAGCCAAACAGCAATTTTTTTCTCACACCGCATCACAGCCGCTCGCACGGCCAATTTCTACCGCTGAGGTTCGCCAAGTGCGTACTAAAAGCAATGGTTGGCCATAGGGGGTGCGGCAGCGGCCGTAGCAGCGGAGAACTCCACCTGAGGTCACTGCAGAGAGCAGCAGTGACGCGGGGGGGTGCAATGCAGTCCAGTTTTTTGTTGTTGTGTATTATGCAAGCCAGAAGATGTATGACTTATATTTTGATATACGACACAATAAAATACATTATCGCAATGGCCGAAAAATAAGTCAGATTCAGCGTCTAGTAGTTGCCCAGTCTTTCCAGTCGAAGGCAGCGCTACCGGCGGCGTGTCAGTGCAGGAGCTCTCGTTTTCGGCACGGCCGGTTGCCGCTCTAGTTCGTATGCAAGCCACGCTGCAAGCAATAGTCTCAGTATCGCCACTAGCGGCAGAAAGTGTCAAATCTTTGTTAATTTCCTAAAGCTATACTTTTCAACAACGCTTTATTGGATTCAGATTTTAAAATAAATTTGGAAATGAACAAACTGTTCGTAATATTATCTGTTGCCTTTTAACGTATTCGAGAGAAGAGAAAGGATTGATACAAGAGTGCACCTAGTGCGCACTGTTCGTCTTCGGAAATGGAGAGAGAGATAGAGCCTGAAAGAGAAGACACGCCTTTGGCGCGCCCGAAAAGGCGTGTCGAACAGCTAGCGGTGAGTGTGCAGATAGATAGGAGAGAAGTCACGATTTCGCGATTGCTGACATGACGCTGATAACTTCAGGTAGCGCTGCGGCCTGGTATTGCGCAGTGTATTTTGTTTGAAGTGTAAAACGGGCGCGCAGGGTGCGCTTGTATCGTCTTTACGTGGCTTTATCTCTACATTTTATTGTCCGCTGCCTGCGCACGTTCCGCGCTATCTTCTTTCACTGACTGCCGTCATCGCAAACTCGGATGAAACTCGGGCGAGCGCCAAACTCGGGCCTTCCGGCATAGCGCCCCAGGACGAGCTCGAACTGGGTGCGCACGTCATCGTCCAGAAGCCACGGGTTGTTGACCACGCCCATCACGAGCACAGCGGGGCCCGAGCCCCCCTTGGCCGGCGGCAGCCGAGTCACGCGCTCCAGCCAGGCACACTTGAGCGCGCGAAGCCGCTCCTGGTCCCCCGGGGACTTCGGGAGGCCGCAGAGGGCGTCCAGGTCGTCGAAGCAGAGCACGCACGGGGCCCGGCGCAGGGCGTCATCGAACAGCAAGTGCACCAGCACGACGTCGCCACGCAGGAGACACCTGCTGAGCAGCATGGGCGTGGACACGTAGTAGACCGTGGCCCCGGAGCTGCGCGCCACAATGGCGCTCACCAGGCACGTCTTGCCTGTGGCCGACGGGCCGTAGAGCAGCACCTTTCGCACGGGCCGGCGCTCGGGCGAGCGTGATCGTCGGCGCGTCCGGGAGGGAGCCAGGCCCGCCTGACGGAGGACCTTAGGCACCAGCCCCACAAGGCCAATGTGGCTGCAAGGGCTGTAAGAGGACTTTCCGAGGACGAGCACTCCTTCCAAGTGACAGATCATCTCATAGTCTGGGCGCTTGAACAGGACCGCCTCTTCCTCGTCCTCGTCTGATCCCGAATCGGTCTCGTCCGGCTTGGCAGCAGTTGCACCTTCAGCGCCCTCCTCGATGGCAGGAGCGGGGCGACAAGGCGTCGCGTAGTCCTTCAGCTCCCGCAGCAGACTCATGCAGCTGGTGCAGCGGACCCGTACCTCTCGCAGTGCTTCAAGGTAGATCCCGCCAGCCAGCGCGTAGAGAGTGACCGCCTTGCTGAGGTTGCCTTCGACCACTTCGGCACGCACCGCCCGGAGAACCTGTTCCTGGGCTTTCTTCATCAGCGACTCTAGCTCAGCCATCCTGCCCGCGGTGCCGTCTTCTTCGTCTTCTTCCTCTCCTTCATCGGCGCTAGCCGCTGGGGAAGCAAACCTCAACTCTCTTGGCGATTATGTTTGGCGATTATTTGGGCGATCACAAAATTTCGTCCTTATTTATATGGGCGCCCGTTCGATGTAATTACAGATCACCATGCCCTTTGTTGGCTGTCGTCACTCAAAGATCCATCTGGCCGCCTCGCTCGTTGGGCTCTGCGTTTACAAGATTACGACATTAGAGTTATTTATCGTTCCGGTCGTAAACACTCCGACGCCGACGCTCTCTCGCGCTCCCCTGTGACCTCTGAGCCTGACTCGCCATCTATTTCCAGCCTCACACCTTCTCTTGACACTATTAATATTACTTCTGAGCAGCGCAAAGATCCTTGGATTACTTCTCTTCTGGATTTCTTAGGCAACCGATCTGCCCGCCTCCCTTCTCGAGCGCTCCGTCGAAAAGCTCATCACTCTGTCGTGCGTGACCAGCTGCTGTACCCTCGGAACTACCTCCCCGATGGTCGCAAATGGCTGCTCGTGATCCCCAGGCATCTCCGCTCCGCCATTTGTGCCAGTTATCACGACGACCCGCAATGTGCTCATGCCGGTGTGCTGAAAACTTTTACCCGCCTGCGCCTTCGGTATTATTGGCGGGGTATGCACCGTTTTGTCCGCCAGCACATACGCTCTTGTCCGGAATGTCAGCGGCGCAAGAACCCACCACCGCACTCACTTGCTCCTCTGCAACCGTTACCGTGTCCGGCCCGGCCATTCGACCGTATTGGAATCGACCTTTATGGCCCTCTTCCCAGCAATGCCCCAGGGCACCGCTGGATCATCGTCGTCATTGATCATCTCACGCGCTATGCCGAAACTGCCCCGTTGCCAGCTGTTACGGCCTCTGACGTAGCCGGTTTCATACTTCAGCACATCATTCTTCGTCACGGTGCACCTCAGGAATTGCTCAGCGACCGGGGTCGCGTATTCTTGTCCGGCGTCGTGGAAGCCCTCCTTCGGGAGGGTCATATCGTTCACCGCACGACGTCTTCGTACCATCCCCAGACAAACGGCATGACCGAGCGCTTTAACCGGACCCTGGGCGACATGATGGCCAAGTACATTTCTGCCGATCACTCAGACTGGGACCGCGTTCTACCTTTCGTTACATATGCCTGCAACTCTGCAACGCAAGCCACTACTGGTTTTTCCCCGTATTTTCTTCTGTACGGACGCGAGCCTTCCTCCATCATGGACACCGTACTTCCCTACCGCCCCGATTCGTCCGAATTTACCACCGTTTCTCAGGCCGCTGCGCATGCCGAAGAATGCCGTCAACTCGCCCGTTCTTTTAGTTCACACGACCAGCACCGTCAGAAAAGCTCCCGCGCCGCTTCTCCCGGTCTGCCGCCGCCCTATCTTCCTGAATCCTTGGTTTGGCTTTGGGTGCCCTCCTCCAGCCCAGGACAGTCTACAAAACTGCTGAGCAAATACCAGGGCCCATATCACGTTGTTCAGCAAACATCGACTGTTAACTATCTAGTGGAGCCCATCACGCCTTCGTCTGATCGTCGCCGCCGCGGCCATGAAATTGCGCACTTAGACCGCCTGAAGCCGTACTACGACCCAGCCATCGTCTCGTGCCCTTAGGCCGCCAGGATGGCGCCTTTTCATCCCGGGGGTATTGTAAGAAAGAGAGTTGGGGTTTGCTGCCCCAGCGGCTAGCGCCGATGAAGGAGAGGAAGAAGACAGAAGACAAAGTTGACGAAGCTGCAACAAGCTCTGGTGCGCGCTTGCGAACGCCGGCCTGCTGAGAAGCACTGCTGGAACAAGGACTGTGGCCGTCCACACTACCTGTGCGAGTCCCCACATTACACAGCATATAATACATTTCCCTAATTGAAGCATTGGTTAAAAGCTGTGAATCGCATCGGAGTGGCATCTGTCAGCTCTATCAGTGTGCCAATTTTCACCAGTCTGACCGTGATCAACATGACGACATCTACGTTGATGTAATAAACTGCACTGCCAGCAAATATTTTAGGCTATTGCGACTTTGACAGAACACCGTGCTTCGTTTCTTCTGCTGCAGCGTTGTGCTGTTTTGTTTTGCTCCCATCCTGAGAGGGATGTGCCCTGCGTTTCACTGCCTACAGCCTGAGGGATGGGCTGGACCTCAGGGGATCAAACAGTAATGTTGTGTGAGCCAAGTTGCTCTGAGCCTTGGCAAAAAGGATGATCCAGTCACTCGTCACTATGAACTTTCATTCCTGGCCCTTTGCTCGTGAAACCTTTTCAGTATGTAAATAAGTTTTCGTAAAAGTTTCATTAAACCTGTTTGTTTTTGTTTTCAAAAGTTCAAAGCTTCAGTCCTTCCTCAGCCTGTAGACTCGACACATGCTACCAAATAGAGCCTGGGTTCGAAGAGATGTCAAGAGAGACAAATCGGCGAAAAACAGAACAACTCCACCGCCTTACGTACGCTGGAGCACTGAAGCTAGCGCCGGCTATGTAACAAAATCTACAGCCTAACTCTGAGTACACAGTTGCTTTCCTGTTCATGAATGAACGGGTCCGCACCTTGAGTCTTTCCAACAAAGTGTCCAAGCATAACGATATTGAGAACATTAAAGGTTATAGACACGTAATTTGAGTTTCCCGCCGCGGTGGTTCAGTGGTTACAGTGCTCAGCTACTGACCCAAAAGACGCAGGTTAGATCCCAGCTGCGACGGTCAAATTTCAGTGGAAGTGAAATGTTAGAGGCCTGTGTAGTGTGCGACGTCAGTGCACGTTAAAGAACCTCAGATGGCCGATATTATGGAGCCCTCTGCTACGGCATCCCCCCAGCTCTAACATAACCGCTTTGGGATGTGAAACCCGCGCAGAAAGAAACAAACGTAGTTTAAGATGCACGTTTCCTTCTTTAAATGATGCGTTTGACATTAAAAAATACATTGAACAGCGTGTGGCATTTGCCTACGACTGTGAAATAATTTATAATTGAATTTGTTCTTTCATGCTATTTTGGTTTCATCAAACGAACGATGGCTGTGACGTATAGTTGGCCTTTAGGCCACGTGAGGCACAAAAAAGCCTGCAATATAAACACTGATGCGTAGTTTTAAAAGTCTCTACAATACTCGCCAGCCTGCTTCAAGACCTGGAGTGACAACAAACGACATATCGGCAGTTGTAATGCCAATTTTTATCCTGGCTCTCGTGACCTAAAGGTCAACAATACGGCATGGCCATCTTTTGGTTGATAACCAGAAACAGCCTCAAGAAATTCTATTATAAATTAATTAGCAGTATTATGTGAATACCATGAGGTGGTCCATATTAATGAGGCCTCGATTGTATGTGCAACGACTCGCAGCCGCACCTCAAAGGTGTGGTCAAAGTATGTGTCATGCAACGTCACTGTCAGCTTATTAACTTGCCTTCCTTCTGGTGTGTTTGCCGGCCCCGGGTTTGAGAGCGGTGTCATTAGGCATGGCTGGCATCCATACCCAGCGTCTCCCAGCAGCACACCAGGTACCCGGCTCTCCTCATACAAAACTCGCAGGCGGAAATTGTCAAAGATGCGACTAGCGTGCACCGAACCTGGCCAGCTCGCAACGATGTCGTAGAACTGAAGCTGTGGTCCAGTGACATCCTGCATCAAACCAGCCATACAGCAGTCAGCAAAACTAGGGCGCGTACGGCGCCTTTTATTTTGTGGGTTCGGGATAAACTACCTGCACAGTATGGACGCTGTTGACACGGTAGTGTTTCATTGAAAACATCAGAACACTTGTGAAACCTGCTTTCGAGTGCTACAAGCAAAAAGAAACACATTGCAGCGCTGCGACGGTGGTCTGCATTGTGAACAAAGCTACATTCTAAAGCAGTCACTGTGTTTAAAAGGAAAAGCTGGACCTCGAGCGCAGTAATGTACAAAGCAACATATTTCGCATTATTTCACCCGCCAGCACTCTAGACAAGCAAGATCATGGTTGTACGTTCATAGCATCGCGAAAGAAAAAAGTGCACACGCGTTGGAAGAAAAAACTGCGCACAAGGCTACAATTTTCATTGCTTACCTGCAAGTTGATTGAAAAGGAGCCCTTGCGGTTACGAAAGACTTCCGCGTCTTCACCGCCGGGACTCTTGATTCGTACGTGTGTGCAGTCAATGCAACCCGTTACACCTGGAAACTCGGCCAGTTCACAGAAATTCCGCACCACTTTTGCAAACTGGGACACGTCGGGAAAGCGCACAAGCATTGGGCACAGGTGCTTCGCTATAAGCACTGTCATTTTGCCAACTGCGCGGCACACCGTTGACTGCGGAATACGCACCAAGTCCCCGGTGACTGTTTGGAACGTGCCAGCGGCATAAAACCTGAGTGCCATCAGCAACTGCAGCATGGGAGGCACAGGCTTTCCCCGGTTGTCGGCACTTTCTCGTAGAGGCAACATAGCCAGTAGCTGTCGTACGGGGTTCTTCGTGAACCTGTACCGCGCGAGGAATTGTTCCTGATTGTAAACCTCCATGGGGTTACCCCGATCTCAGAGTGCCGGTCGCGGAACCTTCGGGATAGAATGCGCCTCCGAAAAAGCAACATCCATGGCGTAGCACGCGAACTCAAAGGCAGAAATCCTGCGAGCGACTTTACGGTTGGCTGCCATGTTGGAAAAGAACGCAGCAAGTCGGTTCCAAGCTAGCCCAGACGCTGACTTGAAACTTCGCCGCCTTCGGTCAAGTCAAGCACGGCGCAAGCCTCGTTCCAAGTCGAGTAAGGTTTGTGGCACACGATGAAGCTGTCTTGAGACCAGCGCAAGTCAAGTACGAGTCAAGCTACATTTCGCATCGGGGGTAAAATTATTTCATCTTGATATACGTCTGCAAGTTAATGTGGTTTTGGGTGTAAATGTTGTTTTGACTACGTGCGGCTTTATTTTTCTGGCAGGAAAAGAGAACGAGCCAAAACACGAGGAGGACTTCTGAGTACTTACTCTCATTACGAAATGTCTGGCTTGGCGTCGTGCGCAGGGTAAATGTGCCCGAATGGTAAGAGCTTCATACTTCGTCTTTGGCGAGATGAGCTCACCAAACATTCACTGCTTTGTCAAAGAGCGGGTTTGAATTCATGTGTACCTGAGATCGAATGCATTCGGGAAAACGTTTGTCAGTTACCGCTTATGCACGACAGGAATCAGAACCGCTGAATTTATTTTCCACTGCAGACCAGTTGGTAAGAATATGTGTAATACTTCCGTACTGTTTCTTTTTGGCTTCCACACTTGCAAACGGAATAGAAAATCCGCAATTTCTGGCTAAAGCTTTTGCCCAAGTTGTCCCTTTATGAAAACAGGGCATTATTCTGGACTATCAGACAAGTGTTTTTGTGTGGTTTTCAAGTCGCAGTTTCGAATGCCATATAACACGCATGCGAGGCGACTAAAATACACTGCTGGATTAAAAAACAAAAAAAAACAAAGGTGCCCTGAGTTTCTTTCGTTCAGCGTATTTCGCAGGGAATCGGAGGCCATATTTTTAACCCCTTTAAAAATATGATCTGTCCATGTGGGAGAGATGCTACAATCTGGGCATCTTTACTTCAATAAAAAATTAGCTCACAATTTAGAGATACGAGTTATGATATTAAAAAAAAATAATAGATTAATCTCTTTTCAATATCACATTAATTTGCTTTTGTCTCAGTGAATGTGTTCAAGGGGGTGCGACACGGCGCATTAAATTAAAAATGAACCATTTGGTCCAAGGGAAGTTTAGTAAATTAAATTCCACTTTGTGCAACTAATGTGGTGTTTGTTCTTAAGCATAAATTGAAAATTATCCTGCAAAATATGTTGCTAGTGTCTTCACGCAGACTGCGTCTCCCAAAATTCAGTGTTATTTAATAATTTTTGTTTTTGTCCTCTGACGGCCATAATTAGGCTTATCATGACATCATGGATTCTTTGCAGGCTCAACACATCGTGAGGTCATCGTGCGAGAGCTGGCGGAGGAATTTGTTTGAATGCAGTGCAACAGTCTTCTTGCAAGAGGAGGGCAACGATTACTTCGGATATGACTGATCAGTTCGCTGGAGTACAGCTCCGTTAAGTACTGTATGGATGCTTTAGCCGTGCCACAGCGGTTTGCCGAGCTGCGTTGTCGAACCAGAATGATCAGCACGCACGAAACTTGAAATTAAGTGATTTTCCCATAGCCTGTGGCCCCACGCTCTTGGGCCCCCCTTTCTTTAGTCCCCAGGCTGGTGGCAGCGCAAGCCATCCTGCGTGCGCTAAAAGCGTGGTTCTTGAAACTCGATGCAATAAAAGGGTCTTTTTTTAGGAATTATTTGGCCCCCACATTATGAATATTTGCTATGCGGAATGGTAAATCCACAGTGCCGGTCATTGGCGAGTGGGTCATATTGCATGTGCCAATTTTGGAAAGCATGATACCAACGCTCGAAAACTGGATAACATTATTCGAAAGCTGGATAACATTATTCCAAAGTTCGATACCAATGTTTGAAAGCAGAACGAAAGCCGGGCCTGCGTTTGCCGCTCGGTCGGACGTACGTTGGCCTTAAACTGGCATGATAGTAGGGCCAATGTGTCAAAGTGGTAGCGCTCGGCCCAAATGCCAGTGTAGGACCGATGTTCTTGCCCATTTTCGCCAACAATTGCCCGACGTTCGACCAATGGTGTTGTGCTGCTTGGGAATGTCTCCCTCGTACTCACTAAGGGGATTGCGGTTACACGACGCCTTGGCTGCCTTCATAACGGTTTAAGAGAGGTCCTTGTAACCAACTTCTGCAATGTGCATCGACATCTGTTCCGGGCACAGCCATCGCTTATGCCGGCCATGTTCAGGAAGTGGCCAAATGCTTTGCTTGCGAAGAGGGCACAGCTGGAGCTGACGCAGTAGCGGTAAATAGACGTCGCCATAAATCCAGGCCTTCCACCCGCTCAAAAAAGGCAACACCAGGACCTCTTGCTGGAGTTTGGTGCGTGTGTCACGTCGTCGTCTAAAGTGCGACAAACACCGATAGTTAAACACCGTATTATCACGCATGAAGAAGATCGGCCCATCAATCAGCAGCTCTATCATATGTCACCTCGTGAGCGAGATGCTATCCAAACACAGGTCACAGAGGTGCACACAGACGGCGTCATCCAACCGTCAAGCAGTCCGCGGTCGTCTCCTGTCGTCATCGTGAAGAAGACGGAAGAGTGCGATTCTGCGTCGACTACGGGGAGCTTAGCGCGTTCACTGCGTCGTGGACCACCGGTGGGTCACGCAACGCAGTCCGGCCGTGCTGGCGGAAACAACGAGGCGTTTCTTGCAGTGCGGCGACGATATGCTTCCACAAGTGCATGAAAATGCGTTTCGACTATCATATCACAGATGGCGGTAGAGATATAAAGCGCGCCTGTATTCATTGTCATTGACGCTTGCAATGCTTCTGATGATAAAGCTGACGGCTATCAGGAAACGGCACAGAAAATGTTCCAGCTACCAGCTCTAGCCTTTTGTTCGGGCGCTTTCCACATGCGCAACGTACTTTTGAAAAGCGCTCACAATGTGTGCAAGAGGTCAGCTGAAGAATTAGCCTGTCCTATTCGCAATAACTTGGCTCATTCTCAGTGCCAAGCCTCGTGGTCCTCATCATTGTGCTTTCCATTTTTTACGAACATTCCAAAATTGTGATGGACTGTCAAAAATTCGACTAAGGTACAGAAAACCAAAAGAAAAGTCCCTGCGTTGGAAGCGGATCCGCCGGGACACACGGCAGCCCAAATACGAGCAGAACTCCTCAACATAGGCTACGCTTTAGACATCGTGAGCTGGTGGCACGTAAGACGTTCAGTTGCAGATCCTGTGATTTGAACTGTTTTTTTTTCGGAAAATTATTCTGGAAGTACTTCAATAAAATGTCGAGTTTGAGGTCTTGTTCTTGAGTCTTGGTGCTTAGTGAATGCTGAAACGCAGGGTTACGAGGAATTGCCCCACAAAGGGGAGCTGGCCGGTGGGTAGTAAACGTAGCAGTCAACGGCTTCAAAACGCAAACTCTTTATTGTGGAAACTTGTGCATGCCCAGGAAAAGAAAGAAGAACCGAAGGCGCGAGAGCCAGAGGCACATGAGTGCGTTTGTATCCGCTATGCACCCGGGCCAATCCCCCGCCGTGGGTATGTGCCATTCAGCCCGAGGACATCATCATCATCATCATCAGCCAGAGGCACTCGTTCGGACGCCAAGGACCGAAACTCTTGACCGCGCTCTAGTTACATAAAGCAGAAATTTTGTAGATAGAAAGGGCGCCATTTTCCAAGGACATCCTTGAGAACGTGTTTCAGTAGCGTTCACTGGGGATGAAGCGAGCAGAGTAGCGGTAATAAATAAGTCGATAAATTCTCCAGTTGCCGTACGCTACAAGGATTCATTATCCATTTTGTTTTTATGATCCATTTGGTCCACTACGTCAGGGCATTATTATTCGATTACTTAGCCATGCCGTTCCAGCGTCCGTGGGAAGTGACCTCACTATTGGCTCATTGGCAACCGGACCTCACTATTGGATGCACCTTGCAGCCAATATTGAACCGGAGCACGCAACGAATGGCGAAGGCTATCGTCAACGCGAGTATCCGCCTGCCTTTCATTTCTGTGATCGGTCGACTGCTGCTTTCTTCTGGTGATTCCTTCACCCTTATGTCACGCGAAACGGAGCGGAAAGTGTACAACGGATATTTTAAAATACGGCCCCAGGTAAAGCAACTTACTGGAAATGCACGGGCCAAGTGAACCACGCGATGACTTTCTGCGCTAGCATACATGTTTCAAGTAGCCCGAACAAGTTATGACCACCGAAAATGCCAGTAGAGCCATCTTTCAGCAGGTGGAAGAATAAGTTCAGTAGTGTGCCCCACCGGTGTGTCACGCCGCACCGGAGGGAAGCGTCAGGTGACCCACCGGTGGGCCACGACGCACAGAGATCAAAACTTTGATAAGGGGCTACGCAGCGAACGTGTTAATAGTGGCTGCATTTGTTTTTCAGTCCCGGATGGTCCGGGACTACTTGCGGACTCAAGTCCGGTATTTGTTTTTCTCTGGAAGCCCGAAAGCTCCGCCCACCTGCCTCCATCGCCATAGTAACGCGTTCGTTTTTCACCAATGGCAGTCCGTGGGCTACTTGGGGCTGCGGGAAAGGCAGCAGACGACAGCTGCGCGCTGCGCTGGCAGCCATATTGTGTTAGACTCCGTGTGCATTTTGCGTACTTCTCCTGTTCCTGGAGGACGATATCATGCGTTAAACCTTCACATGAGCTCCGTAGCTGCTCTTTGAAGCATCGTAAGACTTTTTGTTCTTGCATCTTCGTTTATGCTCTTGAAATCCACCGCACACGGACGCGCGTTCGGAGCTGAGAGCACGTACTGTTTGCTCGTGTCGTCAAGAGGTTCTCGTTCGCTTGTTTTGCGGCATGCTGTCTGTACGCTTACCTGAAAGCATCGCAGGTGACCCACTCGTATACTGGAGCAGCTATAGAGCTTGTCAACATTTTTGCGAAGGCTTTCGTCTATCTGCCTATCCGCAACGAGTTGGGCTACTTTGTGCGAACTTCGCCGCAAGAAGTAGCGGCGAGCATACCTCCGAAGCTGAGTTCTGTAATGCACCTACGCTAAGCTGACAGTACAGTCTTTAAATCGACTCAGTATCATGATTGAGAGCATGGCGCTGCTTCGGCGTCGTGGTGGCCGTGGCTTGCGTCGTCTGCTAGCAGATGACAGCGTCCTTGTACGGTAACCAAGGGGGAGCCCGGCTCTGGCGCCGAGTTCGAAAGCAGCCTACGGCAAGTAGGTCATGTGAACATGAGGCTGTTTCCTGTCAGAGCGGAAGCCGAGACCTGTCAGCAAGTAGTTCGGGACTGGAAAAACAAATGCAGCCAGTGTGACCAAGAATGACGTGTATCCGCTGCCGCGTATCGACGACTTCCTCGACCGACTTCGCCAAGCCAAGTACTTCTCTTTGGTCGGCCTCAGGAGTGGTTATTGGCAGGCAGAAGTTGGCGAGAGGGACCGTGAGAAAATCTCCTTCATAACACCGAACGGGCTCTACGAATTTCGCGTGCTCCCATTCGGGCTCTGCTGACCTCCTGCCAGGTTCAAAAGAATGATGGGCACCGTCCTCACAGGTCTGAAGTGGCAGACATGTTTTGCTTATCTTGATGATGTCATCATTTTTTCCGCAACGTTCGCGGAACATCTTCACCGCCTCAGAACTGTCCTCGAAACCGTTCGATCCGCCAATCTCTCCCTCAAACCACAAAAATGTGACTTTGGCTTCACCGAATTGAAGTTTCTCGGGCACGTCATTACTGCTGACGGAATCCGAGCTGACCCAGAGAAGCTTGCTGCCGTTGCTGCCTTTCCGGTACCCGCCCACAAAAAAGCAGTGAGACGTTTCCTGGACCTGTACTCCTACTATCGTCGCTTCTTTCAAAACTTCGCCCAGATCGCCAACCCTCTGACGCTCCTAACCCGGGCTGACGCATCATTTTCCTGGGACAACGAATTCGACGAGTTACGACGCCAACTCCATTCTCCGCAAATCCTGGCGCATTTCGACGAAGATGCCGACACGGAGATACATACGGATGCGAGTAACATCGGTCTTGCCGCCGTTCTAGTCCAGCGGCAAGACGGTGTCGACGAAGTAATTTCCCACGCCAGCCGCGCACTGTCACGCGCCGAGTTGAACTACTCTACCATTGAAAAAGAATGTTTGGCAGTAGTCTGGGCCGCCGGTAAGTTCCGCCCATACCTGTATGGCAGACCCTTTTGTGTCGTCACCGACCACCACTCGCTGTGCTGGCTGAAAAATTTGCAGGACCCTTGCCATCGCCTAGCACGTTGGACATTACGCGTGCAGGAATTCGATTGCACCGTCACCTATTAGTCAGGCCGGAAACACACCGACGCTGATAGCCTATCATGCGCTCCCGTCGAACCTCCTCCACAAGAATCCACCTACGACGATAGCTTCCTTGGAGCGGTCAGCACGTCTGAGCTCGTTTCCAGACAGCCTGCCGACG
Organism: Amblyomma mixtum; assembly: GCF_055824585.1. NCBI lineage: Eukaryota > Metazoa > Arthropoda > Arachnida > Ixodida > Ixodidae > Amblyomma > Amblyomma mixtum. The sequence goes on along the minus strand of NC_143014.1, from coordinate 426,819,015 downwards.
CCGAGCTGTGTCTGCTCATCGAACATCTCGAAGGTGGGCACCCTGAAATACCTCGGTAGCTAGCTCGTGGGCTATCATCGTTCTTCCGGAGAGGGTTGCTTTATAAAAAGAACTCTACTTTCAGACCGACAACTTACCTGCTCGTCATCACGTCTAATCTACGGGACGAAGACCTCTCGGCCTGCCATGATGAACCGACTTACGGCCACCTTGATGTTTCACGCACCTTATCCCGAATCCGGCAGAACTGCTACTAGCCTCAGCTCACTTCAAGTGTCAAGCGTTACATCCGGACACGCTGGCAATGCCAGCGGCGGAAAAGATCCGTGCTCAAGACTCCTGGACTGCTTCAGAGCATCGAGCCGCCACAAATATCATTCAACAAAGTCAGCATGGACCTTTGGGGCCATTTCCTCTCTCGTCGACCGGCCACAAGTGGATCGTAGTCGCCACAGACTACTTAACCCGCTACGCTGAAACGAAGGCCCTTGCGCGAGGTACTTCCGCCGAAGTTGCCCACTTCTTTATGCACGACATCGTGCATAGACACGCCGGCCCATCAACCGTCATTATTGACCGAAACAAGGTGTTTACAGCTCGGCTCTTACATGACATCTTAACACTATAGCCAAACCGCTCATCGACCAACAACAGCGTATCATCCTCAAACCAATGGTCCAACGGAACGGCTCAGCGAAACATTGGCGGACATGATGTCGATGTACTGCGTCGACGTTAAACATAAAACGTGGGATATGGTCTTGCCGTGCGCCACCTTCGCGTATAATATAGCGACGCAGAAAATCACCCAGCTTAGAAAGTTCCGTCTCGTCTATGGCAGGGAGGTCGCATGATGTTGGACGCGATGCTCCCGTACGGCGATGCAGAGGTCGCGCCTGAAGCAGGCCGCTTTGTGAAATAAGCACAGCAAGCCCGACAGCTGGCCCGCTTGCACACCGAAGTCCTGCGCCGCCTGAACAGCGTAAACTACGAAGTTGTTCCCGATGGCACTGCGATCATTGGCCCTCAGCGTCAACGGCCTGAAATCGTCCATGTTGTGCGCTTAAAGCCGTCCTTTTCGGGTGAATGAGCCCTGTGTCCACGGTGTTTCATACCTTTATCCCCTTACCCCAAGTGCGAACTTCACTCTCCCGCATTTCATTTAGTGCGGATTTTATAGTTCACCTCACCCCTATTTTTCTGTTTTGTTCCTTCTTCTCTTCATGTACATAACCCTCTCCAAATCGAGGTGATGTTTGCTTTCGCAAAGGGGGGGGGGGGGGGGGGGAATAATTCCACGTGCCTAACGGACGGCACGGCCTCCGCGCTGAGTGGAAAACAACGACGAACCGGCGTTTAGCTCTCGAAGCGCGCTGGCTCTGGGACGTGGGACCTGGCTCTGTAATTAAAAGGCTGTCAGTCTTGTGTTATCCCGACGCCTACCTGCGCGGCTCCTTATGTGTCGCATATAAGAGTGAGTAAACTATTCTAAAACTGCCTATTGTTCCTTCAGTGTTCGGTACGTATAGACAGCCTCTATTTATTTCTCGCCATATCTGTATACGGTGGGAGCAGGAGACAAGCAGTCGAAGAGGTGCGGAGGAACACATTTAACGCACTCTCCTGAAACGTTAAGGAGGAGCAAAATGGCACTCGCTCAATACCTTTAAGGGCTACAAGACTGACCCCATATATATATTTTTTGTCTAGCCACGATAATATAAGTCTTGGTTGAACGTGGACAGGCAGGTAAATGAAATTCGCATATACATTTGCATTCCAATTTTTTTAATGCGCTGCTTACAATACAGACTGGAAACGTTGCAGTGCATATAGAACATTTCATAATATGCCAGAAGTTTCAGCAAAGGTGACCCAGCATTTTTAAAAATAGGCTTTTTGAGGTATAAAGGCGGCTTCTGCGGAACAACAGCACCTGCATTGGCTGGCATAAAAAAAACAGATTAACTGATTAGGCGCATAACAAATTTCTGTGAACTTTTTAACTGCTGCAGTTAAACGCCTAGTTGCAAATACAGATGTACATCCGATCGTTATTAATCGCCATATCAGTGTTTAGAATCTCGAAAACGCGATTATCCTTAGCGCTGTAGCTTGAGAAATTTTGGCTCTTTCGAATAAATACCAGTACGGGAGGGGTTGCTCTGCGTGCATGGTTTTCAAAAGCGCGTGTATTTTGGCACTATGTAGGCAAATGTTGTTGGGCAAAAGGGCCGAGGGCCATCGTGCTTTCTGAATTATAAAAATCTATATGGGCATTACTAACGACCGGCTTCAAACCTCTAATTGCTACCACCTGTGGTAGTTAAAAGGCTATTTATCAGAAATTAGTTAACTAGCTGTCCCGTTAATATCATTCATCTCTTTTCTGGAGTCCCCCAACGCAGGTATTATTGTGCCGCAAAAACCGCGTTTACACCTCAAAACAACCTATACGAAAAAATTTTGGTTCACCTTTATTGAAATGTCCGGTATACTAAGTCGTACAGCTCGACCGTAATTCTTTTGCTGGCATGTCAGTTTTTGAGGTCAGACGTATTTGTAAATAAGAGTGAAGAGCAATGCCGAGATATGCGCGGTGAATAAAACAATCAGACTGTTTTATCGACAGCCGTGCATGATTATAGTGCTCTTGAAAAACAATTATTAATCAAGCTGTTTTACACAGAAAACCGAAATTAGTTTTAGACAGTGAGTGCAGTGAATTTTAATACAGGGTGTTACAGTCGCTTTGCTAGTGTGACGATATATCAGGAGCTTAAATGTCGTGTAGTTTCTTTACTACGCCAAGGAAAAAACAATTACTGAAGATTAGTTGCAGCCTTACTAAAACCCATTGTTCCGCCGCAGTGGCTTAGTAATTATGGCGATCGGCTGCTGGCCAGGAAGACGCGGGTTCGATCCTAGCCTAGGCGGTCCATTTCGATGGCGGCGAAATTCTAGAGGCCAGTGTACTGTGCGATACGAGTGCATATTCGGGAACCGCAGGTCCTCGAAATTGACCGCAGCCCTCCAATACGGCGTCCCTCATAGTCTGAGCGCCTTTGGAACGTTAAACCGACGAAATAAACTAAAGACCATTGTAATGTAGGATTGGCGGTAGTTATGGCTGGGGGCGAGCTCTGTTTTGAACGTTTATTTTAAAGATATTTCGAAGGATGTTGCATGTCCTTCGAATTATGTGTTCAATTAATGTAGCAGCTGCTTCTGGGACACTGACCAATGTTTCAACAATCCGAAAAACAGCGAAACGCAGAATTACAGGATATTGTAGCGATTCATGTAAAGTGTGTATAGTCCATATGCAGTTACTATGGGGGTCTGAAATGCCTAGGACGAGCGAGCGCTCGCAAAAAGTGCATCGGTGGCGGCGATATATTTTTTATCGCCACCTGCCTGCCTGCTAGAAGGGGTGGTCGTCCGAGAATGCATCAGGAGTGGTGTTCCATTTTCTTACGCGAAACAACGCCCGAGCAGACATGAACCGCGCAGTGCTGGCAATTTTTATTTGAAGAAATGAACGGCGGCGCAACAAGGACAGAAGGACACTCTCTTGTTAGTGTCCTTGTTGCGCCGCCGTTCATGTCATCATGCACCGACTCGCCCCTCAGGCCATTCTTCTGAAATTTTTATTTATTTATGTAGTTAATTTATTTGAAATTATGTTAGCCCTTTCTGGCCTTTACAGGGCGGGAGTTAGATAAATGAAACAGGCACACAAAGGAAAAAATTCAGGGGGCACTTTGACTGTCTAAAGTGGGTAGAGGCGGAAGCGTTTTCCGCACCACCTTCGCTGTTTCTGTGGCACTGGTGGCGTCACATGTAATTGAGTACTAATTTCTAAGTGATGACAAATCCCTAATTAATGGTTAATTACTGATTAATGCCTGAATACTAATTAACTGCTAATTAATGACGCTTAAGCTTCGCCTTTAGTAGTGGAACGCGACAGCGCGTTGTAGCGCTGCCAGGGAGACCACGGAACGCCACCACCCGTTCGGCGCGATGCCTTGCCCTTTGAACGCAACGCTTTTTGAGGAAAGGAAATGGCGCAGTAATTCTCTGTCATCTCGGTGGACACCTGAACCGCACCGTAGAGGAAGGAAGTGGGAGTGAAAGAAGATAGATAAAGAGGAGCCGTAATGAAGAAAATGAAAATTGTATTTGAGGAAAGGAAATTACGCAGTAACTGTGTCATAAAATTCAGGGGGGCACTTTTTTGCCCTAAAGTGTGGTCACTGATGTGTGGTTAAGATGTTAAGCTTCGACCGTAAGAGTGGAACGCGACAGCGTCTTGCAACGCTGCCAAGGAGTCCATAGAACGCCATCGCCCATTCGGTTCTACGCCTCGCTCGTCGGTAAATTGGTTTTTGAGGAAAGGAAATGTATCTGTCTCTCATTTGTCGGTGGACACCTAAACCTCGCCGGAAGGGAATTGAGGAGGATGAGAGTGAGTGAAGACACCGTATTCACTAGACGCGCCTTTGTTCATTCCAAACCATCGAGCTGGCATGGCGGAGTGGATAGCATGCTCGTCTATCACGCCGAAGACCGGGGTTCGATTCCTGAGGTCGACCAATTTCTTAATCGGTTTTATTTATTTATATGGCCTGACTAGTAAAGCTAATTAGGCTAATTGAGTAATTAAGCAATTAACTAAGCTCAGTCCCACTTACTTGGAGCATCACTATACGATCCCTTCAATTGGTTGCATGGTTACTAGCCAAAGTACAATTGGCCCCGTTTGAAATTCGCGCACTGTGACGTAACGACCGTTTCCACCAATTGTAAAGCGTGACATTTTCTGCCGACAACTGCTGCTTACAACGATGAGACATTAAAGGCTTCCGCCTTAAAATTTCCAAATTACACAGCATACAGAGTGGGATGGACTAGAATAAACAATCCGAGGACTAACAAAAGATACCGATAAGCTGCTTACAACATGCGCTCAGACAACAAGTTAGAAAACATACGCTGCCGACTTTTTCACAAAATTATCTCATGATATGGTGTGTGCAAGTAATTGCGAATACAGATTATTGCAGTCTGTTATTGTTTTTGGAAGGAAAGAATGTTTACAAAGATCAGTTCTTGCTGTTTAGGTCATAATAGCGTGAGGGTGATTAATGTGAGTTTATAGTCTTCCAGGAGGTCGCTGATACAGTCCAGAATCCAGGTTTCAGTTAGTAAAATAGATGAGCAAAAAAAGTTCAGTCGGGCTACTTTTCTTCTTGTGGCCAGTGCTGGAAGTTGAGCCAGGCCAAGCAGAGCGATCACGGATTGGCGGCGTTGGTAAGCGAAAGAAATATGACTGCAATCCTTTCAATTGGTTTTCGAGTTCATCTTTGAGGTACTGTTAATGAGGATCCTAGTCTATACTCGCGTATTCTGAAGATAGTCTGATAATAGTTTTATAAGCTTGCAATCTAGTATCTGGGTTATCGTTCTGTAGTTTCCTTTGTAGAAAGTCAAACTTCCCTTGCATCGAACCGCAAAGACGAGTGATGCATTCGTTCCAGTTGAGGTTGTTAGTAATGGTGACGCCAAGATGTTACAGTTTGATGACGGGTTTGATTTTAGGGTTCTTAAGTGCATATGGAAAAACAAGAGGCTCTTTCTTCTTGGAAATGGTCATGTAAAATGTATTCCCCGAGTTTATGCCCATATCCCACTCAATAGACAAAGTATGAATATTTTTAGAGGATTCGTTTAAGAGGAGCTGTCATAGAGATTTTTCACGTGACAAAATAACAGACAATCATTTGCGAATAATCGTACTCGAACGAGGCGAATCATACCATTTGCAATGTCGTTTTTGTACAGCAGGAATAAAATATGGAATAATAGATAAGTGACATGTAATGTTGAGCGTTCATTATAAACCTCAACGAATTGAGTCCTATTGTGCAGGTACAGTCGCGGGTAAAAAAGATTAGCACACAGGACAGAACAGCGGAGCGCCGGAATGGCAACGCGTGGCGCTGCGGGTGGCGAAGAGGCTGATAACGAGAGTGCCGGGCCTTTTCCATTCTACAGTATTGGGGGGTTCAGTGAACTGTCACGGACGAGCAAAATTACTGACTAAAAGCAGCGTTACCATCTATTGTTCCCTCGAGTTCCTTTTGACAAACCATCATACACATAAAAAAAGCAATAAAAGGAAGTCATCTTTGCTCACGATAATCGAGCCAAAATAAATGACGCATGCGCAGTCACGTAGGGTCGGCACTTTGGCGCTCGGATGGTGCACGCTTGATAAAGCTTACTTCCTGCCGCCCCCCCCCCCCCCCCCCCCCCTACGCTGCAAACATGGAAACGGCCCGATAGGCAGGTCGGCGATCCGCAGCGCCGCGTGGTGAGACATACAAATTCTGATCGCCAGTGATCTGCGCTAATATTGTTTGCACGCGACTGTACGTCTGTACCCACCCGACAATCTTGGTACCGATTCCGAAGGTGTACATTTTTTTCAACAAGTTTCACTTGAAACACTTCTCAAACGCCTTTGACTGGTCTAATGCGCAATCAAATTTATTTACTCTTTAGGGTTGATGGCTGCGGCAAAGCAGTGAATAGTTTCAAATATTTGCACGACTGTAGAGGGGCGACTGCGTACGTCATGCTGTTTGTTCTAGAGAAAATTGTCAGGCTAGCAAAATGTGGCTCCATACACCTCAAAGGCGGTCAACTTGGCGAATGTTCATGCGGGCCATTTGTCACCGAGCGAAAGGGAGACAGAGTGGGATCTTGCAGAGGAGCACCCCTTGGCACGCGAAATGGACTCGCCTTTCTGTACGCTCTTCTGTCCCTGATAGCGCATATGTGCACAGCGACAGCGAGCGTGTGGTGCCCACCTGTTCCCCTTCGCCGGTACGCGAGTGGGGTTACTTTGTAGTGTTATTATGTGCCGGGGAACGTGACCCTTTACGGACAGGCCGTTATGAAATGCGAACAGTGCCTGTGGACAAAAAAAATATTTCACCTGCGTACTTTCAGCTGTAGCATGCACCTAACCTGATTAATGCGTCTGGGTAAAGGTTGTACCGGAGTACATGTTCATAAAGTGATTGTAAAGGGATCTCTGCATATTATAAAAGTACGACCATACCCAACAATTTTGGACAAAAGCATTTTTGAAAGGGAAACCGTTTATGAACGCAGCTTTTTCACACAGCGTAAGATTTCACTAAAACATACAGTATAGCAGATGATTACCCGATGGTAGTCTTGCATTTTTTTTATTAACTTTTTGGTATCGTCAAAAGTGTTCCTTTTGGTTTTCTATGGCAGCCTTAACTGTTCGATGCGATCGATAGAAACACCTCAAAAGAAAGGTTTTGCTGCATATCAGAAGAATGCAACAAAACTTTCAATATTTAAATAACAGTATCTTGCATGTTTCCAATTTTAATAGTTTTGGCTTAGCAATGTTGAACGTGTATGCGAGTTCGCGTTTCATTCCGACCGGAATCCACTTATATATGCTCTCCCTTATCCTTTCTCGCTAGCGGTCCATTCCGCGTTCAGCCTCCTTATTTCCTCCCCTGTCTGTTTATATTCGCCGGCCACGGATGAGATGCTTAAGACAGTAGACAGCAGTTGCTGCAGCCGACATGACCCCATCTTCCCCTTTCGTTTTTGATTATTATTTTCAGAAATAAAGGCACAGCCACCAACAAGTAAAATCATCTAAGACTGAAGTCCTGCATTTTTTATACTCTCCAAATTTATTTTTCACATTAATCGCAAAATAAAACACGTACAGCAAAGCTAGTAATCTAAACTAACGATCTTCCTCTCCCTAGGACTGTCTTAGTTAAGCAAACTGGTGTTTAATTCATGTCTGCACTCATCATGAGAAAATGAATTACCCGAAGCCCTAATTGGCGGCGAACGTGTACATTTTTGGAAACCGTGTTCTTGATCATTGTCTTAAAGGGAAGCTGAAGAGATTTTCGAATTCATTAAGATGCTCACGTATGGATGTGGGAACCTTAAAAATCATGCGGGTGAAATTTTTTGCATATTAATCACTTAGGAGCGACGTAATCGCCGTTTAAAATTGCGCGGTAGCTCCGCCCTTCGCTGTCCGCCGAGCGCTGCTGATGACCCTGACGATGCGAGCCGAAACCGGAAACCGTGGGGTGGTGACGTAAACATTGGTGTTCCGTCGCCACGCAGCCTCCGCGACCGTGCTTGTTCCTGCGTGCGTGCCATCGTAAGCGGCTTCGATCTGCCGTGTGTTCCTGTATTTGTGCTTTTTTATGTTTGTGGTGACGTACAGAAACGTGGGCAGCATCGAGTGAAGCGGTGGGCCATCATGCCGGCGTTCTGCGCAGCCTTCGGCTGCACTAACACCAGCGGCCGCGATGATGTGGTCTTTCATAATTTCCCGCAAAATAATAAGCTTTCCGCGAGGTGGGTCGCTGCTGTGAAGCGAAGGGATTTCAAGCCCTCAAAGACTACAGTGCTATGCTCTGACCACTTTCGTGATGAAGACTATAACCATAGCCTGTCGATAATGCGTTCATTGGGCCTGTCAACAAAGTCAGCTCGACTGAAACCCGGCGCCATACAGTCTGTCTTCGCGCACAGGAGCTCGTCACCGCCACCGAGGCCAGCTTTCGCGAAAAGGAGGAAGCTCGAGGTAAGAATTTGTGTATTAACTCTATGAGAATTTTACTACGCGAACCGGTGTTCTGTGTAGTGTATGGCGCGTAATTTCGTGGATGCAAGACTTTCGGTAGTAGTGAGATGAACGGCGCTGGGATGAGAATGTCAGGACGGCAGCAAACTGCAGCTTACAAAATAAGTGCTTAGCTGTTATGCTTGCAGGCTTGCATCATGCATCTCGTACAGCATTACTCATATCAGAGCTCGGCCCTAAATTTTTTGGCTGAATAAAAATCGTTAAACTGCTACTAATACTGCAAGAGGTGGAGCGACGCGAAGTGCGCCTTACAACCGGAGACTGCGCGCCGCGCGTGAGCAGAGAACTTCGTTCGGTAAGCAAGCACGTGAAAAGACGTTATATGCACTCTTTACTCAATTATGTTGGAGCTCAGATATTCTAGGATTCATGCGTAGCCCTCAGTGGCGAGAACATACTGAGTAGTACGCGGCACATTTTTCTTCGTGGTCGGAGCGCCGAGAAAACTGTTTGCAGATGTTTCTGGTATACAGGGCGCGCGGCGTTTCGTTTTCAATTTGGTTTCGCCTGGGGTCTGGCTGATAGCCTCGTCAGCGCCCAATGTGCGCAGTCATGGCGCTTGCAGTCCGGCCCCAAAGCGTACACTTTCTTTTTGAGCGATCTACGTCGGACGCGGCCGCTGGTTCTGTGTTAGCGCTTGAAGTTGCCTGTAAGGGTTTTTAAAGAGATCTTTTTTGCTTGGCTATAGTATTTGCAGGAGGTGCTCCAAATGTGCAAATACAACATAATATGAAAATAAAAATTTAATTAAGATATGCAGTTTAGTGAGCTAATGGAAGCCTTCTGCCTATTACTGGTGTCTGCCGTATCCCCCAATATAGCCCAGGGGTAAAATTAATACAAGGTTAGTTACCCATTTTTAAAAATAAATTTTGGACCTTCTAAAGGAACACCTGGTATATAATAAATGATCTCACTTCGCACGGAGCTCGCCAATCAACAAAATGGTTTATGAAATAAACCAGCAGATTTTGCTCATACTGAAGCACACTTTTGTTCTGTTTGGAACAATAACATCATGTGGCTTATGCCTTTCAGTTTCTTGCCGAACTGCTGCAAGATCAAGACTGCGCACCAGACGATAGTGCAAATGAAGAGTGCATGGAAAATGACATCACACCTGGAGGCTGCACACCACCAGGCAGTCAAGAATCCACACCAAACGGCAATACAAATCAGGACTGTGCAGCAAGTCGAATGCCACTGGCAGATGCTGCTGAGGACCCTGCATCGAACTTTTCTAAAAGTGATGACAAGGCTGACAAGTCTGTTCAAGTTCTAATGCAGCCAATACCAGTAAAGTGTTCTGCCAGGAATACGTTTATAATAACACACGTAGTCGTAAAATATTGCCGAGTGCAGCATGGCTTCACACATTAATAATAATATTATATAATTGTGCGCCACGTGTGCTACAGCCAGCCTTGCGATTCGGCCTGCTCGGTTGCAGCACGAGGCCATCGAGTTAGTGAAAAAAATCACTGAGAACAGCACGATAAAGGCGGCCGCAAACGGATGGAGATATTCCTACAAGGGCTTGCAGTATGAAGCAACTCGCCTAAACAAGGATTTCAATTTACTGCCAGATCCCATGTTGGCACGCAGAACGGAAGGCGCACGTTTGTCACCTCGACGAGTTCTGCCGCAAAGCGCCGCGAACTTCTGTCTTTCGCGTGTGTTATGAACCGAGCTGGCACGCAGCGACCATGAAGCGATGCCAGCATAAAATCTGCGTGCAAAAAGAGCCTGATAACTTCTTGCGCATATCAATGGTCTGTGTGGATTTCAAGCAGATTTGCGGCAGCACCGACAAGCGGCAAGACAACAATGCCGACGATCGCATCCCGCTTACATTGCACTAGGAAAATTTCGTGGAGCAGTGCTATACTACATTTGCTCGCTTCAAAATTAATTTATTGTATCTCTGAATGAAGTTTGGCTAGAAAAGTATGCTTACCAATGGACATTTCCAACACGTGGAGATGCTGACACTTCGCTTTCGTTCAAGCCAAAAGCACCGCTTGCGCCAGCATCGTTGCTTCCTTGGAGCGGTTTGCTCTTTGCGATTGGTTCGTACATGTAGGGGATGACGCCAAGATCCTCCTGGGAATCTTCGATGTGTTCCATCGTGATATAAGCATCAAACCAACAACCGGAACACCGCGCGCCGCGCTTCATGTACTACATCGGCGGCGACCGAGCCGGGCTCACCGAGCCAACGCCAGTGTTCACGTCACGAGGCGCCCAGCCAATCACAGGCGGCAACGAGGCGCGCGAGCTGGCCCTAGGCTGCTGCGGCACTTTTCGCCAAAATAAAATAGGTTTGCGCTTTCCTTTGCCTGATTTCGATGAGAAATTCGAATTCCGAGGGTGTAAAACTGTAAAGTGCATCTCTTCACTCAATTTTTTTGGGAAACCTTTCAGCATCCCTTTAAGTGGTGTTGTCTTGTTTCCGAGTGTATGCACTTTTTAAAAATATAAGCGAGTGAACGTGCACATTTGCTCCTCTTTCAGTTGTTACCCTGTCTGGCACAAAATAACGTGGATCACTCCAACTGCTTGAAACTATCTGGTGATCTTATTTAGTTCTCCGATATCAAAGTGCGTAAGTTTACCGTAGTTGCTAGTTATTCACGCCGATTTAGCTACCCGGGTTTACTGCACGCGCCTAATTTAACTATTAATTTACAAAGAACGCAAATTAATTTGCCAGCCATTTTTGTTGCTACACATGGTACAAAGAAAAAAAAGTTAAGCGAGGTTTAACACATGGTTCCAATGGTAAAACGATAGCTCTGGCATAGGTCGACGGACGGTACCGACTTCTCTGCTTCCTTGACTAATGAGACATGCTCGGCTAGGCGGCATTTCTATACGCGCCATGCGACCATCAAGGAACATGCGTAAGATCCTCATCTTGTGTAAACGGCATGAGCTGTTTTCGAAGAAAAGCCATCTCCGTGGCAGCTAACAGGATAGAAGGATCTTACTGATGCTTTTTGATGGTTTCCGTTTCCTTTATAGGTCCCATTTTGCTTAAGAAAATTCATTTGATAGTTGCGCTTCCTCCAGTCTTGTCCTGTGTGGTTATTGTAATACTCAGGGCATTTCTACTACAGCTATGGGACACAAACTAGCCCAGGTGGTCGCATATTTAATTTTAGGGTGCCCAGTTGTGCCAGGGAAAATATTTTGTGGGGACAGTTCGCAAAACAGTTTTAGACCTAAGCGAAACGCTAAAATCAAGGTATCCAGGTATCCAGACTGGTATATTTTCGTCTGTATGGTCATCGCGTCGGCGCCTTTCGGAGCTCACAGAGCCGTTAACATCCAGCGCACTACCTGCCAGATATCCCGTGGCTGGCAGAAGCTCGTGAAATTTCCGCGTGAATACAAGGCCAGCCATCCAACCGATGGTTATGGTTGTTATCCTGGCGATCAGTGTCTAACTCTGCAGAGACGGCGGTCACAGGTGCGACGCGGCGTGGGCTGCTAAGAATTTCTTAATCCAGACAGGCCTCCAATAGAAAGTAAACCTAACAACGTAGAACGGAATAGCAGCATGAAGGAAGGAGGGGGGTTGGCTCGTCTATCGAACTGACCATGGCCTAGCAGTGCTGTTCTAGGGGCCGTAGGGTGGTAAGGGACGTTTCAAAGGGCTTTGCGATGTTTTAAGTGCAGATAAGGCATATGCATTGTTAAAAAACGTTCATGTACTCTAACCGTTAAACGATGTGAACGGTGAATGGTGCATCACCGCTAACTGGTGAACAGCGCTGCAGTGGGAAAAAAGTTACGGGTACACTTAAGCTCCGCCTTTAAGGATATGAAGCAACAGCGGTTCCTCTTACCCACGCAGACGCAGGCACCGTTTCGTCTTTCACAATCATATTAATTATCTAAAAGACTACACGGCATACATAAGCAGCCCTGCTTAACCAAGCCGTACGAACGTGTCTCCATTGACAGCGGTACACCGTGGTGCAACCCATTTAATCGATACAGCGATGGGTCTGCTGCGTAGTGGCTTGAAAGGCGACGCTAGTAGCATGAGTCGTCGTTTTCTACGTGTTTATGTGAGGGTCAGCAGGAACACGGCGGGCGGCGGCACCTACGCTTGGCGCGTTTCTCGCGGTTGCTCCGATCGTTTGAGAACCGATGCGTCGCTGGTGCGGTTGGCGCCATCTATGGGTGCCTGTTGTAACAGTCACTTTAAGTCACAAGAGGAACGCCGAAGACGAAGCTGACGGCTTTTCAAGCGGCAGCTTCACTACTAGAGGTCTCGAGCTGAGACCGCCGTGTGTTGTCGATGCCCTTTAAGGCTCAGCCAAGGTCAAACCTTCAGTTTAAAAGTTTGGAGAACCGATGGATGGTCAATGGTGAAACCAGTGCTGAAGCAATTGCACAGGTCAAGGTCAAAGTCATTTCAAGGTGACATCAAGGTGGACCAAAATTTGGTCACGTGATCGACATTTGGCTGACCGAAGAGCCTAAACGTGGCGTTTACGTGATAGGGCGTGACGTCACGCCATCTTTAACCGAGTACATGACGGAAGGGGCGCCGGCGAGCCTAGGAATAAGGCCACATTCTCACAGCCGGCTTTTCCCTTGCTCCGTCGCCTCCGTCGCGCCGGCAGCCGACGGAGGGACTGGTTTTTGGACCGTTTTCCCCCCCAAATCGGGCGGCCGGTGCCGCCGGGTCCTGCTCTACGTTTCCGTCGAGCGGCGGCGACGGAGCCCGCCCCACGGAGAGCGAGCCAGTCACAGCGCGAGCTCGCTTCACGTCACCCGCGGCTTGCTCGCTGCGACCAAGAGATGGCGCTGGCGAGCGTCGGCATCGGCAGCGATGCGCGGGTGCGCGGGCAGGGAGAAAAAACAAAAAGCCTGCTCATTTTTTTACTCTCCGTCGAGAGATGCACGCGCCTTGCGCCCCGAAAAGCGCCCGCTGTCGAGGAGCAGAGAGCGGATGACATTTTTATTTCATATGGCAATATACGAGGTGTTCGACCCAAAACGGGTCTCCGAATGAGCATTGTGTTTTCACTAGGCGTGGGATATACGATATTTTTTTTTTCTGGGACGCTCAAGTAGCACCACTGTTATGTTCTTGAATTTCATGCGCTATCTTTTAGAGCTTTAAGAAAAAACTACTCGGACGATACCTTATTGCGAACACTCTAGCCGGCCGTTTGTCAAAGTGACCTACAACTTTTAAATTGACTCTTTTTCAAGAAATCAGTCAGAAGAATGAAAAGACAGCACCAAAACCTTTTCCAAGAGAACTTCCTGACGTCCATGTTTTTTTTTGGAAAGCAATCATTTTATTTTTTACGCGAAATAGCCTTGCCGTGTTTGTTGCCTGAATGCCGCTAGCGGTATTCGTTCTGTCCGGTGGCGTCTCTGCGCACGCCCGTTTTTTTTTGAACCGCTGATGTTCCGACTTTAGAGCTTTGGCGCTATCAGCGAACACCAGCCAGCCGCACTGTGGCTAACAACTGAGGTTCACTCCACGCACAGAGAAATACAGAAAACGGCACGCCGGCTCAACACACTCGTTCACATTTAGCCTGGGAGGTTGAAACGGTGAGGAACATGTGGCTCAACAGTTCAGAGGCGAGCCATAAGGTAGAAAAAACCTTGAAAAAAAAAAAACACGGCCCGTGGGCCATGACGAACAGAGGGAGTTCGGGAGGGTAACGAAGTGGGGGACGAAAACTGTTGCCAGGTTTAAAGCGAAGTGAAGGGGATGGCTGATGCAAAGGGGAACCATCCAGGTGAAGAAAGGAGAAAATGGCGAGAGAGGTAACTGCGCAGATAACGAAACGAGCAGAAAAAAACAAAATTCTGTTCACCCGTTGCTAGCTCTTGAGGCCTCATTGTTTTTATTAGCCGTTTAAATTCTTTTGCTAGCTTAATCTCTCAAGCCATTGATAACAGAGTTCATTACCACCCTACATATGTTCAATTTCGTGCATATCGGCCTCAATATTGTGAGTGCAGCACTCATTTTTGCAGCGGCTTTAAAAGTAGCTTGCTATACTCATATATATTTGTTTTGGTGCTGCACGCGTGGTGTTTCGTTGCAAAAACGGGAGTTGCGTAGAGTTAATAAACTAACTTCAAACTTTTTCCACCGCTTGCGAGATCGCATCGTTTTTTTTTCTCCGATAAGAGCCCAGTGAACGAAAGCGCGAGCAGACGACTTTCACCGCTACTTCGGCATGTCCTACAGACACCACCGAGCAGCGTTTTTTTTTTCGCGCGGAAGAAAAAAAAAGACACTGACGTAGAGTCACGTGGGAACAGCGAGCGCCCGCCCAAACTGATTTGCCGGTGTCCGGCGCCTCTTTCGATTAGAACAAAATCCGTTCCGTTGCGGCCGCGGTTACCGGCTCCGTCGCCGCCACGCCGGAGAGGGGACCGGCTGTGAGAATCAGGCCTAAGTCGACATGCGGTGTTCACGTGCTAGGCCGTGCCGTCAAGGTCTGCTGCAGCGGCGCTCTTTCGGACGAATTCCGCATGTGGCATACACGGGCTGGGCGCCTGAGCGGCGGTGCGCCTACGCACGAAGTCCACCTGGGGTGTTCACGTGCTAGGTCGTGACGTCACTCATTCAGGCGAGCATAAATAGCAGCTGCGGAGTCGCCCAGCAGTCAGAGTCATAGAGTCCGATGCTGTAGGAGGGTGTCTCCGCACTAGTACAACCGGCGCGTGTTTTGTCCCGTGCAAAGTGCGAATAAAAGTATAAAAATAAAGATATATTTTTAATATAGCTTTGAACACCGACAACGTTATCAGTATTAACGACAGTGTGCCAGTTATCGTTATTACAGCATAAGAAGACGTACAAGTTGAAATCTGTCGAAGCCAATACGCAGCTGCATCCAGTCATTTTAACAATGCAAAAATTCAGGGAGGCACTTTGTTGACCTAAAGTGCGGTGTTGCAGCTTGTGTCACTGGTGTGTGGTTAAGATGTTAAATAAGTACACAGTTCATTGTGAATCTTAAATGCTGGACACACTAGAGGGCGTTTGGGAGGCATCCGTCTGATTCAACGCCTTTCTGCAAACACTCTCCAGCGTCCTAGACAAGGAGAACTACATATGCGTTAGCAGGAAGTAGCATAGCCATTAGCACGCTCGGGTGCTGGTTCGAATCCCATCGTGCATGAATATTTTTTTTCTGGTCTCACTAGAAAAGCGTGACACCTCTGCTGACAACCATCTGTCGACAGTGATGAGGCATTAAAGGCTTTCGCTTTAATGAAGTAAAAACACAGCACACGGTAGAAGTAGGCGCTGCTTCAATGATAAGAAAAGCAAGAAGCGGGCAATGAGCATGCAGTAGAGCACTATAAGGAAAGATCATAAAAAAAGAACTACAGGACCTACGGCTTTTTTTATTATTTTTCTTCACGCTAATCGAAACACCTATACGTGAGAAATATATTTTTATTAAAGCTGAAAAACTGGTCTTTTGCACAGGCCTGAAGCTCATGATCTATGTGCGAACTTGCGCGTGGATAAAACAACAAAACAAAGTCGCTACTCGGCTCTCTGTGTAAGGGTGCATGAGAATGGCCTTGTAAATCTCGCTTTCGCTAGATACAGCTCACACATCGGAGTAGCTAGCGCAAACTTGCATTTCTTACCAATATGTAAAAATAACGAGTTTACACTCCTCTTTAAATGTTTCCAATGAGCGCATGCTTCGGTTTTCGTTAGCCTTCAGAATTAACCGCCCACGCAACATTGCAGGCTGTTGCACAGCCAGCTGTTCCAAGAATATTTTTAGCAGATGGCGCGTCACTGCAAGCAGGTGGATTGCGGTGACGTTGGTGGCGAACATTTACATCCCAAGTGGCCGCTATAAAAGGGTATTCCACATCCACAAACGTACTTGCTCCATTACCTGTCCCTACCTTGTTTTTGATTTGCGAAGTAATTTTTTTTCTAAGTATCAAAGACCTTTCAAAATTCGTTGCAGCAAAATTGCACAGGAACCAGCCTTCATTTAAACTAAAAAATTCGCTCTGCGTGTAAACAAGCCCGTGCGCTGAAGATGCCCTCAACCTCGGAAGAACAGCTCTCCAGCTCAATGGTGTCTGTCGTCATTGAAAACTGCGTTGTCAAGTCTCGAGTCTCAGGAAGCATCGTACCGGACGTGAATTTCGCAACTTTCTTCACTGAGGCCTGGCAAAACTACTTCGACCGTACTGCGTTGGTGAGCACAGCACTCTCTTCGTTGGCTCTGTTCAACAGCACTGATGATCAGAATGGCGGTATAATACAATGAAGGACAAAATTAGCAATCTGTCTTATCTTTATAGGCAGGCAATATATAATATGTTTTCACTTTACTTGCGCATCGCAGACCACCACAAACTTTACAATTATCATGTCAATTTCTTTTCAAGCATAGCGCTTGCCCCTTGTAGCCGATATTTTTAGTCTTTGTTGGCCGTTTGGTCGAATAAATCGTTAATGGTTTTTAATGGTGAAAGTTAACGATGAAAGTTCCAAGTTAGCGCCTGTCCCGTCTTCATCTGTCTCGCCCGTGTCTTTTTTGCGCTGTTTTCAAAAAACTGTTACCAACTAGCCCAAACCAAGCTACTGTTGCATCACGTCATGAATGATTTAGATACGGGACCGTATTTTTTTAGAGCCCTTTCCCCTGTTGGTTGATTTGCGGCATATCAATTATTAGCCATACCCATTCTGTCACCGGGAACGACAGCGAGTGTGCGATGTTTCTCGAATAACAGATCTAATGACAAGAATGCTCGCATGCCATTAACCATTGATAAACAGGCGCAAAGCATCGTTACGAAATCAATCTGACGTTTCCCGACATTAGGGTGACAGAATTAAAGGAGCGAAATGTTCTGAACGATTGTCGGATAGCTTTGTTCCGGCATTTGATCAAAGATGTTTTACCGTTGATCTTCTTGGCGCCGTCTGAGTGTGATCGTTGAATTCTGTAAACGAAAATTTTTCACAAGGATCTGTTTTTCCCGTTTTTCACGAATCGCGCCAGTTCATAAAAATCAGTGGCGCGAATAATTTCGCCAAATTGGCGACATGTAGTGCGCAAAAAATGGCTAAGTGATCAGCGCGTGCATGATTTGTATGTGAAGCTAGAAGTGCAGTTGTAAGTTCCCTCTACCGTGTTGCTTTTGGGAATAATATTCCAGCCGAGAAAGCAGGCGTTCCAATTACTTCAAAATATGTCCTCTTGAAGGAAGAATAGCCATCAGGGCATTTTCCTTTTGTGCACTTCTGATTTCCTGCTTAGGAGGATCAAATGAAAGTGGGACATAACATAGCATGAGCCCTATAGCTTTCTCAGCCTGAGAAAGCTTACAGACCTTGGAGAAAGGAGACGCATTGAGGGTCCTGTCACGTCTGCTTTGAGGAATTTAGTACCCGTGAATTATTCTCTACGTACGACTGCATTCTAAGAAGGGAAAAATAAGTCGTTTACAGTATATGGCCTCATCTTCTAGGGACCATTGAGAGGTTGTTTGCAAGGATCCGCTCAGTACGAATGTATATATTCATGACTTTCTCCGTCATCCTAGCTATTAATTATCGTCCGTTTTTTTTCCCATCTTGCTCTTTTAAGCAGTGGGGGAGCCACAGGCACGGGCGAGCTAGTTTCGGACAATTTAATAAAAGTCAGAATTTTTTGGTGTTAGAGGCAGAAGTACGCTTGAAACTGATACACAATCACTTAAAGGCCCAGCAGACATCTAGACCAGCGCGTAAGACCTCTTACATAGGCTTGACATATTCCCCACTGCGTTGGCGCAAATTGAAAAGGCAATAAAAATGGATTGCCGTGATACCGACAAAGTATGTAATGTCTCGAAACGGACCCTTGAGGAACAATAAATAAATAAGTAAGTTAACAGGAAGGCTAATTGCGCCGTGCGTATCGCAACCTCCCCACGTCCGACTACAATTCTTATAAAAGACGTGGTGTAAACGGGTATTTTTTGAACAAAAAATGCCGACCGCAAACATGTAATGCGGAAATGTCTTGATCACTATGCATTGAAAACCAATCCCATTACAAATACACCTATCCAAGCTCATCTTTCGCCCTTTTTAAAGCATGCCTTGTTCATTCATTCTGCAGAGGTTATTTCAAGGCCATTTACTGTACGCGCATGTAGTCTCCGTAATGCTTCGTAAGGTGCCAAAAACAACACAAGCAGTGGTTGCATATACCGCTGGGATGAACGCCTGTTAAGTAAGCTCATCAGTCGTTGGCCTAAATGTGTTTTGCAAGGGCAGCTTGTACTTTAAGACACTAATCTTAGAGTGAACCAGGCACACACTCCAGGAATGAACGCCAAGGAATTTTGAAAAACATAGCCTGGCAGGAGCCTATATATTTGTCAGCTTTATTTCTGAAAGGTTCATTTAGCTTGTTAAGTTTTTTCTGGAAAACATGAAAGCATCGTTATCGCAGTGCACAGTATTCAATTTAGCAAGAAGAAAAATGTTAATTTGGATGCCGGAAGACTGAGGTTCAATTTTGTAATAATTGAACGGCGGGCTAGTATCAACTCAACTGCAGGGTAAAAAAATACTGCACCCTTAAAGGCCCACACTAATGTTAGTACCCTTTCCACACCCTTTTTTGTTTCTTTTAAGTGCGCGCTGAGCACGTTAGCGCCGTTAATGCCCCTATGCACCCTTCAAATGTGCACGGGTGCAAGGACTTTGCTGCTCCTTTGGGTGTAAAGGTGCGTAAGGGTGTACGGGTGTTCTTTGATTATTTGAGCAACTTTTCAGTGGTTCAATCGCATGTGCTTTTAAAACAATATGAGCCATTCGAACTTTCTATTAAATGACAGTTGCAGCTTTGATGCATGCAGCCATGACTGTGATTTGCGCTCCCATAGTGTGATAAATAACTGAATTATTTTAGCTGACGCGCTAAGCATCACTCTCTCCGCGGAGTTTGTTGTCAGGTGGCGAAACGTTAGAACCGCAGAGCCAGTTTCCCCTGCCCATGCTTATTTTAAAAATGATAGGTGCAAAGGAGGCCTTTTAGAGGATAAGAGGTGCCGGCGTATTGTATCCTCCACAAAAATTACCACGTTGTCCCTCCTAGTCATTGGCAATGCTGCAGCGGTAGACAGGCGAGTGTTTGCTTCTGATAGTCCTCTGTGTTGTGATGGTATCCCGGTATGCCTGGCCCGTTATTTGTGACCGCTCTCATTGCCTCGATAAACGATGCATTAGAGCTGTCGCCGTCACCTCTTACCGTGGCTTAGGTTGGAATTCTTGAAAGTTAATGCTTCACCCTGTGCCGTGCGAGTACTTCCCCCGAGTTCAGTTCGCACATGTGTTCGCACAGGTGGATGCCAAGTCTGGCTCCCGGTACACCTTCGGCGAGCTGTTGGATGTATGCCGCAGGGTTGCGGCGGGGCTTCGGAGACTCGGCCTGCGCCCGGGAGATGTTGTCGCGTACCGCGCCGCAAACAGCTGTGAGCTCCTAGTCGCCATATGCGGCACTTTCTTCGCTGGTGGCACCGCCGCTCTCATCAAGACCAATCTTACCGAAGGTTTGTGATGGCCTTCCTCATCACTTTATTGCATGAATAGCCGTAGTGCCTTCTTAGTTGGCGATTAATGAAATGACAACCTCTCTGCGATTACAAACATGATCGCCTGGCCGGCACCAGAAACGGAGGAATTATAAAGTCAAGCTACTAAGTCTTTACTGAAGCATTGAGAATACTGAATGGCGCTACCAGGAAAATAATTTAGCTGTGGTATTTTCACTGGAACTTAATAATGGGAGTGTTCTCCGTGCGGACACAGGAGAAAAAAATATATATCTATGGTCGCCGAGACTGCATCTGAAGCGTGCAATCGAAGCTTTGGACTGCCTCCCCTTACAAAGGCACAGGTGTTGCGATGTGGGCTTGTTGGTTACCGATCGTGTTTGAAACAACGCAAGGATGGGGCACAGTGAGGATACATCACGAGCGCTGATTATCAACTGGCTTTATTCCAAGCAGCTGAAAAACATATGTAGGTTTTACAAGCTGGGAAGAACAATTAATTACAAAATGTGCACAACGCGGCATGACATAGGGAACGCCACTACTTCACTAGGCACATAGCCGTCACTCTTTCAGGCCTAAAGCGCACGGCCACTAGTAACAAAGCTGTGGCGTTATTATAACAACACCGTATGCTTCGCGTTCCGGTCCAGCGGCACACTTTTACGAAATGAGCCTATCTGGTGTATGATATTTCATGCTAACATAATTGCACCCACAGCAGTGCTGAATCGCAAGCCCATTCTGCAGTGAATAATCAGCGTGGCAAAATATAATAGATTACCCTGAGCGCTTTAGCGCAGAGCAACGAATGGGAATGATTTGCCTCAAGTGCCACAGCCGAAGAATGCACTACACAGGCCTCGAACATAACTTTGGAGCGGCATAATCGCGCCCATTTCGGGAGAAAGGGGCACAACGCGATACAGATTTGCATAGTCATCAACTTCATTTTATTATTCACAGGTATCAAAGAACAAATACTGCGAAATTATTTAACACTATCCTGGAATCACGCGCACCCATTATGAAGAGGCCAGCTGAAGAGGAACACAGGAATATTTATTGACATTTTAAACCTCAGAATGTAGCATTTTGCCCCACCTAGCGGGGCAAAATGCGAGAGTGCAAGGGGAGAAAAGAGACCCTCTTTTATACTCAAGATAATACACATCCTTGAATTGAACACACATAAAGTTGGCTTCCTGGACATTTAGATAGCCTATGAGACCCTAATTGAATGACAGAAAGTGTGCCGAGACCGAACCTGAAACTGTTCTGTTCCATGGCCCAATATGCAGCCTGGGTACTTCTTGAGTCGTGCTTGGTGTGTAGCCTGACAACGCGATATTTTTCTGATTTCCGGCCTGATTTCGCAATTTCTTTCTCTAAAAATCTGGCAGTTGTTCTTTCGTTCAGCCCGCTTGAGCGGACGTGCGATTTGATTCGATTCGTAACTCATGGAGGCGAGGTTTCTATTGTGGTTGTAAGCCAAACAGAAAAGAGCTTGCTCCAGTTATGCAATCGTTGACGAGTAGTTTTTCTTACTCGCCGGACGGAGTGCGATGCTGTTGCTCGTAAGACTTTTTATGCTCTTGCTGCATTTCATATTCTTTCATTTTCTGCTTTGTTCTGTCGTAGGCGCCTTTGAGGTCACCAAAACAAGTGATGACGGGCACTCGATGCCTTACCCCACTCGGATGTTGTCCGAGTGGTTTAAGCCACGAGAAAGCGACAGCGTGACGTCAACAGTAAGAGCGCAGAGCAATAAAAATCAAAGTGGAAATAGAGAAATCACTCACTCCATTCGTACGGGAGACGAAGGAATGTCCTATAGGTGACTGTTACGGAAAGAACCTACAGGGGTGCATACCGTGGACAGAGGAGTCGGTAACGTGGGCGGAGGAATGCACAACCTTAGGGTGGTTGCCGTGGGAACAACTTGGTGGGTGTCTACCGTGCAAGGGGGAGGTCCATTAAGCCGATTCCAGTCACCTTCCGCTGCTTATTGCGCTCAGGAGGCAACCTTAGCTTTTTAAGTTTTTCAAGCAGTGCTAACGCATTGTCATCGCATAAAGATAAACATCCCGAATTCTCTTTGTTCTCGAGCTTGTACCCTTTATGAAAAGGCGTATTAATCAGATGACTAAAATATGGCTTTGCTGTGGTACCTGTTCTCTAATAGCTAACTATTTTTTGTTCTCGCAGGAGAAGTTCACCGCCAAATTGCCGACACGCAACCAAAGTTTGTCTTCTGTGATATAGACAACATCAGAAGTACTGAACAGGCTTGCAGAGGAGTTTTATCAGTTCAGGTCAATATTTTTTATTGTCACGATCTTGAAAACCTTCTTTTTATGGATGTCGTGCGAATGTTAACATTTTACTGGGCGCCCATAATTATTCAGTGCAGATGCTTTTTT
The DNA here is from genome assembly GCF_055824585.1 of Amblyomma mixtum. Classification (NCBI taxonomy): domain Eukaryota; kingdom Metazoa; phylum Arthropoda; class Arachnida; order Ixodida; family Ixodidae; genus Amblyomma; species Amblyomma mixtum. Next base: position 426,796,275 of record NC_143014.1, on the reverse strand, counting down.
TACAGCCCTGAAAGGTAATAAGACCAAGTCTATGCATGTCAATTGCACGGCAAAGTGGGCATTATGTACGTGATAACGTGGGATGAAAGTATGTTCAGTCAACAGAAATGGTACGAGTTTATATTTTTAGCTTTGGGCGCCAGATCAAGGTTTGGTTAATGGGGTTAAACGTCCCAAAGCAACTCAGGCTATAAGGGACGCCGTAGTGAAGGTCTCCAGAAATTTTGACCACCTGGGGTTCTTTAAATATTTGTTCCGCTTCACCGTGTCACCGTGGCTGCCTGTGTTTCTGTTAGCGCATTTCTTCTTTTATCTTTGCAGACTATCATTGCCATCACAGGAGCTTCTGAAGGAGTACCCAGCCTGTCGAAACTAAAGGAGTCTGCTCTTGACGACCCTGAACCTCATGTGAATGCAGGCCCAGACTCGGTGTTGGCGATAATATACTCAAGTGGCACCACGGGATTGCCTAAAGGCGTGCAAATCACGCATCGCAATCTTATCGCAAAAGCGGTAATGTATAGGTAAGAACAGCAAGGCTGAGCGCATGCGTTTATAAGGCTGCCGCCTTGTACAGCCGTGCGGAGTTGTTAATAGTAATGCGCGGCCATCGAGCCGGCAGCATGGCAGCACCTGATGACAGTAATAAGCAGGGAAAATTTGTGAGCGCTCACGAAACCGCACAAAGTGCTCTCCATTACGAGCGTCGAATGCTACTTTGTTCCCTTCATGAATACACACGCCCATAAACTCTATCTGTTTAAAAAGCAACCGGTATCAAGATTTGAAGAAAGACGCCTTTGAAAGGAGTGTTGCTTTTCTATACTTACTAACGGCAGAGTAGAAAGTTGATTCAGACCTGTGTGACTCTGTTCCCACTTCGCAGCGGGCTACGTAAAAGCAACGTTCACATTCCAGGCAATTGCTTCACGCGTGCTAATATATTTTCTTCCATGTCTTTGTTTTGTATTCAGTCCACATTTCACGCGTGAGCTCCAGTAGTACGATAGAAAAATGAGTTGTTTGAAAACACGTTTAATTCCTATCGTTACGCAAACAGAAGCTGCGGTATAGAAAAGAGGAACCCTTGTCTCAGTGACACGTCATAGTCACGCACATTCTCTATTTTACACTATTTTTTTTTTCAAACATAATGGAGCAGGACGCGTGCCGTCGTGAACGGATCAGTGTAAGAGGCGACGCCATTGCTAGGAAGTACTTCGTGCGCTTGCGCGAACTCTTGCCGATTTCATCGTCGTTGTAAGGCGTTGATATGACTCGCAGTAGGCAGTATCGAGTGATATTGGACAGCTCCAGCAGGCCCTTTACCGTGTTACCGTTACTGTTGCCGTAGTACTGGAAGCGCGCGTGCCGTCAGCACGCAAGTGCAGATTGCCATGAGGGCGCGAGATGGCGCCAGGCACCGGGCAGCTGCGCGCACGTCTGGCGCATCGGGACGAATCGGCGCGCGCGCACTGGGTTCCCGGTACTCCGGCAACGGTAACGGTAGCACGGCACGCGATATGCTAAATGTGTCTATTATTAAACATCTGCAAGGCTGTACTACATGACATTTCAACGCGGATGGTTAGGGCCTTTTACGAAGTTCACTGCATGTCCACGGCCGCCCGTTGCATGTGCACTAAGTGCGGCTTGCTGCGTCACCCGGTCGTAGCTTGGGGGTTTTAAACAAGGATTTAGTGTTTTCGCCGTGATTAACGTAGAAATGTAGCGTTGGTCTTCAGCCTACATGGCGCAACCTGACACTTTACGCGTTTGAGTATCGATTTCGAGCCCCACCGCGAATTCATTGTTCTGGGGTGCCTCGATGCCAGCATCGCTTTTAAATTTTAATCTGAAATAAGACGTCCGTGCGTGGCAGCAATATTCAGCAGTTTCATGCCCCAAAGCTTCAAACATGCTGCTCTAAAACCATTTTCTATCGATTTTAAATGGCTCTAGCTGGCAACACAGTTGCTTAAAGATCAGCCCAGTATATTTCAAACAAGGATGTTAAATCGATGCACTCGTTTAGGAAAGTGGTATGTCATTAATTCATAAATGTATTCTTGGCCTCCGCATCGTATGAAGTTGCAAAAAAAAACGGCCAGTTTTTGTCTTCCTCTCCGCAGTCGTTGTCATCGGGTGGGACGCGGATTCGAATCGTGAGACGCCGTCAAACGTGCCGAAACGCCTGGATTCTCTCTGAGCGTCTGTGTGTGGGATATAACTTAGGAAATACGCCATACCAGGATCTCCTATAGTGGGTGGTCACCTAGACCATATCTGCCATGAAAACAGTCAAGGGATGAAAGGGGCAGATATATATTTCGTTTTCGTTTATTTATTTAAAAAAAACTGGACAGTACAGTCTAAGCAAGCAGGGTAGGCATAAAAGATCGCAAAATCACGAAGAAGCTACCTGGAAGAAAATAAAGCACCAATACGCTCGTTGGTCAGACCTCACGGAACACGGTTTAGTCATCCTATTCCAACCTGAAATGTAAACTTTACTTATTTAAATACTTCTAAGTAATTAACGTTATTTAAAGAACTTATGTGCGCTGCCTGTAGTACAGTCGAATTGTGGATATTTTTCCCCCAAGCATTTCAACCTACAAGATCCGAGCACCAGGCCCGAGAAATCTTGCAGCGATTAAAGAAACCGGTGGGTACGGTGGCGCTGGGGATCGAACGAAGCACATACGGAATGGGAGGCGAATTTACCCAGAAAGGTCGCTTCGGTCCAGCGGTTTGGTCGAGGATCTTTTTAACAAGCATTTCCGAATTAAAAGCCGAGCATCAGGCCCGGGGAAAACTTTAAGTATTAGAAAAGCAGTCGGTAACCGGCAGCACTGGGGACCGAACCCAGCATTTCCTGAATGCGAAGGGACATTCTACCTGAAGGCCACCGCTCTGGATTTAAGAGCAACCTCGTGCATTCCTTGATCAGAATTACTGCTTTGAATCTTCGTCTTCCTACAATATTTTTATTGTATATTTTGTACACTCGCGAAGTTCACCAATGAAACAATTCAACAGTCATCGGAACCGAGGAGCATAAGGGCTGCTTTTTTTAATTTCTGGTATTCATCAATGGGAGAATAACAAAGGAAATATTTTAAAGATAGTTCATTAGAAAGCAGGACAAAAACAACCATATGCCAGCGGTGAGATCCGAACCCACGACCTTCGTATTTCGCGTCTCGTGCTCTACCAACTGAGCTACGACGACGGCTGTCCAGTCGCCTGCTTTCGGGGGTATTTATATGTAGTGCAACGGAACATTTAGAGTGTTCACCAGCGCCACCCTCGTCCACAGCGGCGGACGTATTACGTCCTGTATTACCGCGAGTGCCACGTAGGAGCATGATCGAACGGTGAGGGCGGAAGCTGTGCGCGAACCCTTTTATGCTGCGTAGGGCATCAAGAGGGCCAGAATCGAGGCCTTCGTTAGCTGTAGAGCATAAAAGCGATGGGAAAAGAGGGGTTGTTATGTCTCAAACATGACGGAATCCAACAATCACCAGAAAGAAGGAGGATAAGGGATGTTTTTTTTATTTGTGATCTTCATTAATGGAAGAATAATACAGTAATTGTTTCAAAGATAATTGATTAGAAATCCAAAGAAAAACAACCACGTGTAGCCGGTAGGATCCGATGATGAGGTTAGCGCTGGTGAACACTGTCAAGGTTCGGCTGCAATACACATAAATGCCCCCAAAAATCAGAAAATTGGACAGCCGTCACCGTTGCTACTTTGGTAAAGCATCGGACGCTAGATTCGGACGTCGTGGATTCGGATGCTACCTTAGGCATGTGGTTGTTTTTTCTTATGCTTTGTAATCAATGATCTTTAAAGCATTTACTTTATTAATCTCTCATTGATGAACAACATTAATTAAAAAAACTCCTCTGCTCCTTGGTTCCGGTAACTGTTGGATTCCGTCTCGTTTATTATAACGAGTCCCTCTTTTCTCTTTTGTATGTCAAGTTCACTAATGTACAGCTTCCGTTTGTTTCGTTAGTTGCAGTGTTTTCACTGCTGCGCATGCGGTGCATGGATCTAATCCCGGTTTTAGAGCCACTTGCTTTGTTCTTTTTGTTCTTGTTTTCATTGCTTGTCTTCGCCGCTTTCAGTGTATTTAGTTGCTTACGACAATCATGGGAGGGCCTGATACAGTGACTGACTAGGGGACCTCCATCTGGAAATTCTTTTTTGTAACCTCACTGCAAGAACTTAATAAAGCCTTAGTCTGATCCCAAAGAAATTCTAACCTAAACTTCTTTCCCCAAGTTCAAGCCGCTCAATTTTTAAACTTTTGCTTAAGACGGCGGACAGTCAGTGTTTGCATATTTTGGAAAGATAAACGTTACAGCTGTTTCCTGTATTTTTTCAAGAATTTTTGTATTAGATTTAGTATACTGGTCCCAAACTATGCATGCATATTCGTGTTTAGGTTTAGAGGAATACAAAATAGCTTAATGTTACGCGCGGCATTTTTCAGTCTTAAGCGGCACAATTTCCTGTACTGTTTTCGTTGTTTCTTCTCCATACAACAGGGTGTATAAATATAACTTGAAGAAAGTGTTAAAATTAATTTACGACGTTTGCTTTCAGGCTTCAAGACCAGTCATTGTTTTACAAAGACGACAAGGTCTTGAGCTTAGCACCACTGATGCACATCGGAGGCTTCACAATGACCTTTTGTAACCTCGCCCATGGCTGTACATCGGTATTGATTCAAAAGGCGGACATCGATGCGTTCTTGGGCGCCGTTGAAGCGTACAGGGTAAATATCGAGTGAACAGAGACCCGCAAGTTTACGTTCAAATAGAATACCTGCGTAGTAATTTCAGTCATTCTTGCGTGTATATTTTTTTTGGAGAGGAAAAAGGTTATACAATATTTTTTGCGAGCCGAACCACAAACGAAAGGCGTATGATAAAAACAGAATAGTTAAAAAATGAAATTATTGGGGAAAGAAACGCTTACACGGATGATATCTGACATGAAGGTTAAGAGGTTCTGCAGACATACGGATTTGGAGCTGGAATGTTCTGCAATGACACCAACGCAGTGTCGTACTGCGTCACATTTCCCCTCTGGTATGACGAAACTACGAACCGTACAGAACTGTGTCAGTTGTATCAGTGCGCATCGCAGTCCCGTACAATTAACATGCGCGCGTTTCTTACTCTCGCTTCAATGTTTTGTAAGCAACGATGTGAACCTGCAATGCGTTTCCTGCTCTGCACTTTTCGGGTTGCACCCACTTTCGCTGGTTGCTCATTGTACTTCATACTGCGGAACCCAAAGCGACTGATGTGATGCCTGCCGCCGCAACTGTAATCTGTAAAGGCGGAATGCAGCACTTTTGTACTGAGATTCTGGTGCAGGTTACAGAACCTCGGATGTTCCCATTTAATCTCGAGCTCTCCGCAGCGGCATGTCGCATAACTCATAGTGCTACTATGATACGTCAGAACAACAGTATGTTGGTTTGGTTTATGGGGTTTAACGTCCCAAAGCGACTCAGGCTATGAGGGACGCCGTAGAGAAGAGCTCCGGAAATTTCGACCACCTGGGGTTCTTTAACGTACGCTGACATCGCACAGCACACGGACTTCTAGAATTTTGCCTCCATCGAAGTTCACCCGCCGCGGCCGGGATCGAACCCGCCTATTTCGGGTCGGCAGCCGAGCGCCATAGCAACTGAGCCACCGCGGCGGCAGAACATCAGTAGAGTCATAGCATGCATTATATATGAATGTCAGGAACACCTATATTGCGGTTCCAAATTTGGTCAATAAAAAAGACGCAAGGGCGGAAAAGGGCTGCTTGGCGTGAGGAGCTTCAGAAATTTCTTCCAGTAGTGTGGCAACTCTGGCGCAGAGCAGTTAACCGCTGGAAACTCCTTTCGTCTTGGGGGGTTCAAAACGGAGTAATGAATATGGTATTCCTGGACTGCCTGTGGAAAGCTTTTTTAGATTTTAAGGCTCTGGCAAGGTTCAAAAACCAAGACGTCTGGTCAAGTACAGGCTTGCAACGGCAGAAGATTGTAGTTGCCATTTCGCAGCGTAAGATACTGGAATCCGCATAGAGAACGATGGAGCCACGGACATGTGGGAATCTTGCTGAGAAATGCGGTCGCCAAGAGACGACAATGCATGACTGGACATTGGGCAAGGAATATCGCTTGGTTTGTTGCCGCTTAGTTGTTTAAAACTCCAGTGAGGAGGAAGAACCGGGGGGGGGGGGGGGGGCGGCTGTGGCAGCGAGGAATGCGACGAAACGTAAGCCATTAGTGTTCGTGTTGAGTGCGGAAGTGGCCTTTAACCTACGAGCCTAACGCCGTTGTTCCACTAGTTCAGCCCATTCTATTGAGCTGGGCATGTACTTGCAAAGTGACTATATGGATGATACGTAGAAGTCAAGTGATGACTTTCATAGCCTCTCAAAGGCTTCGAGAGGATCCCATTGAGTCGTTGCTAAATGCTGAAGCTGCGCTCCGTGAAGGAGGCCAGTTTGCAGAATCACCCACGCCAGATGCCGTGCGACATGCAAGGAGGCTCCGCTAGTCTTGGGAGCAATACGCCGTATGATGGTTGGTTTATGGGGTTTAACGTCCCAAAGCGACTAAGGCTATGAGAGACGCCGTAGTGGAGGGCTCCGGAAATTTCGACCACCTGGGGTTCTTTAACGTGCACTGACATCGCACAGTACACGGGCCTCGAATTTCTCCTCCAAAGAAATTCAGCCGCCGCGGCCGGGATCGAACCCGCGTCTTTCGGGCCAGCAGCCGAGCACCATAGCCACTGAGCCACCGCGGCGGCAATACGCCGTATGAGACCTAGTATTTAAGTTGTTTGGTTTTAGCCTGAGACAGCCAAGTGCTCCCTGTTCCCACCTAAGTGATCATCAAACCCAGAATGATAACAGGGTCGAGCATTCTTGAAGTAAGGTCTCGGACAGTTGTAGCCGAATTGGCATTGGAGCCAGTGAGTACCCCCCACCCTCCTCTCTGCGCTGCAGTTGCATCATCCCAGCTTTGCACCCCATGCGGTTCGCACTCTCTTAGGTACGCCACTATTAATTCATTAGAGACATTACAAAAAGGAGCAACCTTTCATGTAGCTTCAAGTCGATGTCGCCCTATTAAACTGATACAGAATCTTGCAGGTGCTCAAGGTGCGTTGCTGATCATACAGCAAAGTTTCAAACAGTACATTACATTATGCTGCAGTTAAATTGAAGCAGCAATTTTATAATTGGGCGCTTCTGTCTCAGCAAAATATAATAAATATTTTGGAAGCCACAGCAGGCGTCCCCGAGACATTCGAATCGGGGCGAAAACACGCGGCATAACGAGAAGTTAGGGATGCAGGCAGCTGACTACGCAACCTTGCAATGAGGTGCCGCAAGGTTAAAACCGAGGTCACAAAACTGCGGCAACTAGCACGACAACATCGACTGTGGTTGCTCCATGTCAGGCTTGTGGCAGCAGCCAACGTGCGAGAGAGACAGCGGAGGCTTTTCGCAACAGGTGCACGTGAGGCAGGGATTTGTAGCTCTCAGTGCTTTATTCCTAATATCGAACAATTTGAGCTCGAATATCACACCAGATAACTGTTTCAGTCATCGCTTGTTTTGCTGAGATTTGCTCCTTTATGTAAGCAAATAACTTGGAAAAAATTCTGTTAAAACTGGTCACGGATCTAGAATGCTTTCGTAGTCCAGATTCTAGCCATCACATTTTTAATCAAGAAGTTAAACAATACAGTATTTTGCTGAAGGCTAACATGATACAAGTATTCCAGTGTTATCTTCTCAAGATGTTCTTCTTCCTGAAAAAAAAAAATGTTATGCTGTATGCTGCTTCAGCGCTGGCTAGAAACCTTCGTCAATGAGCGCAATACATGCGCCATGAGCGTTTTTTAGTGGACATTTATAGCATATCGAATAGGTATTAGCGGAGAAGTATAACGCTTTACCGGATGCCACCTGCGCCTGCGCACGCGCCTGGTCCCACCTGTGTCACTGCGCGTGCGCAGGAGGGGTCCGATTACCTGATATTAGTCTCCGCTGATACGCGTCCGGTATGCTAAAACCGTCTAGTGTTACGTTTCTTTCTTACGTACTTAATGTTGCAAGCTCTACAGCACCTTCTGTGACCTTGTTTCGCAAGCTTGTCCAAGCGAATCTATTAGCTCCGGGCATGTATCGCCCATGAGTGCGACCACCGCACGCGAGGAATGAGGTTTGAAATTTTGTCGTTTATGCGGCTCAGCCGCATAAGCGCTACTCTTCACGTGGGAAGGGGGACGAAGGGAGAGATAGAAAGGGGGGAGAGAAAGGTAGGCTACTTTTTTGCGTGTCCGTGGTCCATAACTAACGGAGTACACTGGGCACACTCTGAAAGTTTAGAGCCTTGAACTCAATGCTGACTATTTCAAGTATTTTAAAAGCGACTTGTGTAGACTTCAGAGCTGTTCTTTGCGATGAGGGTTCAGCCCAGGACACAGAATCTCGGCCTCTGTAAGGGAACGAGAACCTAAGCGGCGGAGCGTTGCAGCCAGGAGGAGACACTCACGGTCAAACAGAGGGCAATTATGAATTGATTAATTGTCTCTTCGCACCCGCAGTTCTCACATGCCAAATTGAATTCGGAACAACGTGTGGTGGCTAATTTGAGCAATCAGGTTTCGAAAAAGAAATTTTGCTCTTTTCTTTGTTTACAGCCGACTATGCTAATGGTGTACCCAACGTTTGTCGGGAAACTTGCGGATCATCCGCATCTACGGAATGTGGACACGACCAGCGTGACAAAACTGGTGGTAGGCGGGAACACCGTGAGCTCGTCTGCACTGCGGATGATCACGGTAAAGCTTGGTTTAAAGGGTGTCATCCAAAGTGAGTATACGAGTTTCACTATTTGCTATGCACTGAGTAGGAAAGTAGAAATTTCTCTGTTGATAATTATATATGGGACATCAAACGCCGCGGTAAAAATTCTAATTAAATGAGAAATAGTATGTGCATTCTACACGAGCCAGATACTCTAAGCAGATCATGGCAGTGAGAAGGCGGTAGTTTCAGCGCACGTCTCGATAAGTGCGACTACCATGCCGGAAAGGGATTGTTCTTGAAAGCATCCTCAGTTCCACCCTCTGCTCGAGGACGTGCTTCCGAATATGCGCCAAAGGTATTTCTGCTGCAGATAAGCTAGAGCGTATCGTTAGATGACAGCTGTGATGATAGAAAATTGGAGTGTCCCAACCAGTCGAAAGCAGATGTATGCATAAAATGCTCTGTAGTGCTGACGTAACACTGTCTAGACTGTTTTAGAGATGGTGCTAGCCACATTTTTGAAACGGGTCTCGCCCAAACCATGTCAGGCCACACCATAGCACAGTTCCTACGACGCCGACATCGCAAAAGTACCGAACGAGCCAGAGGCGCATATCTTCCCGATCATGTGCTCACAATTCAACGACACAGGCCTGTAATCTTACTGCGCAACGGGTCAAATTGAACCTTGTTTTAAGATCTCGTCTCTGCAAAGGCAACCATGACATTCACGGTGCCGCTAGCGTGGACTCGACGGCACGCGCCCCGGACCACGTCCAATTTCTTCCGCCCCCAATCCACTTTCTTATAGTTGTCCCACGTTTGTTCATTGTGTAGCCCCAAGCAAAAAGGTGCGCACGAACGCATCCGGCAGGCGTCGAGGCTTGCATGCAATTATGATATGAAATCGCTCGTACACACAATATGCTAGGCACTGCCGCCGGTAACCCGATCTACGCTTTGCTTGCGCAACCTTCAAATTTTTTTAAAGCGCCCTTCTATTAAAAAAATTCGGAACGCTATACCAACAAACTCAATACACATCTTTTTAAAGCAGATCCTTCGGAGGCCCGCACAGCGCGCTTTTGTTCCCGGTGCTCCTGCTGATGCAGCGCGTTCCCAGCTGTATGCCATTCGCACGGAAAGCTTTGGAAAGCTTGGCTTCAGGGTCGGAGCGGCTTCCGTACGATGTCCGCCTGGGTCTGCTCAAAACGAGAGCGTAAAGGATTTTAAACTTAAACAAACAGCCCTTACATCTTGCGTGCTGTGCTTGATTTTTGCGGAAGTGTACGAAGTACTGAAAGGTGCGCATTGTCTGCGGGGAGTTTGTGCACAGTGCAGGTGGCATGGAATTCGGCATACAGGGTGTCCAGGCTAATTTAAGCAAGGGTTAAAAATGAGATATTTGAGGTAGGCCAGGGAAACCGCTTACATACAGCTACCAGCCGGCTTGCGCATCTAGGCAATTTTTTGTATTGCTATTAATTACGGAGTAATTAATATAATTTTTATCAATGCGTAAATATTGACTTTAGACGGCAGATGTGAATAGCAAAGTTGGAGAGCACTTTCAGAAACCACCATTCTATTTATTTGCGATAAAGAAAGCCTACGTGTGTCTTTTTACCGAGCTCCAAAGAAAGTCCGCAAAACACAAAAATTCACGTGACTAGCGCATTCGCGCGCCAGGATTGTGCTCTTTTCAATCCAGGCTTGAGTGAACGAAATCAGCTGCTGGCAAGGCGCAACAACCCCACTACTCCGGCAGACCGATATGTCGACGGTGGTTGCGACGCCGCGTGAGCCAGTCTGCAAGCTTGACGGCGCAAGTTTCGCCGCAACCACAGTCGACATATCGGCCTGCCGGAGCAATGAGGTCGTCGCGCCTTGCCAGCAGCTGATTTCGTTCACTCAAGCCAGGATTGAGAGCAGCACAGTCGTGGCGCGCGCATGCGCTAGTCACGTGATTTTTTTTTATTTCGCGAACCTTCTTTGGAGCTCGGAAAAACGATACACGTGAGGCTTTCTTCATCGCAAAATAAATAGAAAGGGGGTTTCTGAAGTTGCTCTCCAACTTTGCAATTCAGATTTTCTGCCTAAAGTCAATATTTCATTTCATTTTATTACCTTAAAGACCCACGAGGGGTATTACATAAGGGGTGGGTACATATATTTTGGTGAGCAAGTGTTAACACAAAGAAACATGACTGGTAACATTATTAGCAAAGTTGGATGAGCACATGATGGCTGCGATTTCGTTGGGTAGGTCGTTCCAGTCTGCTGCAGTACGGGAAAAAAATGATGCGGCAAAGGTGGTAGTACGGGCACGAGGTCTGGAAACTTGAAAAGGATGACGAGTGCGATGAGATATGCGAGCTGGAGGGACGATGTAGGGTGCGTGGCCTAGTGAATTATGGAAAAATTTATGGAACAAGCAAAGGCTGGCAATGCGGCGACGAAGCGATAAGGGCAATAAGTCGGATTCAGCTTTCAACGCTGATACACTGATGCTGTAAGAATACGATGAATGGATGAATCTGGCTGCTCTGTTTTGGACTGATTCGAGTGTATTTATAAGGTAAGCTTGGTGCGGGTCCCGAATGGGTGAAGCATATTCTAATTTTGGTCTAACAAGAGATTTGTATGCTAATAACTTTACATGTTTAGGGGCTAGGCGGAGATGACGTCTTAAAAATCCAAGTGTTTTATTAGCAGATGAAATTATGTTCGTAACGTGTGTGCTCCAGGACAAGTCGCTACACAAGGTAATGCCTAAATACTTGTACGATAAAACCGGGTGTACAGGGACGTTAGCTATTACGTATGGGAAATGAAGCGGGTTGCGGCGACGCGTGAAGGACAAGATTTTACATTTATGAGGGTTAAGTTCCATTAACCAATTAGCACACCATTCTTGAATGCGGTTAAGGTCGTCCTGAAGAGATTTTTGGTCAGAGGCGTTATTAACTTGGCGATAAATTACACAATCATCGGCGAACATCCGAATATTACTGCATACATTCGTTGGTAAATCGTTAATATAAATTAAAAACAGAAGCGGACCGAGGACAGACCCTTGCGGGACACCTGACGTTACTGGAATAGGACGAGAGTTGTGGCTGTTAACGATGACGCACTGTGAGCGGTTAGTCAGGAATTCTTCTATCCATTTAAAGATATTAGAGGGGAGGTTCAAATATGAAAGTTTCAGTAGTAAGCGTTTGTGGGGAACCTTATCAAACGCTTTCGCATAGTCTAGAAAAACAGCATCGGTCTGTAGGTTAGAGTCAAGATTAGCATGCAAATCATGGATAAAAATGGCCAGCTGTGTTTCGCATGACAAACCTTTCCGAAAACCATGTTGCGCAGGATGAAAAAAGTTGTGACAGTCGAGGAAGCTCATGACACTGGAGTAGATGACGTGTTCCATGAGTTTGCAGGGTACACTGGTAAGGGAAATGGGACGGTAGTTAAGCGGCGAATTTTTTTTACCCGATTTGAAGACTGGAACGACCTTACTGCTCTTCCAATCGTGTGGTAGTTGACTTGTTAACAGTGACTGTGAAAAAAGTAGGCATAAAAATTGCGAACAAATATCCTTGGTATTTTTCAAAAGCTTTGAGTTAATGTTGTCAATACCGGATGAAGATGAAAGTTTCATGTTTTCAATTAAGGACGAAATGCCAGATGACGTGAAGACAACTGGTGGCATAGCATCACTTATTATCGACGATGGTGCTGAAAAAGATGATGATATTTCAGTTTCTTTTGTAAATACGGATGAGAAGGCAGAGTTAAACATAGCGGCGCACTCAGCATCAGTCAAAACTGCACCTGACTCATCTGTCAGGGTTATTTCTGGTGCATGATGCGGATTGATGACTTGCCAGAACTTTGTGGGGTTATTTGTGAGCATATTCGGCAAGTCCGAGTGGAAAAAGGTATGCTTGGCATTAGAAATAGCAATGGTATATGATTTTTCAGCTTCGTGATATTTTACCCATGCGCTATACGTCCCCTGAGACCTGGCTGAACGGTAAAGACGCTTTTTTTTGTTCTCCAAACGTTTGAGTGTTTTAGTAAACCATGGCTTTTGTGAATTAGAGCGAAAACTAATTTGGGGGATGAATCTATTGGTTAGACTTTCTAGTTTGTCTCTGAACAGTAACCAATTTTCTTGAATACTGCGGGAATGAAAACGTGACGAGGAGACTTGAAGGAACGCATTAAGTTCATTATTTATGGCGTTATAATTCCCTTTGTCATAAAGACGAATGGTTTTATGGCATTTGCGGTGCCGGTTTGGCGTAAGGACAAGGTTAGCGTGGATAACTTTGTGATCGCTTATTTCAGGTAGGTATGTAACGGGCTGTACGCTGTCCGGGTGATTGGTTAATAAGAGATCTAAAATATTGGCACAGTTCTGTGTTACGCGGGTAGGTTCAAGTATTACCTGAGTAAGATTGAGGTTGTTGCAAAATTCAAAGAATTCCCTTGTTTCTCCGTTGTTAGCTATAGGTGTGGGCTGGTTATGCCAGTCAATATTCGGAAAATTAAAATGGCCGAAGAGAAAGATTTGTGAATTAGGATGCTTTGTGGACAGATCACTTAGTACGTTATTAAGCTGACGGGAAAAATCGTGACTACTGTTTGGCGGCCTGTAACAAACGCCGAGTAAAACTATGTTAGGTGCTGCGTTTAAGATTAGCCACAACATTTCGAGGTCGGATGAATCTTGTATTAGGGAACATGATAAATCTTGGCTGACAGCAATGAGTACACCCCCTTCTCGTGAATCGTTACGGTCTTTCCGAAAAACCTGAAAGTTTGGTAGATCAGTAAGTACTTCGTTATCTGTTATGTCACCGCTCAGCCAAGTCTCAGTTAGTATAAGAAGATTGCTATTTGATGACGAAACAAGGCTGGAAATAAGTTCACGCTTAGGAATAAAACTACGGATGTTAGTGTATATACCGGAGAGGAAGAGGCTAGATAAAGGAACTTTCGTGGTACGGTTTCTACACGGTTCATGATGAGGTGATTGCTAATCTGATTGTGAGGGACAAGTTACTATTTCCTTGACTGTTTTCGTAGTTTCGTCGAACACGTAGCGCCTGGGACCAATATGCAATGTCTTGAAATTCGAAGCAAATTTCGTTGTCTTTTCTTTTGCGAACGCGACTAGGTGCTTTCGTGCATTTCGGACTCTGAGGGAAAAGTCCTCGCCGACGCTGAAGTCAGTATCCTGAAACTTATGACCATTCGATAATATGGCATCTTTAATTTTAGATGGAAGTAAACTTGACGATGATTGGACGAGTGTGGTTATATTTGTAATGGCCAAGGCGATGGGCGCGTTCGATGTTCTCAGGGTCAATTGTTACGCTCAAGTTCTGAAGGCAATGGTTGATGATTATTTCCTCAGAGCCTGCAAAATTTTTGGATGCGTTAGTATCGGGTATGCCATAGAATATCGGATATGCCATAGAATATGAGGTTATTGCGACGCGAGCGGTTTTCTGCATCTTCTATTCGAGCCTCTAGAATGTCGATCTGTCGGGCCATCCCAGCACTCTCAGATTTCATTGCTTCAAAATCAGTTTGAAGATCCGAAAGAGCTTGGAAATGGGCCTCCAGATCGGTCATTCGCTTAGTCAAGCTGGTTATGGCAACTCCAGTGCTATTTATCTGTGTCTTGAGGCCCTGTATTTCGGAAATGAGTGTTGTTTGACCGGGAGATAGATTTTTTAGTTCAGCGAGCACATCCTCGATAGTGTTAGGGCCTGGGTTGGATTCTACATCTCCTGCCAAGAGCAGCAAGGCACGCAAAACATCACTGCAGTCAGCAACAATGAAAACAAAGCACTGCGGGCTCGGCAGCTGCACTAAGAAATAATTGCTATTTTTTTTTTGCAAACAGAGAATACTTGTCACCAACCTGCATGATGAACAGCAGAGCATTAGTGACTCGTGCGGGAGCACAGCCACCGAGCCCACAGAGCGGGGACGGAGGTTGCAGCACTTTTGTATCGGCGGGTGATGACACTGGCGATGAGGCTTTCAATTGATCATGAAGGAACAAAAAGCCAGGATGTGGCGCTGTCGGACAGGATGAAGCGGTGATGTCAGGCGGAAGCAGCAATATGATGCCGTTATCACAGCAGCTTGGTGCTGTAGTCGACACAGTAGGGGGGGGGGGGGGGGAAAGGGCCAGCAGAGCAGCGAAGAGCGCGTTGGCAGCGATGGCGAACGCCTGCATGATGAACAGGAGAGGATTAGTGACTCGTGCGGGAGCACAGCCACCGAGCCCACCCGTTGACGCGTTTTTACGCGTTTTTACGCGTTTAGAAAAATTATCTTTATTGCTAAGTTATTAATTTCAAAACAAAAATTGCCTATGATGCGCAAGCCGGTTGCTAGGTATATATAGGTGGTTTCCCTGGTCTACCTCAAATATTTTATCTTTTAACCGTTGGCTAAAGTTAGCCTGGACACCCTGTATATAGCTCCAGCGAGGACATGGCTGGATAGGTAACCGCTATGGCGAGGTCGTGGATTTCTTAGCTAGATCACCAGGAAAGAGGCTTAAAGTGACGGTTGGAGTAACATCAAAGAGCCTTGTACAAAAAACCAGCATCGCTCTTTTTATCCCAAGATTGACGGCCCCAGTCAGGCATCCAGGAGATATTCAAAATTGCAAGAGCACAAATGCTAGCAAAATTTTTTTAAATGTATGACGTTGCAATACTGTGAACAAGAACAAAACGAAGGTTGAACCTTTAGAAAGAATACGGTCTGTGTCGCATTCTTGTTCTAGGAGATAATCAACCAAAACATTGTCGTATTATTTTTCATGCGTTCATGAAAAGATGTCCGCCCATTAATCTCGTTGTCTTCAGTGAAGTACACGCCGCTGCGACTTTTGTTGGCGCATTTAATTCTAATCCTTTATTGCCATATAGTACCTCCTTACCTCACAGCAGGCGAACATCCTTCTGGAGTATGCGACAACAGTCGCGAAGGTTCTTCATCCAAGCTGTAAGCGTTAGCAGCACATACATCGTTTAAATAAACTTCCTCGCCGAGAGGTCCACAAACGCACTGCATTTAAGGCATAATGTCACCTATATAGCTACTTTGGCAGTTGATAATATGGAATATAATAATGTGTGCTGGTCAATATCAGCAGAAAGAAATGATAAAATGTCGTGTGTGTTTTTTGTTTCACCCGTTCTCATCGTAATCGTTTTCATCATCATTGCAAAATTTACTTCTCCCACAGGAAAACGAGTTGCCCGCATCCCTGCCATTAACAGTGTCCTGCACCAGTTGCAGCCACCCTATCCCGCAAAGCGCCTTATCTCAACGGCTGTCCTGCCTCTCTGCAGCCTACTGGTGCCGTTTACCGTCCCTTGGAATCTACTATGTTACTTTCCAGCTCCATCAGTACATGCCATTATATTATATACCCTGCACATGTCCACCCATATAGCACAAAGTGGGCTGTGAAGTGAGGCTTCTTGAGCGTCCAAATTGGGAAGCCCTTGTGAGCCCCGGTGAAACCAATGTGGGGTTTGCACAACGCGAGCCGAAGTCGGCCTCCAGTGGGCTACCCACATACGCCCCACTAGGTTCCACTTGGTACTGATGCAGGTAACCCTTGTGGGGCTGCCCATATTCGGCCTGAATTTATTGATGTCAGTAGCCCGCCCAGCTCCGCCATCGGTCCGATTTTACCTGATGTGATTTTATCTGATATCTCCGAAGTCGGTATGGGACCGATGTGGGTTCTAAAGGGGCAAGGCCAATTGGGCCAGCCACATGGTTCCCACAAGGGGCCAATGTAGGTCTTTTAGGGGCAGACCCACACCAAACGCTCCCGTTGTACCCTGAAAGCTTAATATCATGCACTAATTTTTTTTTTCAGTGGCAGCCACAAATAAGCAACCCACCGAAATTTTCTTTCTGAAGTGATCCCATGTTGCACTTTGTGCAGGCAACGCACCATATTTTCGCGTTGCGCGGAGAGCCCATGTTTCTGTTTCGGCCTATAATTACATTCGGAGTCTCAGGTAGTCTAGTGCGTCCTGGACAGTGGGTGCACAGTCTTTCCTTTGCATGGTCTTATTATTCTGCACAGTTTAGTTGAGTGCGAGAGCTCAAACCAGGTAACTTGAAGTAAGCGAGTAAAGAGGCTTAGAATTACACCAAAAATTATCCATAAAAGTAAGTTATGAGTCCGCATAATAGAAATTTGTGAATTAAAAAAAAAATGCATGCAAAGCGCGATGGAGCCACGTCGGTGGGTTAAGCCTGGCTGTAGCCGATGTGAGACCGCCTGCGGCAACGACTCTGCTGCCCCATTTAGGCTTGCTGCGTCTTTTCTCGCATAGCGATCGCATTTTTGTTGCATTTACACCAAAGACCCCAACATGGTACCGATGTGGGCAGCTTGTGGGCGCGCCCGCTTTCCAGCCGTGGCACATCTGATGCGAGATGCTATCGGTTTCGTGTGTGCAGCCCCTTTCGCGGTTTTTTCCCTCATAGAGCCACATTGATGTCCCGCCTGCCCTCAACTACCTTAGAAGGGACCAATTTGGGGCGCATGTGGGCGCCCCCTTTTTTGAGTCCTGCCACGGGCGATGTGGAACCTAGAGCGGGTTCGCGTGGGCAACTGAATTTGGGCTACCAGAGGTTTTTTCAGTGTAGAGCCCATATTGGCGCTGTATCTGTCTTCATGAACGCTACAAGAGACCGTTCTGGGCAGCATTTGGGAGCGCCCATTTCCCAACACCGTCATGGTCTATGCAGGAGTTACAGAAGCTTTGTGTGGGCAGACCCGTTTAGATGTGCTGAAGTTCAGTGCTGAAGTTTTTTCAGCACTGAACCCACATTGATGTTGCATCTGCCTTCATATAAGCTAGGTGGGACTGACGTGGGCAGCATTTGGGGTCGTCCGTTTTCAAGCCCCGCCATGGCCTACGTGGGACCTACAGCGGCTTCGTGTTGGCAGCCCCATTTGGGCTAGCACAGGTTGTTTCAGCATTGAGCCCAAATTAACCTCAATTTGTCCTCAAGTAGCCGACAAGGGACGGATCTGACCTTGGTGTAGGAATGGGGCATGAGGTAGGCCTAGCAACGCCGCTATGGGACCCGTGTCAAAGGGGCAAAGCCCAGCCTGGCCCACTTATTCCACACAAGAGGCCGATGTAGGTGCATTAGCGGTTGCTCTAGCCCCACTTGCCCATGTGGGACTCACTAAAGCCCCCATTGCGTGCTACTCGGGCACTTCATGTGCTTCACTTTAGCAAGGCTATCTGCAATTCACTCTTGTCCCCTGCTTCCCTCATGATTTTTTTATCATCTTAACATGAACACTATCATTATCCTCTCCGTTGCTGGCTGTGTTGTTCTCTATTTAATTTCGAGCCTTTCGTCAGCCTGCAAGTTCGTGCCGCTTTTAGTGCTGGCTCTATTAGGCTAATATGCAATATCTTCTTGGGCGACATTGGTAAGCTGCTGTTCGTCACTTCACGTGCCAAATGGACAAGGCCTGATGCTTATTCTCATATAAATTTCTCTCTAATGGTGCGGATCTGCAATCACCGGTTTCGCTAGATAGGTATGTTCTTATGCAACTTCTAATACATCGTTGCCTATCGTGAGCTATTGTTACCATCCCCGGAATCTCTAGAGATCAGTTTTCTATATATAGATTTTACCCTCACCGTTCTGCTTTTATTGCATCGGTCCAAACACGATCTCCGGTTCCTCCCCTGAGTTACTTAGAAGGGCAATGTAATCGGCAAATGAGGTTTCTGAGGTGTTTGCGGTTAACTCTTATTCCCAGCTCTTCAAAGTTTTACCCTCGATGCCTCGTGTCAACACGTGGTGTAAGCGAAAGATTTCGTCTTCTCACTTGACATCTTTCTTTACAGGTATTTTAACACTTTTTTCTTGGCGAGTTGTGGTCGCTGCGCAATTCTTGTAGCTGTTGTAAAGAAATTTACATGGGCCTCTTTCGTTGCCTGGTTGAGCATAGCCAACAATTCTAGGCAAAAGCTGTTCTGAGCGGGAAACCATCGACGAATGTAACCTTTTCACATAATGCAAGATTTCGCTATAACAATCAATATACCTGCAGAAGATCGGCGGCAGTCTTGAATTCTTTTTATTAACGTTTTTCTTATCGTCAAAAGCATTCCCTTTTGCTTTTCTATGGCAGTCTTAACTGTTCGATGCGATCGATGGAATCATTTTAAAAGAGAGATTTTGCTACATATCAGAAGAATATAATACTACTTTCAATATTTCCATAAAAGTATCTTACAATTTTTCAATTGTCAAAATTTTGTCCGATAATGTTGGAAACGCAATGCTTGTGTGTCTGATGGTGTTTTGGCTGAAATAACTGCTTTTTCGTAATCTAAGCTGACACAAATAAGCAAATAAGTGCTACTTAATTTCTGCGCATTTTTATATTACCTGAATGAAGTTGTGATTGTGGTCTATTGTGGAGTACCCTCTCCGAAAACCAGCCTGTTCCTTTAGTTGACTGAGGCCAAAGGGTACTATGATTCTATTAGCGCCTTATCAATGTACTATGCATTGTAAGCGGCAGTAACCTAATCAGTCTGGAATTTTTCACCTATAACATCCTCATACTTGTGGATTGTTATAGTGCTGGTATTTCCCCCAAGGTTCCGGTTTGCTTGAGGTCAAGAGACATGAGGGGATGGTGTCGAGACAGACATGATGTCAAGAAACATTGTTTCTAGGCCAACACCTTGGCTGTCGTTCGACATAATGTATATCTATCTACGGTTGTTTGATTCTCATCTAAAAGTTTCCCCTTTGTACTACTTGTAAGACATTTCATGCTTTTGTATTAATTACCTTGGCGATATCCATTTCTAAAAGTTTGACTGGCACGCTAATCTAAGCGATTACAAAAAACACAAGGCAATATGCATGCAAGGTGTTCTTCCAGCCGTGTTGGGCTCTATTGTGCCTCCAGCGCGCACGACGGAATTTTCCCCGTACACAGCAATTCTTTGCGCGAAATGCATAGTTTTGTCGGATGCAAAAACAAATTCTACATAACTTGAATCTGGACATTCCAGTTTGCACAATATGCTTGCTCAAGCTTCGCTCTATTAGAACCTTGCACCACTTTCACAGACAAGTGAGCACTTATATGCTCTTGGGAGTTGCGAGCACGCACAGTACTCTCGAGCTACTACATTCTCTGAGCTTTTCCAGTGGGCACAGAGGAACGCAGTGAGATACATGGTTACCGGCCAAGAGCCTTTTGGTAGCCTCTAAACTGTAACATGCAAGTACATACAACTCTTACCTCAACTGGGTCTGCATTACATATTCAGATAGTACATAATGTGCTTTAACTTACAGAGTGCTGTCTCTCTTTTAGTATACGGATAACACTTCATACAGGACCATGCTAGAAAAGCTCGCGCTCCTCTTCAGTATACTTTTTAGGCGCCTTTATGCCTTGGCCATGTAGACAGGTTAAATGAGCATAAAGGCTTGAAAGGACACATAAGATCCGCCTTAAGGGTATGATGCGATAGCGTTAATAGGTCTCTGAGGGGCCCGGGGTCCTCTTTGCGGATCACTTTGCAGATACGGACACAGTCTTTCCTTTCACCATTTTTCACCACCAGTCTTTTCTTTCACCTACGCTAAAATTACAAAACTACAATATGTTACGATTACAGATCCCTCCCGCAGATTTACAGTCCTTGTCAAAAGTATAAAGCTCAAGGTGACTGCTTCCGAGCCCTCTTGCATACTGAGGAACACTAATCTCACGAAGGCGGGAGGAACGTAAGTCCTCAACCCTCCCAAGTTAGGGAACGCCAGATGTGCTAAAGAGTGCTGCTACATGGCTTGGAAGCAAACCCCTCGGGCTGTATATTTTTGACAAAGGCTGTGCTATTTGTCTGTCGCCTAGGTTCTGCCTTCACGCCCATATGTGCAAAACTGGTTATTGCTTTACGTTCATGGATCGTGTGGAGAACCTCGTACCGCTCGTGGCGCACTAGTGCAGCTCGTAAGCGATGCACCACTGCTCCGGTAGGTAGCCCTTTCAAACATAGCCACAGGTGGGGCTTGTGAGACCAATGTTGCTCTTCCCCAGCAACGTCTCGTGACCACTCATTAAAACAAATGCCACCTGCCACGGCGGGCAGTTTGCTCACAATCCGGTGGCCAGGTTGTGATAACGTAACAAGGTGACGTGACCTCGGTGGCGGGTGTAACAGCTTCTTTTTTCGACACCCCAACGCCGCCGACGCCGGGTTTTCCGCTGAACGATACATTTAACTTTGTGACATTAAAAATCCAAGTCCTGCCACTATGTTCCTTAAAAATTGCGTCGTTGTCTCAATCCTTTAAGCCATGCCGTAACCAGCTTTCCTGGATCTTGACAACTGGCGCCCTTCGTCGGCCGCCAATAGCGAAGACCGCATGATCGAATGGAAATATCTTCCTTTGATACAGATAGCTAGAGTCCCGCGATGTGGTAAGCGAGTAAATTTACACCAATGGCTGCCTCGCACTAAAAAAAGAAAAATAGATGCGAAAGCAGGTGTTCATTCAATTGAACGAGACTCTTTAGCTGCGCCTTAAGGGTATGACGCGATATAATTAGTGGGTTAATGCCCATATACGCAGAATTGGCCATTCCCTGCTTAACATCCGCAGATTATCTGCTTAACATTCATAGAGTCCTCATGCAACTGCCAGCGCAGTGGCACAGCGGTTAAGCGATGCGGCACTTTACTGGCAGGTGGCTGTTTATATCGCAGCCACCGGTAGGGATTGTGCAACTCATGTTGCTCTTCCCGAGCAACATCTCGCGCATCTAGCGCGGCTCTCCTCCGAATTTACCCGAGTTTGCTTGAGTAAGTACTCGAGACTACACAAGCAACTCGGGTAAGTTTGGGTTGCTAGGCAGCAGCAAAAGATCGCAATAACGTACGAAAGTAGAATGACAGCATTCTTAGACGGCGTTGGTGAGCGTATAAGTGCTTTCGCATTAATACATGGTGTGCTCTGAACATCCAACCTTCTCGCAGTAATTTTTGATGCTTAGCACCATGCAGCACATGGTGGCAGCCGTACAAAAATGGAAGCACTTGTTCAGATTTTGTGAACTTCTCAGGGCATTAAAGTAGTGTTAAATGCATAAGCCTAGTGGAGAGAATGATCGGGCAAGCCAATTAGATTTTTGTTGTTTCCAAGTGACGTTACTTTAAAAAAACAAGTCTTCAGGCCATTATTATCACAAGAGTATTTGTGGAAACTGCCCCTCCTTCTGCAGCGTACGCCATGACAGAGCTTACGGGTTGCATCACCTGTTCGATTCCACAACTGGATGACTACGAGAGTGTCGGAAAGCCAGCACCTTGCGTTGAGATGAAGGTAAGTGTTTTTCTGAATATGTAAACGCATAGACAGAGCGAGTGGATTTTCTTCTTTTTCTCGGGTGCCGTGTATGACATTCTGAATATTAACAAAATATCTAGAGGAGTGCAGCTAAGAACAGAATGCTTGCGTTTATCTAAAGTGCCGTTTATGCTTTTTGAAGAAGTTAACGTAGAGCTTCAGCCTTAAGACGCAATTATGGATTCACGACGGTTCGCTAATCTGGGTTTTGCGCCGGCGCGCAGAGAATACAGAATTGCCCGTTTTCTTGAACAAGTGGGATACGGCTTCCGACGCCGTTTCCTAAGGCCATGGAAATGTTTTCCTCTTTCTCGTCGCTTTCATAAAATCATAGCTCTGCCGCTCTGCCGCACCTTATCTGAAACTTCCCGCGGGTCTCCTTTTTCGAAATCATGCAAGCTTTTTGGTTTAAAATTTTTAGTGTGACAGGAAAACGCATCAGCGTTTCAACCATCATCAGCAGCTCAAGGCTGTAGAAAAGCCATAAAACCTTCTCAATAGTTAAGGCTGGTGTTCTTTGGCAGCGCCTCAGTTTACTAACTGCTGAATTATGGGCGCATGAGATGGCCGGGTTTAGAAATCGAGTTTTATAACTTGCCTCTATATAAAGCTATTTTTTAAACTCTATGTTAACTTGGTAGCTTGGCTTGCAGAAGTCGAAACGGAACTGTGCTGCAGCACTGGGTGACGAAGAATTCTACTGATTGTTGCGGAAATTTGCTTTCTAATCAATGCTTATACAAGGTGCCCTAGCTAATGAGATAGAATGGATTAAAAACAGTTCAAGGGGCGTGAAGTCAACTAAGACTGATGATCGCTGTCCCCTAGAAAGGTCTTGTGCTAGTAGCTGACGAGAAAGAAGAGGTCCATCTTCCTTCTTCTCACAGGTTCGGTGCCCCTATTCCAGGGCTCCGCAGAGTTTCGCAGCTCGTTGGGCTTGCTGGATCTGACCTTGTTGGAACCCAGATCGCCGCTGGAGAGCCGGCTCTTCCAGTGTTCCGCACTCGCTTCTTTACGAAAGCTATCGTTCTTAGTGCATTCCCACGTGATGTGGTACACGATGGTTTGCTACCACACCACGGGCAAGTGTCCCGATATTGCGTCGGGTAAATCTTGCTAAGGATATGCAGGTTTGAAAATGTTCCTGTCTGCAGTCTTCGCCAGTACACTGCCTGTTGTTGATTTAGATCACGATGTGGCGGCGGATAGCGGATCTTTACCCCCTTATAGTAGTTGAGAATGTCTGAGCACGTAGGACGGACTCGGTCGGGTAGATCGTCCGATTGGGAGGAAGCTCGGCTCGTATACCCTCGAGCTATCTCGTCGGCACGTTCGTTCCCCGCTATGTCGGTGTGTCCTGGCACCCAGTAAATGCTATGTGTGACTTTTGCTGGGTCGCGCTCTGGAGGAGCCGGAGCGCGGCGCGACCTTTTGCGGCCCCCTAAACCAGCAGCCGTATGTTTTGCTACATATTCCAAAAAGTAATAAGAAATGAAAGCGATTAGAAAAACTGTCTATTTCGTGCCTGAGAAAAGGTATAAAGCACGAAATGCATAACAGGAAAGATGCAGTGCATTTTATGACGTCTCATGGGTGGTTGTAGGAGCAGTCGAGTACCGCAAAGATCCTATATCTGCTAGACCTAGCTCACCACTAATTTTGCTTTACGCGTCGCCACGTTCAGCCGCCTATCTTTTCGTACAGCTCGGTGCTTTTAGCGTCCCCGATGCTTTCGTTCAATGATGTGCCGTAGAGCTCATCTGGTTTTCTTGGGCGTTATAGTGCCGATTTAGGGCACGCTTCAGCCGCGTTTTTACCTTCCTTAGCGGCTACAGAAAGCTGCCGTTGGCGACAGAGGCGTTACTTTCTATTTCGTGACTCATCCACCTTCACTGCACGGTAGTGCGGCAGCACTACTGCTGGTTGTCATTCGGAAGCGCACAACATAGCGATGAAATATGGCGAAGACGACAGCTCAGAATACTTAGCGCGAGAGGCTACCAATTAGGAGGCATTGGGAAACGAAGATGTTCTCTGTGTGTTGGCACTAGTTCGAAACCTGTTCGCGGCTTTAAGAGTTGGCAGCTATCTTTCACTGCGTTAGCAGTAAAGGTTCATTTCCAAAAACGGCAGCTACGTCGTCGGCGTTTGTTTGAAGTCCAGTCGCAGCCTCACCGAAGGAGCGAGAGTAGAAAACGAGTTGGGAGAAAGCGGACAGAGTTACCATATTGACAGCTCCGAGCAAGATTTGGATCAGAAGTGGCTCAGAGAGGTCAACTTGGCTTTGTGCTGCTTTCCAAGTTTTGCAGGAAAACTGCACGGCAGACTGCTTTCCAAGGTTTGCACGAAAACTGCACGGCAGACTAATTGCGAACCTCTCGTCTCAAAGAACGAACTTCAACAGCTTTTTTTCCATTCAAACTGTAAAGTAGTTCGGTGTCTTGATGTGTGGTAACTAGGAGAGCTGAAAGCCAGAGTTCGAACTCAGAAATGAGTACATCCATGGCTTCCCTATGAATCAGAGCCAATTGAATAAGGAAGCAAATTGTCGAGGCTTCAAGACCAAGTAAGAGCACCAATTTTCTCTGAACGTATTTCGAAATTTTTGAAAAAAAGATCAGTAGAAGCAAACAAAGACTAAGCGTGATAAATATAGAAATACTTTCAGAAAGCAAGTGTGGATTGGTGGTTTCTTGAGGAGTACTTAAAAAGCTATGCCAATAGGCAGGACAGGTAACGAAGAAAGAAATGAAAACCCATGGTCCATTAAGGTGTCAGAGTGCATACCATGACAGCAAACCCCTTTCGACGGGCTCAGGAAGCTTACTAGACTGTCGTTGTCGTGGCTGACTCAAGACACCAAAATCAAGGATGTCATGGATAGAGGCCATAGTCCTGCCGTGTGTTCAGCGCGGATTATTATAATCATTATGAAAGTGGAGGATTTAAGAGAAAAGTTATAATTAGAAAGGCAAAAGCAATCACCAGTTATGGCGCTTTCTTAAAGTCGAAATTTCATAAGGTAGTGCTGTATTCCGAAAATCATGTGTTCTCATGTGTGCGATATCTTCGTAATTTTTCGGCTATACGGTTTTAAAAAGAAATTTGATAAGTAAAGAAACAAGTTCAAGGATTGCACAGAAATATTCATCTGGCGTGTTTGGTCTCAGTAGCCGGACACCGTTGCCACTGGCCACCGCGGCAGGTCGCCGAAGAAGAGAGCAGCTTCTAGGGATAGGACGCGTAAAAGCAGCAAAATGAAAAACTTGATACCAACAAGACGAGAGTCTTGGTGGTATCAAGTTTTTCATTTTGATGACTTCTTGTGGTCCTTTTCTTTCCGCAGAGGAGAAGGTTTGACTGATGGGGTTTAACGTCCCAAGGCCACTCAGACTATGAGAGACTTCGGGTTCCAGATAATATCGACCACCTTGGATTCTTTAATGTACAATGACATTGCACACAACACAAGCCTTTAGCATTTCAACTCCATAGAAATGCGATCGCCATGGCCGGGATCAACCTGCGCCTTTCTGTTCAGCAGCCGAGCACCATAACCACTGCGCCAACGCGGCGGCTGTACAGGTTGTATAGGAGATGGCGCTGTTCAGGCGAGCTCAAATGCACAGGCAACACTGAGGTGGCTAACTGAACTAATGCGCGGCACCCGTTGTGCAATCACAAAATTCGTTGTCTATCCGGCTATCATGAGTGGGTGCAAACATCACATCTATTACAAGAAACCCGAAGGGCATTCTCGGACGGCCCATTGATGGTTGCAGCCGCGCACCGATATTGGCCAGGGCCTTTGGCTGCTTAACGTGCCACCATCTTCGCAAGCTTCTGTTCTTTGAGTGAGGCAGCGGACATGGTCTTGCTAGCTGCTTTTGGGGCTCTAGGAGCCCACTTTTTCCGGCCGGAGAGCGCGCTGGGCTTCCTCAGCCGCTTTTGACGCTATACATGTCGCCGCGTTCAGTCGTTTTCACGCCGGGTGCGCGCCCACCGTTCCTCGCCGCTTTCACTACTTCAGAAGCACCATCCCTCCCCTGCTTTTCACAAGCCTTAGCGCCATCTTTTCCTTAGCCGCTTTTTCACCTTGTGTGCGGGTACATAAAGCTACCACTGAAAACATAGTCCAGCGTTTCTATCTCTTAATCCAAACGGATAAATTACGCCGCCTCGGCGGCAGTGTTGGTGGCTGCCGAGCGTATGGAAGCGCAGTAGAAACCGATGAAAAATGGCGATGGCGACGCTTTACATCACGCGGTGGAAGAAGGCACTACTTTGAACACCCATCGCAGAATACTGCGGCTAAGGTGTTAGGGTTTTTTTTTTTGCCGTTTGCAGTTTTTTATCATGGACTTATAGGCTTGTATCAGGTCTTTGGTATTGGAGGCCGAAGTATTTCAACTGACATCCATATTAAGCATTCGGTGTTGGAGACAGTAACACATCAGACTCATTCAGAGTGATTTTGCTCATAACGCTATGTTACGAACAGTCCTAACAAGGCTTATTGTTAGCCAGGAGCTAACCAAACCTGTTTCAATATCAATATAAATATCAGTATCAATATTTCAATTCAGTATCATCTTTTGGCCATTATTGTTCATTACGCCATTTGTTTTTCGCCTATATTTTGAACCCCTTTGCATGTTGTGTTGTGTTTAGTGGAGCATAAGCATCCAAGGCTATCATGCGCGAAGCTCAGTATTGTCCTTTGCCTCAGTATTATGATTAGCGCAGCTATCCGTGGTTCCTCCCCCACTCAGTGTGTAAAGATTTCAGCCCACGCTGACCTCCTCGCTTTCCCTGTCATGATTCTCTGTCCCGTAGTATCGACAGTCCTGCCTGTGGTTTCCTAGAGTAGTCCTTTGTTGGGCTATTTGGTGATCCATTGAAGCAGGTACTGGTAGCGCGCACAGACAAGGACAGACGGGAAGTGACGAACACAGCGCTCACTTACAAGTAAGCCTTATTGAAAAACAAGAGGATCAAGAGGCATTTCGTGCTAATGCCTACTTCCTTGAAGCATTTTTCTTATCTAATCAGAATGTTAATGAGCGTTTAATGCTGTCTTCCGCGGTAACCTAAGCACAAAAAAAAACAAAGTTAAACATGCAGAGGAAGTTAAACCATCCACATTACGCTGCCCTAGTGCACGGTGAATTGACAACCGAGAGAGGAAATATTGCTCGCAGCATCTGCCATGAGGACGGTATAGAGAAAACACTGATATCTATTTTCATTACCCCTAATATGAACAGCGGAACAAAGGCATGCTGCAAACTGCACTTATTTCATTATATGTTCTTGCCAATTTTAGCAGATGGTGGAAAGAACGCCACTTTCACAGAACAGACTCCATTTGTAATGAAATCGAGGGTCCTCTCAATTATCGCGTACAGAGGAATATTGTCCTTTGAATTCATACGTGAGAAATAGTGATCGGTTGGACGTGTGCGCTTATGTATCTTTGGAGGAAAATCAAAGCTCATGACATTTAAAACGCACTTCTCCTTTGGTAAGGTCGTGGAGCAGGGCAGTCGCCAACCTTTGGGACCACACGAGCTTGGAGAAATTTGTGTGAAAAGCCCAGGCGCCTTTAAAGGCTACATCAACAATCCGAAAGCTACGGCTGACGCATTCGAGAACGGCTTCGTTCGTACTGGTGAGACGTCACTATTTGTCTTATTTTATTTTTATTTCACTCAGTATGTGGCACGCCCTTTTGTATAAAAGTTGTAAATCTGTTTACCGGATTGAAGGTCTTCATAGGCACAAATTTACCTGTTTGTTCAGCTTCTACTCTCCTAAAAAGGCAGTGAAGTAACTAACTTTGTGAGCGGTAACTGCTAGTCACATACAGTAGGCTAGTACGTAGGTAGTAGCTGCGGGTGGTAACTGCAAGGAAGCTACCTCTACCTCATTCGCTACCTCTAGAAGGTAGTAGCACCAACAAATATTATGAAAATTTACTGCCTATTGAGAGTAGTGACCGCAAATTTTGTTTATTTATTTATTCAATACCACCATCTCCCTTATGATGGCCAAGACAGGATTGGTACGGGGATACATCTTTGTACATTGCAATGTAAGAAAGCAAAGAAAGAAGCGAGCACGGAATGAGCATAAACACAGTGCGTTTTCTAAAGAAAAAGAGGCGGAAAATTATGAACACACTACGCTTGTAAAAAAAAATACACGGCAGCAGGTACGAAAGACTTAAAATTTCTCAAACAGACTACGTCACGCGGAAGCAAGTTCCATTCGGATATCGTCTTTGGAAAAAAAGAGAAAACTGGCAAGCTTCGTTCGACACTGTGGCACAACGATTGACGAGTTGTGTTTGCCGCGTATCGGACGTGATGCGCTACATTGCCTGTAGTCATCAAAGGTCATTGTTGCTTGTGTATTAAAGAAGCTATGCAGCATTTTTAAGCTATGCGACTTGCCGCGGAATTCAATTGTCTGGAGTTAGATCGTCTCAGTAGATTAGTGATGGAAACATGTGTTCCATATGCGTTGTAGATAAATCTAAGTGCTTTATATTGAACTTATTCAATGCGATTTATGTCTACTTTTGAGTGCGGGTCAAAAACGACGTGAGAGTATTCCAGCAGTGGGTGTACTAATGCAGTGTAAGCTGCTAATTTCATTTTAGTTCTGAAGTGCTTCAGATGATTTCTTAACAGCCAAAGCCTGGTGGACGCCTCTGAAACTATACTTTATTCTTTATTCAGACATTGCCCACAGCGCCCGAGGGCGTTAGAGCAGGGGGGGGGGGGGGGGGGCGGGGGGCGGGGAGGTTACAGTATAGAAAAAAACATCTTCATTCACGCAGCACACTTATGATTCAGCTAGTCGACTCTACTCTCCGATCGACTTAAAAAAGGAATTTGCGTAAGTGCCTGTCCTGGCATGATACTCACGAACTTTAGAGCTGTGGTCTATGGGTCTGGAGGCGTAGTGTGGCTCTTTAACGTTGTCTTCTTTATTAATACCGGTTTTAATGTGATAGATTGTAAACAACAGTTTAAGCCTTAGTTTTCTTCGGGTGGAAGGCAAGCAGCTCCCAATTATGCTGATCTTTCATGGCCCTTAAGTGGTCGTTTCTTCTGAATCGTCCCCAGACAAACCTGGCCGCGCGGTTTTGAATATCTTCTGTATGCTCAACAAGCGTCTTGCTCGAAGGGTCCCAAACCACACAGCCATATTCTCGAAGAGGTCTTACGCAGCTCAGTTAGGCAGTATTTTTGAAACGGACAAGAGAACATCTCGTGTTTCTTTAAATACAATTTAGTGCCCTACCTGCTCTACGCACCAGGTCGTCAACGTGTGCATTCCATGAACAATGAAGTGAGAGTGTTACGCCTAAATACTTATATATAGCCTCTTTACATATCAGGTCTCTATTAATCATATACCGGGAATCAATAGTTTTTTTCTTTTTGTTAAAACAGGCATACACGCAGTTTTTAAAATTTCAATTCATCTTCCAAGTTGAACACCAGGTCTGAGTAGGTTTTAAATCTGTTTGTAGATATGGAACATTATGATCAGTGACAATTTGTCATTCACAACACAATCGTCAGCAAATAAACGCACAAGGAATACAATGCTCTCAGCGATATCATTTACATATACCAAGACCAAGACTGCGCCCGATGCGTGAGTTGCAACTTAAGTTACTGTTCAATGCAATTCCCAAGCATTCGGACTCATTTACAGGACCAATAGCTGTACCATTAATTTTTTATGTGCAATTAAGAAAACACTTCTTCCATGTTATTGTCATTTCTGGACACTTAGAGGTATTTAAAGACATTTGCCAAGTCTGACACCACATGGAAAGATCTGACAGGTAATTTTGCAGCATGCAGTGATCCTCTGCTTTTTGAATTGGTATGTATACAACGCATTGCCTGGGAAAAAGCGGCACCGCATTGGGGAGATAAAAGCCAGGTCATTTAAATACTTAAAAAGCAATAGCGGGCCAAGTACGGAGCCCTAGGGGACTCCTGACAGAGCTGGAGCTGATAGTGAATTGCAACCAGGTATCTGGACATACTGGTGTCGTTCAGAAAGGTATACGGATCTGGCCATTGGACAAGACGCTGATTTTGAAGTAGATGTCGGAGCTTTACCATCAGCACGCAGTGCGAAACACAATCAAAGGCACTTGTGAAGTCGAGATAAATAGCATCGATTTGCTCACACTTATCTAGACATGCTAAATATTCATTAGTTGTATGGAGTTCGACAAATCACGCCAAAATTCGTGTTGTCTACTACAAAAGAAGTTAATTCTTTTTGTAAAGGAACTCAAGTGCTTGAAGATCAAATGTTTCATAACCTGGCCTGAAGTACACAATAGTGAAACCGGCCTATAATTAGTCACACAGAGCTTATCACTGGATTTGTGAATGGGGATGACCTTTGCAACCTTCCAGTCAGTTGGAACATGAATTTAGATGGCTTTCGTTTAGAGCCAGGTATTTAGCAAACCATTTTGCATAGCGCTAAAGAAACTAATTTAGATGCCGACTGGACGTGGAGACTTCTTTTTGTACAAATTAAGTAGGGCAGCAACAACTCCACAGGCAATAATAAGTCTGGCAAGATAATGCCTCGGAACCAAAATTCAGGGTCATGCGTATTGTCTGCTGTAAAAACTGAAGAAAAGTATTTGTTGAAAGCTGATGCAATGCAATAAGGATAGTTTATTTCCCTTCGGTCCGAACGGATTTTGCTTAGCGGGTCTTCTATGTTAAGTGTACACATAATTTTCGAGTATATGAAGAGAGAAAATAACGCATTTTGACATTAAAAATTATGCTTGGAGTGATTTATTTTCGTGCTCCGTGTGAACGCACTGCACTATAGTGGGACCTGCTTTAATACGTCTCGATCCTAGGTGGTTGATGCGACGCTTTAACTTTAGGATTTCACGCCTAAACCATGGGCTAAAATGACAAACCCGCAGCAGTATACAGACCATTTCGATGAGTGTGTTATATGGAATTAGTGTGGAATCTAGTTCCTTTTTATAACTATGGCTACGACCCCTACCCTCATGCTGCGATCATGTCGAACTATCTCGTTGGTGTTAGGTATTACTTCTATGTCCGGAATTGCTTAATTCAGCTAGTTTCGGTTATGGTTACGACGTCTAGGTTTTGTGAGATAAGAAGACTTTCTAGTTCATTGCATTTCTTCCATATGCTTCTGGCACTGAGGTTCAGCAAAGTAAACAGGCTTACAGTGGCGCGGTCGCCTAACCGCTGACTAAGCAGTTCCGTATTCTGCGCACGACTGGCAGACCTGCCAGCGCCCCGGCAGACTAATCACTAAGCACGTACAGTTACACTTTCCTCACGGATAGATACCTCTAGTAACATTTACTACAAACTATAATTAGCCATTTGGGACCAATGTCTTTCCCCGGAAGCGTTCGTCCTCTTTCGGGACTAAAGGCAAAATGGCTTGCCGCCAAACTGAAGCAACAAAAGCATGCGAAGTCTGTTTATGCTAATAAAGCAAATGTCGATGGAGCATTGACGGGGTTCAGGCTGCTCTGCAGTGCCCAGCACTGGGTAGAGGCCACGTCATGACGTCATACTGAGGGTGCTCGAAAGAATAAATCAAATTTCATTGAAGGTTGAGTCCACGGAGCGTCGTTTGGCGGCATCCGACGACGAACGGGAGTGGGTGGGAGAAGGCACCGCAAGTCTGAAATCTCCCTCAGTATGACGTCAATACCCAGGTTCTTCGCTCAACGATAGGCTGTGAGAAGAAGCCTGCACTTCATGACCGCTTCAACTGGCGGTTACGTCACCGTTTTAAGTAATAGCGCAAAAAAAAAGCTTGGCCTGCTTTACCTTCAAGCTTCATAGATTAGAATTCTTCAAGCTCGCCTAATTCTAAAAAAAATGCTTCACTTCTCATTCATGCTGGGAGAGCTGTATCAAGGAGAAACCGTGAGGTGCGTAAAGAAAATGTTAACAGATTATGCTAACAATGTGAAAAGGGCGCGGGAAGGAAACTGCTATGATGAATACCTTGCTAGCCACCACCTCATCTCTCCTAATACGCGTAACTGCACTCAGGCCTTTGGTTCTACTGTTGTCATTAGAAAATGAAAACAGTGTGTCACGCGGTAAAATGTCGAGTCCGAACGGATAGCTAGACTTGAGGGCAATTGTGAGAGGAAGGCTCCCACTGGATTCTCTCGTAGAGAGAGAGAATAGAGAGAGAAAAACTGTAATCAGTAAAGGGGAGGCATGCCTGGTTAAGAGCTTAGCATGCAGAGAGATGGCTTTATCCTGCATACGTAGACGCGTCCTTTTGTCGGACAGCATATATATGATGAACCACTCTTGTGAACCTCTCGCAACAAAGCTGCTAGAATTTCAGCAACCGTCGTTGCCTTTGCTCCGTCCTTTGCCTGTTTTTTGATCTTCGGTTGTTATTTGTCCTGGTGAGACGGATAGGTGAGAACGCCAATGCCGTCAATTACTTGTCGAGTACAAAATGACGACCACGAAACTCTTTGCCTAGCCGATATTTTTTCCCTTTGCAGGCGACGTAGGCTATTACTCTCCCGACGGCCGCTTTTACGTGTGCGGCCGGCTGAAAGAGCTGATCAAGTGCATGGACCAGCAGGTGGCCCCGGCCGAGCTGGAGGAGCTGCTTACCGCAGACCCTGGTGTGGATCACGCGGTCGTCGTTGGGGTTCCGCACCAACAGTACGGAGAGGCGGCGCGGGCATTCGTGGTGCCCCGGCGTCGCCTCCAACCAGGAAGCCTCGAAGAGCATAGGGAGGCAGAAAGGCTGCAGCAACTCGTGGCCGGTATGAATGGCTGTGCTGAGCTTCGATGGCATCGTTATTGCTAACCTGGGATCGACGAGCTAAGCGGTCTCGTCAACAACAGTGTACGCGCAAAAGCACGCCTATGAAGTCTGTCTCGAGGGTGTTTCGTATCTCAAGACATGCTTCAATATTGTCTGATGTGTGTAATCTTAGGGTGTTTTTAACTTTAGCCAGCGCAACCCTTTTACCACGGTGTTAGACAGCCACTCTTAGAAATACCTTTATAGAACACGGTTTATACTTATTAAAAACTCTCATTTAATTTGCTGCAAGCGCAAAAACCCCATTATTAGGGCCAGTTTGGAACAGCATAAATGTATTTGTGGGAGAACTCCAGTGGCTATGGAAGAATAGTACTGATTATTCGCTTGGTGCTTTGTACGTATTTTTCGTGCTCTTAAGATTCTAGCACAGTGGTACATGGGCGTCTATTGGAGATTCACAATCACAACAGAGTTTCTTCTCGAAATCTGACGCGATACATCGAAATAACAACACTATGCTTGTTTTTTATTTAATTACTTGCACGCAACAATTTTGTACTCGTCTTGAATGAAGGTCGCGCACGCTGTCACCCATTCATAAGTGTCGCAATACATATTCACCATGCACGTTAGTACAGTCGGCACTTGACACTCACACGTACTTACATAACCCTGGTACGTGAAAATGTGCCCGCACTCCCTTTGGTTTCCGTGTTCCGTGGACAGTGGCATATACGCAGAGGAATCCCACTTCACTCTTGCTGGCGGTCATCTGTGTCCTGTAGCAGCCCGAACAATATCATGAGCAAGGATGAAGATATCATGAGCAAGGATGAAAGAATGCATTTGTTAGTGTGACTTTAATTTGTTTTCATTTTCGTTTTTTGTTTTTACAATCTCAAAGACCCCTGGACGGGGCTTCACATGAGGGACACATTGCCGCTAGTATGTCCTGAGTTGGTGAACCTGCCCTGGGTAAAAGCAGTACCCACTACCATGCTCACTGTTCCAAATCTTTGCGAGCAAGCTGTAATACTTTGCTGTTTCGTATACAGGAAGTATGGGGGTTCCTATTCCCCAGAGCCGCCAGGTACAGACCGGTTTCCAGTGGGTAAATATGCTATCTCCTGGCCGCGTGCTTTCTTCTCTGGGATGAGATTCTGCGACAATGTAAAGAAAATATAAATAAAAATACCTTGTGCAGCGCGCTCTTTGGCCAAAGTTGCATTGCGCCATTAATATCAGTTCACCATCATACTAAGAGCCGGCGTCACCTATAGTACAGTTGGTAACACCACCATTACTTAGGCAAGTTTCATTAATAACGCAATCTGGCGGGCTAGTTGGTGGGAATCCATACGATTTCAGCAGCGCGAACACGGTTAGGAAAAGACAGAAGGCGGACAGGACAGCGCTGAACTATCAACTTTATTTCAAGAATGCCCAAGGCCCCGCTCTTAAATACACACGCCACAGAAGCGCCCACCTGGGGGATTTATCTAAGCACAACGCAATCAGAGCGCGAACGAGTATATTATCAATTTTTCCCGGGTTATCAAGGATACAACGAGCATGAGCGCTAACAAAGAAAAGACTAAAAACCAGTGAAAAACATGTAAAAAGCATGGAACAACAGGGCTAAGGGTGCATGAAGGTCTGAAGAAAACACAAGCAAAAAAAGCTAAACAGACAGGAATGACATTGCTACAACAAGATGGGATAACAAAGCCGAGGAAACGGAGGTTGTTAGGTGAAATGGCGAAAACAACTGCTTAAAAGGTTAACTAAGAATGAACGCCAGCAACTAACACAGCTAAAACGTAAGAAATCATGTAAAAGATGCCACTAAAACCGGGTGAAATCAAATAAAACCAGAGAGAAAGGCGACTTTTTTTTCGGACAGGGAAATTGAAGGAGTGCTAACACGACCTTCCCTAGACTTCCTGATGTAGTCAGCTTCAACAATTTCGCGCGTCAACTGGTTTTTATGCATTTTTAGCACAGATGTTCTTTTGAAACGGGGAACACATTTCTTTTTGCTATCACATCCCTGACAGTGGGCGGGTAGATTTCGTTGTGAGGAACCGTGTGTATTTAAGAGCGGGGCCTTGGGCATTCTTGAAATAAAGATGATAGTTCAGCGCTCTGTCCTGTCCGCCTTCTGTCTTTTCCTAACCGTGTTCGCGCTGCTGAAATCGTATAAAGTTTCATTAAGCACGCTAACAACTATCGGATAACCTCCTCGTAACGCTCAGATACATTAGGTCACGGCAAGCAGCTCTCACTTGGTTGTGAACAGCTCACCTTAAGAAGAGACTTGCTATACGGACAGCAGTCGTGTGTCAACGATGCGCTTCAGAAGGAATTTTTGGGATCCACAGTGGTGGAGAATGTTGAAGAAACTTTTAGGCTTTAACGCGCATGCGGTAGCAATGTTGCCTGGAGCAGTACTCATGCTTCGTTTTGCGTTTAGAGTAAAATATTTCTCTGGAACTTTTGAAGAATTAGAAGTGGTGTTTGTGTTTCCAATGGCAACAATTCCTCTCGCATGGCGGTTGCTCGGGCGGCAGCAAAAGAAAATCACAGTAGCTAGCGGGAATTTGCAAGGATGGCCTCATAAAAGGCGCCTCTAGATGTCCGCGTATTTTATTTTTGAGAATGTGCACTACTCTTCAAAGACAATGACAGTAAAGACTATCTTTTCAAAATATACAAATCAATATTACAAATTGCGGAAGTAAAACTGTAGACAGCTGATGCGAAGTCACCAAGACATCCGGGAACCGCTTCATAAGACTGTCTCTCACGCAGAAACACGTTCTGTGGTACGTTGCTTTCTTACGGCACTAAATTGTCATAGTTTAGTCGCTACTGAACTGTGCGTGCAGTGCGCGTAGCTTTGTCCATCTATCAAATAGCGATTGCAGCTCAAGATTCGGTCCAAAAGTTTTGGTGGTGATTTTAGAGTTTCCACACTGAAAGAAACTTAAACGCGAATTGCCTAATGCCTGCTCCATGCTAACCAAGAAAATTGCAGAATCGCGTCCCCAAAACCCGCATAGTGCTGCGCAATCCCGGTCCCCAGGTCATAGTAAAGAAGGAAAGAAATCAGTCCGACGCACCAAGTGTTTATCCCTCAATGCACCACAGCTCCATCTCCACTTCATTTACTGTGTCCTCGCCACTGTGGTGCTGATGTCCATTCGCCCCGACCTTCGCAACTAGCAGACAAACACACCACTTCCTACCTGGCGCGATACCCAGCGTGGACAGATTTAACGTTGTGGAGACGAATCGCAGACAAAAGTCGTCGTCGGGTCTCCACAAATATATTGGCTGGGCGCGCTCAGCCAGGCGGGAACGGGACAGCGTGCCACCGGCATGCATTTAAGCAACTAGGAAATCCAGTCTGCGCGTGCTTAGCAGGCGTGCTGGGGCTGTCCTCGTCTTCTGCGGCAGGACCATGACGGCACGCTATAACATCATGTTGACGTGTTAGCGACTACGGAAGATAATCTCCTCAATGCGGCAGAAAGTGTCTGAGGTCTGCATTTTTTGCTCCTTCCGTTCAGATGTCCGGCGGATCGGGCTAGGTAGTGAAAATATGACATTTTCCAAAGCGCTAAAAACACACGGGCGAAGAAAGAACAGACGCGGACAAGCGTTACTTCCAACTGATTTATTTTGTGAGAACGCAAGTGGTTTATACATGTCCTCAGCAATCCCGTGTCAATGAGAGAGCGCGTGCGCGATAACAGTGCGTAGTTGCCCAGAACAGAATCAGTAACCATGTGCAGGATTACGTTGATATACGCAGAAATGCCAGTTCTTTTTTTTTAGTTATGAAAGAGAAGGTGAGCTAACACAAGTACTTCACAGAGATGCTGTTCTCTGTACGTCTGTGATCTTCCGGGTCAGCTGATCTCGACTTCATCCGATGGTATGGCACGCAATTAGCAGTTGACCGCAATTACGGCAATTACAGCAGTTAATGGTTGTAGGCAGCTTCCGGAAGAATTTCCAACAATATTGTTGTGCTGGCGTAGCCAGTCGTTGAAACAGCAGCCTGTTTGGCCAACATACATCTTGCCACAAGGCAACGGGAGGGAGTAAACAACACAATCCACAAAGTCAACGTTCGCTGTTTGGTGTTTGATGCCGCATATTTGTTTGAACGACGGGTAGAGCATGAAGGTTGCAAAGCTTGTTTTGTTTACGAGGGGCCTTAAACACGGATTCTCACGTCCGCATCCTGCGCTATCGTTTTTAAACTTTGAGAAACACTTTGAGAAATGTAGGATGAAACTTTGCGCTATCGCATTCTGCGCTATCGTTTTTAAACTTTGAGAAACACATTGAGAAATGTAGGATGAAACAATTCTGCCGAAAAATACCACTTCTGTGCGAAATTTCAGCTCGAACAATGCGCCCGTTTAGCTGGGAGAAGCATTCTACCGCGTGCGTTTATTTGCGCAACACGCGATTGTTCCTGATACGTCGTTTGTTGTCATTTCGACTCTTTAAGCAGGCTGGCTTAAGACCACTAGACAATGAAATCCAAACATCAGGGATTATTATTACCTCGCGTGACCAAACGAGGACTTTCATATCACAGCCACCGACATAGCTTCAACAAGAAGTTCATTTAATTATCATTTGTTGGTAGCAGGGGAATACTTTGGAGTGCTCCATGTATACAAACGCCAACCGCACCATTTCAAAAACTGAAACACGCGACGCGGAAGATTTGATGGCTGCACTCCCTTCAGACTGATACGAAAAATGCGTACCAGTATTCCAAAATTCAGCCCTTCGCTTTGTGCTTTTTTCGCATTTATATTTCTAATTTATTTATTTTCTGCCTATATATCGCCCAAAGAGACTAATTGCCTATATGTTGCCCAAAGAGACTGATAGCCTATATGGTGCCTAAAGAGACTGATAATTGCGTACATTTGTGGCTGAGACATCACAAAAATATAAAAAGTGTACTTGTTCGAGAAAGCAAAACTAAAGGGAATTATACTGCGGGCTAAACGCAATCGTCTCAACCCGTGACTGAAAAGCTACCTGTTGAGACATCTCCGACAAATACATTAATCATTATGCTGTAAAAGAGGGAAACCAAAGCTTGCCGAGCTGTGCTGAAGTGGGTCGTTGTGGCTTCTTGAAATCATGAATTAAGGTGTTATGTACTTCACATCGGTTATCACCGGCTGGTGCTCATTCTTCTTATGTTTTTCTCGTTTCAGGCAATCTTGCTGCCCACAAGCACTTGCACGCCGGTGTACATTTCATTGAAAGCATTCCCAGCACGTCGAGTGGCAAATACCTTCGCTGCTCACTAAAAGAGCTCTGTACTCAACAGCACTGCAGAGACTTCAAGGCACACGACGTGCTGTGAGAACAGGTTGTCTACGCGCGCAGGTTTTAGCAAAGCACCGTCCAGCCAATTCTACTTACCGGTGCGGTACATCTCTGGCACATGGCTTCGCACGCATACAAATGTAGTCTCTTACTGCATAGATTAAGTGCCTTGTTGTGCAGAAAATATTGTCAAGCGCAGTGTTAAACTAATTTGTTTCCGCATGGTAATGGATCCTAGAAAATATTAACTTTCACCTCAACGTTTTCGGCTGTATTAAAAACGCCACAAATAATAGATGCATAAACATAGCGCCCTAGAGCGACCGTAAGGATTTTAGGCGACGCGAATAAGAGTAGCTGGAAATATTCATGGTGATGTTTCTGTCCTTAACTACTGAGCGCCTTGAGAGCCGTCAACAGGTAGTTTCCATATACTTGAGCTAAATTTATTTTTGCACCCGCCTGCACAATTGAGCGCCAGGGTATTTCGGCGTCCATAAGCGTAACATATTAAAAGACGAATTGTCTTTCGGCAAAAAATATTGAGGTTTACTTTCTGATGCTGATACATACTGATGGTTCACCATAACATACCGTCTTTACACACTTGGCGCAATATGCACAGGCTGAAGTTTCACTTTTTACTCAAGAGTAACGACCTGTCTGTCTTTCCCCATTTGTGTCCTGCACCGCTAACGGCGAGGTCAACAAGAAATGATTGGTTCTAACATAGCAAACGCAAAGTCTGAAGTAACAGACTGTGATTTCAACCACTTACCTATATACCTTGGCCATTTAAAACAATGCAAAGAGTCGATACCTCCTGTTTTAAAGAATATCTCCACTGGAAATCTAAACAACTGTCAACAATGTCTTGCAGACAGAAACGATCAGAAATGATGAGGCAAACCTAGGTCTTGAAATCTTCGTCAAAAAATTTCTAACAATTTACGAGGCCAATTTTCTATACAGAGCTTTCTTCTCGCCCAGGAAAAGTAGAAAGCCGTGGATCACTCGTGGCGTGCTTTTGAAAATTATAGCTAACTAGGCTATGTACAAGAAATATCTTGCCTACAGAGGCTGGGACTCTTAAGCAATATAAAAAAATACCGTAATAGTTTCAACAAAGAATTAAAACGCGAAAAGAACTACTATTACAATAACATTTTTACAGATCCGTGGGACATAGAAAACAATCAACTCGGTGTTTCTAACGCGATCTTTTAACACTGACTCAAGTTGTTATCAATAGAATAGTAATCAGAAATAATGAATTTAATTGCAAGAGCTATCAACGAATACTTAATAAAATTGTTCTTTTTTCCAGTAGCAGCGAAACACTCTCGCTACCTGAGGGATAGTAGTGCACATTCTATATGTTTCAACCCTTTACTGAGGCTGAAATTTCGTCCATAATTAGACAGATAAAGAATACTAGCAGCTGTGATAACTCTGACATTCAGGTACATCCAATAAACTTTGTCGCAGACGCAATTGCGATTCCCCTGACATATGTCTTTAATACATATGTCTCTACTGGTAGTTTCCATGACAAACTACAAAGAGAAAAAATGTCCATGCTCTACAAGAAGAGTGATAAAATAGTCTAACCAATTACCTTCCCATCCCTATCTTACCGGTTTCTTCTTGAGTCCTTGAATGTGTCCTTCATATTCACTTTCCAAATTATTCTGATAAGTTAAGATTCATAACAGAATCGTAATATAGATTCCGTAAAAGGTGCTCTACAGAATTGGCTCTTCTCGGCCAAAAAAAACATATAGTAAAGATATCGAGGACAGGATCTTGGTTATGGGGATTTTTGTCGATTTAACAAAGGCATTCGACTCGCAGAACCATGACTTGCTTTCAGCAAAATTACATTTCTAGGGCATCCGTGGCACAGCCCTTAATATTCTGCAAGGATACCTTGGTCACCGTTGTCACTAAGTAGCAATAAATAATTTCACATCCTGTATTAAACTCGCTTCATTAGGTGTTCCCCAGAGGAGGATATTAGGCCGATATTTGTTTAACATATATAATCATGATATACACCTCCTCCATGTTTGCAAACAAGCGAGGTGGCGCTGCAGTCGCTAGTGGGCTCGCGGTAGGCAAGCAGCCAGGGAGTGGCGCCGAGTTGAGGTGGTGCAGCGCCGGTTTTCAAGGCTCGTAGGCGTGTTTTGAGTTTCTGAAAATCATAACAATGGTTGATGCAACTTAGTATTCCTCGAAGTACACAGGCTCGCGTTGGCCATGTGCGACGTATTTCGTCACAGTGTATTGTATTATGGCTAGAAAGCGTTTCTGCCGTTGGTTTCTACCTAGGCATTGAATAAAATGACAAGTTTTTTGGCAATTGGCACTAGAGGGAATGATTTTACCGCGGGACAGTAGTGAGAGAAGCACTGGCGTTTTTTCGGGAGAGCCGACGTGCGCTCACCGTCTGCTGACACGTGTCGCGCAGTGCGAAAAATGGGGACAGCTTCGTGTCCCGATCTCGTGTCCCGATCTCGCATGTCTCGCGTAACCACTGCTTTTAGCCGTCCGATAAGGCACCGGCCAGGCCGACTTCTCCCCTTCTTAAACTGGTCGATTTGGTGAAAAGTTTGAATTCCTGAAATTATATTCTTTCCTAGACCTGGGTCTTCGGTTTGGTGACGAAGAAATATAGCAAAATATTCAGTAGAAATTCATAAAATTACGGTTTTTAGATCTGTGGTCGTAAAAAATTGTGAGGTAATGGGGTTTCTGATGGTTTTGGCACGCCGCGAATTCTGCGGGCTTCCGACGACGGAGCAACACAGAGGGATCAGAGGTTTCGTTGATTTCAGTGCCGCATTTCTTTAACTAAAACGAAAGCGAAGAGGCCATAAACAAGGGAGTAAACTTAAAGGTTTGTTTTGCGATCTACCACATTTTCAGGGATTGGCATCACACACCCCTTCGTAAATTTGTAAATAATGGAAATAGAATGATTCTATTTGTCGCGAGCAATTCCAGAGACGTTGAGGAGTGCAGTAAATCTCCCGATTTTTTTTTTCCTACAGGATCAGGAGTATGTTAGTTATTTTTATAACAAAAGTTTTCATGTGACTAAGCAAGCATAAGTACTGAGAATCTAAAAAAAAGTAATACCGCCATCATAGAGAACAGGGCTTTGGGGACATGCTGGCATAAAAAATTTCCGCACTTTAAACTTAATTATTCAAGACCCGGGGTGACTTTACGAGTGTGTTAATTATAATTACCCAAGAACTGTACCAGGTATAGCTGAAAATAGAACGCATCACTGAAATTACCAGAGCAATTTCACATTTGCACCAAATTTGGTTACATATATCATGCATCAATAAAGAAAACTTTTCATTGCCTCATATCCTGTCAATCTCGCTGCGTGCCTCTGTTGGTAGCCAGCCTGCGGTTGCTTCTTTCCAAACAGGCTTCGCGGCCATGTACTACTTCATGAAGCAGCTTATGACACATGCATCATGCAATCAAAAGCATGCGGTTTTTAGCACACTTAAAGTACCCTGTTCGAAGCATGCCAACGTGAGCGCGCAAAATTGTCACAACTTATTAGACTGCTTTCTACTGGAATCAAATAATTTTGTCGGTCATGTTAAGAAATAGTTTCAAGTATACATTAAGTGCCCTAAAACGCGACATTATACGTTCGTATAACTTCTACACACGTTAAAACATGCTGTGCTATCAACAGAATAACGCGCTCCTTGGTGGTGAGTGACCCTGCCGGCGTCCGTGCACACCAGCTCAGGGTGAGAAATATGCGCGCAGCTACATGGTTTTTTTGTTCCTGGTGCAATTTTAAGCGTACCAAGCTGTTGTTCAGGTGAATGAGCCAAGCAATTTCCCTGCTATGAAGTACGTTGACTGGCAGCGCCGGTCGACACCGAGACTTCGCGCTTTTACTACCGCGGCCCATTTCCTAACGCGGCATTTATTTGCGAGAAACCTATTAAGGCTAATTTAATTTTCCGTTTTGTGATACTACGCGGATGCAACAGTTACGCAGCTGGTCAGTACATGCTGCCTCTGCAGTGCGCAGGCATAATGCAGCCGCCGGTAGCTGCGGCAGCTGCGGTAGGCATGGGCAGGCGGAACCTGTTTTGCCTACCGCGCGAAAGTCGCTACTGACATCAGCGCCACCGCATCTTCGTGACGTCGCGGGGTGAAGGCGGTCTATAGCTCATATTGAGCCATATGTTGAATTCATTACGTCTGGGGACCACAGAAGCTTATTTTTATGTGACGATTATATTTACAAGTTAACTGTGCCACGAGATTTTGAAAAATGTTCATGACTGGTGGTCCTGTGACAGGCTACTTATCCATTCCAAGAATAACAAAGTAGTTACTTTCCGCGCAATAGGCCGGCAGCTCACACAGAATTCCTTGCTGTATTTAAATAGCAACCGCGTTGAAGTAATTAATAAATTGAAAACTTTAGGCGTAATATTCAATGAGAGTATGGTTCGGAATGCACACAAAGATAAGGCAATATATCCGAATCAGTACGTACGATTGGTGAGTTTTATCGGCACAGGGAAGTTCTTCCTGTCCACTTCTTATTTACCATTCATACTTCTTATCACATATCTCATACTGTTTAATAAAATGGGCTACCAGCACATCTAGGAATATTGAGAGGCTAGCGAGATTTCAAAAGAAAACGGCTAGAGTAATCTCAAATGCTGCCATTGGTCGCCCTGCAGCTGCTTTGCTGAAAAAGGTTGGTGTAATTAAGATCAGTAATTTTTACACTTATCGCCTATGCGAGGCACTGAGAAATGAAACAAAGCATAATAGCACTTTAATAACAAGATTAGCTTATATGCGCTTCAGTTCATACGCATATGCGACATGGCATCCAAAATATTGGAAGCGCTGCCAACATTCAGCGATATCAAGGAGCAGAGGGCAGGTATCTTTAATAGTTTGTGGTGTTCATCAATCGGAGGTTAATAGGGTAATTATTCGAACAGTATTTGACTAGACAGCAGAAGAAAAACAACCACACGCTGCCGGTGGGTAGTGGGTTCGGGTCCCACCGGCCTTCTGCTACAAGACGTACTACGTCCGCCGCTATGGACGAGGGTGGCGCTGCTGACCACTCTCCAAATGACTGGCTGAAGTTCGCGAGGCAAATAAAGAGGGGCCAAGAAAATTCTGGAACCATATAAGCTGGTTGGGAAAAACAAATCAAAGAACGCAGGCACAGATTATAGATGCTGAGGGAGATGTTTAGAGGGAGGCGATGCTGTGAACTACATTACGTAATTTATAGCTGCGTCTTTTAGCAACGACAATTGGGTAATCTCCACAAGTGAGGCGGCAACACAGGACAGCACAATAGAGAACAGCTTACAACTGACTAGTCTTAACTGGGAAAAGGCGGAAGCGAATATTCCTAGAGCCACATCCGCAGGGATAGACGAAATTCCAATTAAGCTGATTAATGAACTTGGCCCAAGAAGCAAGGAAGCGCTGATAAAAGTTTTGGAGACAGTCATAACAAATCAGCAAATTCCGCACAGCTGGAGACAGAGTAAAATGAAATTGATTTT